>NC_090648.1:256434795-256789170 GCF_040937935.1 Hyperolius riggenbachi
ACTGAATGGATACTTTATGTAGTCCCTTTTATTGCATAGTATTGGTAAGACTGTACAATCAAAATGGTATCATTAGTACCTTAAAGTGAACCTCCAGACTAAAAATCTACTCGGCAGCACTGAAAAGGCTTGATGTTTCTTTAATGGTTTCACAGCATCTGAACTTTGTTTTTCTTACCCAAGCCTCATTTTTAGCTTCACAGAAGCTAAGCTTCGCTCATCAAAGAAATCTGCCTGGACATTTTCCCCTTATGCTGTGCAAGGCATGATGGAATTTCTGATGATGTTCTCCTTCTGCTGTTTTGGCACAAATTTGTTTTTGTTTTTTAATTTTTAATTTGAGATTTGAAGCCTAGTGCGCACAGCTGGGAGGGGTGATCAGGACACAGGACACTTGGAACTGTCTCATACTCCCTATCACCTCCTTTCAACCAAAAAGATGGCTTCCCCCATGAAATCACAAGCATTTGCGTGTTCTTTTAAAACAGGATAGGTAAGAGATTATATTACCTACATATTTTAATTAGCATAACTAATGTAACTTAATGACAGTGGTTTTTTAGGCTGAAGTTACCCTTCAAAAAGGGATTTAAACTATTGTCTGTATCTCCATATAGCCAATCCCTTATGCATGGCATTTTCAGCTGTGGTGACCTTGACATCCACACATTTTAGTCTGCTGTCTAAAATGTTATTCTTGAGAAAGGTTTAGTTTAAGTGTTACAAACCTCTTGCCGATCTACTCAAAAGTAAGTAAATGAGACCATACCATTTAATGTAGGTGTAAATTAAAAATGAATCCTACAATAAGAAAGGCCACCCCCCCCCCCCCCCCTTTACAGGTCATGGTTAGAGATGAACAGTTTTGTAAATGTTACCATAAGTTTGGTATACTGTACTCCATATACCGTATGTGTAGCATAGTGTGTAGTTTGGAGTCTATAGAGTAATGCTGGGAATACACGTTAAGTTTTTACTTTAGATAGATGGGTTCGAAAGATAAATTCCAACCTGTCGGATCTGGTCGATTCTACTTTCGTTTCGATTCTCCTCATTCAAGTGAATGTAATTGATAAGAAAAGATAAGTAATCGAGAGGGGAATCGAGCAGTGAATCGAGAGTAGAATCTATCGAAAGCGAAAACGACAGCAAAAACGAACGCAAAAACGCATCGTGTATTCCCGGCATAAGATCCTTACTTTACTGAGTCAGCTTCTTCCTAACATTCCAGCCTTGAACTTTCCCCTGAGCATTGTTTGGTGGTCTCTGGTTGAGTGGACTTAACTTGAATAAGAATACTTTGTTTTAGATTATCCGCACAGTTGCCACACATCAGACAGAACGTAGATGGAGGTCTGGGGCTCTTTCATAGTTTTAGGTACATACTTAATAAGGCTTCTTTTATTGTAAGACTTCCTCTCTCTACATGGGGTAACATGGGAACACTTCAACTGAATTGGTTCCTGCAGCTCATGTCACTGCTTGTCTGACATGCACATGTTTATAGTAACTGTTAATGGTATAGTTTTACTTTAATTCATTGCAAGGCGTGCCGATATTATTTTTCTTTTAAATAACAATAATAAATGTTGCACTGACATGATCCATCATTCATAGATGTGAATATACATTTGTGTATCTTCCTTCCCCTTATATGGAGATCAAGAGGAGCAAAAGTAAGTGCAGAGTAGATTATTACGACAATTCTAACTTACCGTTGCTGCGTGTATGGTGCAGTCAAAATTGGAAGAGGCTTTTATAGTTATTTCCAAATTTAAGACACAGTTTTGTAATTCTGAAAGATAGTTGGGGATTCAAGAATATTTGCCCCCAAAGTTGTATCCATTAATTTAATTGCAGCTTTCCCCTTTGCATGCATCATGCTTTGAAAGATCACAAAAACTGCCTTTTTGGCCATGTTATGGATGTTTATGAATGATTTTGAACAGGGCTAGAACAGGCTTATCCTGCCCCTTTCTGCTGTGTGACAGTCATGCTACCAGTGGGATCTTGCCCATCCATGTTGCCTTGGGACTACTTTTATTGTCTGTGAAGTTGTAAATCAAGTCTTTGTATAAAACTGTAAAACTCATTAGCATTAAGGTTAGTGATAGCTCTTTTTGTTACTTTTGGCTATTCAATAAAACCTCTGTAAAATACCATCTGCTATTGGGTACACTTCTGAGTCATGGCATAAAACCCTGCTTCACGCTCAGGGTTCTGCATCTCCCAGTATCCTTATGTAAAGCACAGTCTAGCTGACAAACATAGTGTCGGCTAGACTGTGCTTTACATAAGGATACTGGGAGATGCAGAACCCCGAGTGTGAAGCAGTGTTTTATGCCATGACTCAGAAATGTACCCAAAGCAATTACAGGGACCCTCTGCTATGGCTTTAGGTCAGTATTATGCTGGGAATACACGTTTCGTTTTTGCCTTCGTTTAAACCTTCGTTTCGATTGTGCCTTTTGTCCTTTTCGATCCCGAAATAATCGACCGTACGGTTAATATCACCACCCACGGTTTCGTTTTTTTTCCGATTCTGATGGTTTCGTTTTTCCAATGATCGAAGGCTGCAAAGAAACGAAACGTAGTACAGGGACGGACGGCATAAACGAATATATAATCGATCTGAACAGCCATCAAGCCTACCAATGGCTCGATTAGATGGATAAAGAGAGATAATATCAAACATGTTCGATCACTAGTCGTTCGTTTTTGGGGTCTATTAATTGAAACTATAATGAGATTATGACTATTTTCACATACGTTTTCAACACTCGATTCGTTTACCGAACGAATCGAAGGCTAAAACGAAGGCTAAAACGAAACATGTATTCCCAGCATTACAATCGGTTTAAGGTTAGGTTAGGATTAGCACTTGGGTTAGGTGAAAGTATCCAGTTAGGTTAGTTTTAATGACTGGGAGAAAAGTAGTTATAAGAAATTAATTTAAGGTTGAACTTTAGGGTAAGACTTTAGCAAAAAAATGAAACATTTTGGGAGGTAGAAAATGATTAGGCCTGTCAAGGGGTGCTGCTAGGGAGGATTCATAGTGATGAGACAGGGATAAGGCTTTGGTTAAACTAAGTGTGGAGAAGCTCATAGTCGGGACAAGTGGGAAGCAGCAGAAATCCATATATATTCACTCTGACAGCTTGCTCTCTCTTTAATGGCTCCAGAATTTAAACACTAAAAATAAATGCAAACCCCTGAGGGTGGTCACATTTTGTCTACAAATCCTAGCACACTGACAGATTCAGTTAAAGTTATTAAACACATAAAAAAATACTTCTGCTTACCCTTGACTCACAAATGTAGAAAAAAAAAGTTAATTTAATCAACAATCTGGTTATTCCATTACATTGCCCTGTCGACCGGCTGCCAAAGGATTTACTTGACTCTTCCAATTACACATACTGGTTTTGTTTTCTGAGAAACCGTAATCGCTTAACATTTACTGTGTTCTGCAAACAATGGTGAAGCCTAATTTAATGCCAGGAAAAATATTTAGCATTAACTAGCATCTTTACAGGATATGTATGGTGGATTGACAGGATTGTGAGTAGCAAACATTTTTGGCACGGACCTGATTAGAAGGGTCTGTGAGCTTACCACAATGAATGCCAGGACATATAACCTACGCCAAAACCGGTTTTCTTTTAACAGAAATATAGCATAGAAAGTTTTATTAATGATATACTGTATTGTAATTTTCCCCAAAATTGTTAATTATGATGGCAGCACATTTATCTAGGTTACTGAATAGAGTATACAGTTTTCAATAAATTCTTAGTTTAATCTACTACCTACCACATTTTACTTATGGCCTCGGTAGACAAATTTTGTATGCATCTCACAGAACATTATTCTAAACTCATTACGCATAATAGTCTTATAAAACATCGTAGTTTTTGCAACAACAAAAAAGGGAAACTACTTATTCCACCAGTTCAGAGTTTCTCAGGATCAGATACTTGCCTGTTATATTAAAAGAACGTAAAAAAAAATCTGAACCAAGAATTTAAGTTCCTTATTATGCAAATACTACATGTATTGTATTTCTGGTATATTTATGTCAACTGATGCAGATCAGCTACAACAGAGAAACCATTGACATGGGGACAGCAATAACACTCAGGGCCCTTTTCCACTAGGGCGTTTGCGACTGCTTAATCGCAAAACCGCAAACCGCTAGTGATTTTAAAATCGCTACGGTTTGCTTTTTAACATAGGAATCGCGGTAGGTAATTTCCACTACCGCGATTCATTTTTTACTTGATCGCGCCGCGGAGCGACTTTTGCCGCGATTTTGCTATGCAGTGCATAGCATAGCAAAATCGCGGCCGCAAACGTCGGGAAATCGCCGGTAAATTTTTAGCTTTTTCGATTCAGCAATCGCTAGCGTTCAGCGTGAACGCTAGCGATTGCTAGTGGAAAAGGGCCCTAAGGACTTTTTTCCTTGGGCGGTTGAACTGCTCGCTTGTCAGGGGAGTTCATTATGCTGGCCATAATGACCTTTTGGCTGCATTTACATGCAGCCCAATGGTAGTATTTGGTAACACCATGCACGTAATGTTTGACACACATTAGGGATACCCAGCAGCCCAAAAAATCTCATGTCGAGTATCAGGATGGCAACCGTTGTGCTCAGATGCTGGTGTATAGGGATTTTGCCTGTCCACCACCTGGGCTGAGTGCTAGCAAGTGCCCGGACGGTGAATGGGTGCAGCTAACAGACGTAGAGCTGCCCATAGAAAAGGACTTTAGAAGTTTCATGAAAACGCAGTAAGGACCATTTTTGTGATTTGTTGTTGCAGGGTAGGTTTATCTTTTTTAAAACATGAAAAACATTGATTATTTCATTACAGTGGCATCTGTCACGGGCTGGGGATATGTAAGTCAGCAAGTAAATAGTTGGTTCACAAAGGTGATATGTTGAAAATAGAAAAAATAGACAAGAGTTAGGGCCTGTTCACACTGCTGCGCTTGTGCTGCGTTTTGAAAATTGCATGCGATTTTTAAATTGCAAAGCTTTCATGAAAACAGAAAAATCGCATTGCACCAGTATGTACAAGTCTTCATGATTTTCACGATTTTTCAAAAAAACCTTGCGATTAAGAAACGCATGCGATTTTAAAGCGCAGCCGTGTGTACAGGCCCCTCATTTGTAATGGCTAAATGACTGGGTCAGAGCATCTTCAAAATATGTCTTGAGAGTTGTTTCTAGCTTTTTTTTGTAGTCGTTAGTACCCACCAAAAGAGGTCCAAGGAAGAACAGCACCTGGCCAGGGTTGCTGGGGAGTGAAGGCCATTCCATCTGGTTCAGGCGCACAGAAGAATTACTGTAGCACAAATTGCTGAAAAATTGAATGGTGGCCATGACAGATAGGTGCCAGATATCACAGTGCCTTGGACCCTGCATATGGTAGTTGCCATAGTCAAAGTGCTGACGTTGACCCCTGTCCGTTTGAAAGAGCCTAAAGTGAGCACATGAGCATTAGAACGCATTGTCCAGAGGATTGGACAAAAGGGTTATGGTTTGATAAATTGTTTTCTGTGGCCTCCAAACTGTCCACATCTGTCTGAGGGATGTGCAGGAAAAACAAGTCCAATCTATGAGGCCTCCGTTTGCAGCTTACAAGAATGAAAGGACTTGCTGGTGGTATCTTGGTCAGGTATTACAGGTCAGCATCAGTCTTAGCCATTATAGTCCTTAGTCAGTAGGGTCCAAACAGGTGGTTTTAAGGTCTTGACTAATCAATAAATTTAGAAGCGGGTAATTGTTCATCTGAAAATTTCTCCTGTATGTGTTAAGCACGCAGAATATTCAAACCTGTTTCACCCAAAAATATATACAATTACGAAGTTCACTGTTAAAGACAGTGATTCCAGATATACAGATTCCAAGTAATTTCAAGTAACTTGAACACTCCTAATGGTTAATGCAGCTACTTTTCATATGAAAAGACCAGGGGGCTGGCAAAAGGAAGGTGTATAGTAAAACTCTATAATGCGAAGAACTCCTCTTTCAGAATTTACTTCTGTTTTGGAATATGTTTTTGCTGACTGCGATTACGGTTCTTTTTTTCTGTCCTAAGTATTCAAATCATGTTCACCAGGCTAACTACAAGTGTAAGTTACAGTTAAATAGACTTCCATTGCTCGCTGGCTGTTTGGCCACACCCAGGAGACACCATTTAGGATAAGCAAATTACCGCTTTTTGCTGCTTATACAGTGTTCAGTGTTTTGAGAACTTCATTTTCTCCTCCCTGATGCCATTTTGGATTTTAGAAGAATTGTGTCTCATCAATACTCGACACCTGATACAGTAGTAGCTGTCTGGCAGCCCTGCTGGTCTATTTCTCTGCAGTAGTATCTGATTAAAACCAGAAACAAGCATGCAGCTAGTCTTGTCAGATCAGACTTATAGGTCTGAACCACTGAAACACCTGATCTGCTGCATGCTTGTTCAGGGGCTATGGCTAATAGGATTAGAGGCAGAGGATCAGCAGGGCTGCCAGGCAACTGGTATTGTCTAAAAGGAAATACACATGACAGTCTCCATATACCTCTCTCTTCAGTTCCCCTTTAAGGTGTATTTGCTACATCAGTCTCTGGCAGATTTGATCATGGTAATTGAATCCGCTATAGATTGATGCCACAACATGGCCACATGATCATAGTTTTTATCCATTTCCGACACTATCAATCTGGCATGCTGGAAAGATCTTACTTGAAAGGGGGTGGTCGGGTGTACGGTGTGGACACCTTTGATAATAGGCAATATACCATTGTATGGGCATTTTTTAGTTTCTTTAATAGTCCAGCATTTTCTAAATGAGTGATCAATACCATAGTGCTAGTATATCCTTCATATGACCAAGATAGTTTTACTGTTAATGCAACCAGTTTAAATGATTATACAAACAGTGATTACAAAAAATGATCTATTATCTACCCATTTGCTGCTCTGGCAGAGCTTCTAACTCTTTCTACAACACTAAAACATCAGAAAGATGTATTCACTTTTTAGCTACTGATGCAAGGGTAATGTTTTTGAAATAGAGGGATTTTTGTTTTCTTTTGACCCTTTAATCCTTCCAGGTCGTTCTGGGTCACAATGACCTATCTGGGTATTCCTTAGTACTGACCCAGGCCCTATCTCATAGAGCCGTATCAATCCATACCATGCACTGATGAGAACCTATAAGTCCGCTAGAGGCTGTATGCATTATAGATTGGTGTAGCTCTGTAAAATATATTAGCTACCGGTTCACTATACACCAGCGGCTCTAGATGTGCAGCGTTGCTTTCAATAAAAGAGAGGGTTTGCATTCTTGGGAGTGATGCATTATGGGAAACTACAGTTACTCACTTACAGCTAGGGATGATCAATGAGATTCAGATTATTCTGAAACTATGCAAATGTATGCAGTTTTAAAATGGACTAATCAATTTAAACCCAGGTTTAAATTGATTGGTCCATTTTCAAGCTGCATATATTTGCATAAGAATTTGCATACATTTGCATCAACTCAGAATAGTTTGCATATCTGTGACCATCCCTACTTACAGCTGAACAAAATTTTAAGAGGACAGAATTACATTTTACACCAAGTAAGCATGTTTGTGTAGCACTTGTAGCACAAACTGAAAGCTGGTATCTTCTGACAGGATTTATCTTTTTACAATCAGAACTTCCAGCATCTTTTATCGTGCAGATGTCCATACAGTATTCTTCAGTTCACCTGTGAAAACTAAGGCCCGGTTCACACTTGCGGTGGCCCTCCGGAATCGCCGTGCCGGAGCCGCACCGCTTGCAGAACGGACGGAACGGACGCACGGCATAGCAATGAAAGCCTATGCGTCCGTTCACATGCGTCCGTTCTGCCGAACCGGAGCCGGACCGGATCCGGACTCCGGCCTCCGTTCCAACATGCGCTATTTTTTCATCCGGCTCCTCCGGCAGCCGTATCCGGGGCGGAGCCGGACTGCACCATCCGGCCAATACAAACCAATGGGAACCGGAGAGCGCACAACACACTGGCTGAGAAATCCGGATGTTCTACCCCACTTCCTATGGGGATTGTTGCGGCGATATTGGATGGGGACACATGGGCAAGCATTTTGGAGTGGAGCAGCACAGCTGGATCCGGATCCGGAGATGTTGGCAGCATGTCGGAGGTGGAGGTGAGTGCTAAACAGCAGAGGGCCTGATTCCACAGGTCCCCCTTCTGCTGACCTCCCAGACCCCAACATTTTTTTTGTTTTTAACGAACTTTTGCCAAACGGATCCGGATCGCATCCTGATGGACACCTGATGCAACCTGACCGGATCCGGATCAGAACCGTACGGTTCCGATCCGGATCAGAACCGTACGGTTCCGATCCGGATCAGAACCGTACGGTTCCGATCCGGATCCGGTCCGGATCCGGTCAGGTCATCCGGTCCGTTTGGCAAACAACCGCTAATGTGAACCAGGCCTTACTTGTACATAACATTCCGTAAAATTAAGCACACACTGAACTATCTTCTTCTAAACACAAGAGAACTTTTATTGGCTCACTTTGTGTTGCTCTGCATCAGATGAATGAGAAACAAGGGCGAGTCTTCAAAGGCTAGCTAGAGTCTTGAACTTAAATGCCTTCGGGACCACAGCTGTTGGGAGGTCTTCTGTATTCACAGAGAAATCTCATTTATTTAAGAGCTTAATTATCTGACAGTGAAAACAAAATATACAAGCAAAGGATAATTTTTGTATTGTTTAAAAGCTTGTTTCTCAATGTGTGTTACGCATACCCCACTGGGCCATTTAGTTGGGCTCAGAGGGTACCTGATCTTGTCTGTCAATCCATATGTTTTTGAGATTAAATAAGATAATCATTTGTAAACAACTTTGAATAGGTATAGCATAAAGGAAAGTTAAAAATCATTTCTATACAAATATGAAGGATTCCTATTATCTATATGTTGTGTATGTGTCAGGGGGTACTTGAGGAAAACACTTCCTACACTTCCCATAGTCTTTTTACAATTATTTCACCAAATAAAAGCCACACAAAACCTCAAAACTGTAAATATTATTGGCATTTGATATGGGTACCAGCCGAGGCGGGCTTTTTAATAAGCTAGTCAAAACTGTTATGTTAATGTTCATCATGCAGAGACCCACAGTAGTCTTCCAAACTTTATGCTGGGCATACATGGTAAGTTTTATATTATCAATCGACCCGCTGATGGCTCGATTGATAATATTCAACCTGTCCAATACCACGCCGGATTAGGGATGAGCGTAATGACCTAATTACGAATTTCCGAAATTTCGCGAAATTACTACAATTACGATTTTAGCAGTAATCGAAATTTCGTAATTTTCGTAATTACGATTTTTAGTATTTTAAAGTTTGCAAAGGTTTCTATCCCTCTAGATGCAACCAACCAACCATCCTCCTCCTCCTCTCTCTCTCTCTCTCTCTCTCTCTCTCTCTCTCTCTCTCTCTCTCTCTCTCTCTCTCTCTCTCTCTCTCTCTCTCTCTCTCTCTCTCTCTCTCTCTCTCTCTCTCTCTCTCCAGAGATTTGTAGTATTTCAAAACCATACTCACATTCATGACATGTCCAGGGATCAAACCCAGGCCAACCACATGGAAGACAGCTATGCTCACCACCATACCACCAAACACACACTAAATAGACTGCTAACCTAAATCTTACTTGTAGACAGTCATATGAGACACATGCTGGGTGCAGGGCTTTGTGATTGGACCATGCGATAGAGTGAGGTGCAAAAATGAAATCATGCCTAGCAGAGGATGGTTTCACAGTGCTAAATGCTAGGCTGGCTGTGGTGCAATTGGTTAGTGTGTCTGGCTGGTAACAGCAAGGTTACAGGTTCAATTCCATCCAGGCATGTCTTTTCCTTTTGCGTTCAACAGTTGTCCAAACAGAGCCAACAGAGCCCCAGATAGCCATGTAGAGTTAGGTCACAGCTAGCCTGGCTGTGGTGCAATTGGTTAGTGTGTCTGGCTGGTAACAGCAAGGTTACAGGTTTGATTCCATCCAGGCATGTCTTTTCCTTTTGCGTGCGCGCGCTGCGCCATTGAACCCCATGGGGTATTTTGCGTGCGTAAAACTTTACGCATGCAAAACTTTGTGCTCGGTGTTTGGACAACTGTTGAACTCAAAAGGAAAAGACATGCCTGGATGGAATCGAACCTGTAACCTTGCTGTTACCAGCCAGACACACTAACCAATTGCACCACAGCCAGGCTAGCTGTGACCTAACTCTACATGGCTATCTGGGGCTCTGTTTGGACAACTGTTGAACGCAAAAGGAAAAGACATGCCTGGATGGAATCGAACCTGTAACCTTGCTGTTACCAGCCAGACGCACTAACCAATTGCACCACAGCCAGCCTAGCATTTAGCATTGTGAAACCATCCTCTGCTAGGCATGATTTCATTTTTGCACCTCACTCTATCGCATGGTCCATGGTCCAATCACAAAGCCCTGCACCCAGCATGTGTCTCATATGACTGTCTACAAGTAAGATTTAGGTTAGCAGTCTATTTAGTGTGTGTTTGGTGGTATGGTGGTGAGCATAGCTGTCTTCCATGTGGTTGGCCTGGGTTTGATCCCTGGACATGTCATGAATGTGAGTATGGTTTTGAAATACTACAGATCTCGAGAGAGAGAGAGAGAGAGAGAGAGAGAGAGAGAGAGAGAGAGAGAGAGAGAGAGAGAGAGAGAGAGAGAGAGAGAGAGCGCTGGCTGTGCTATTCATTTTAGGCATCTAGAGGGATAGAAACCCTTACAAACCTGAAAAAGTAAAATTTCGGTTGGAGACACGAAATTCGTCATTACGGGAGTGAAATTTCGATTACGAAATTGTAAATTACGATTTGAAAATTAATTACGAAATTACGAATTTGGGTCGTAATGTTAAATTTCGCATTCGTAATAAAAGCAGTTCGAAATTTCGAAAATTTCGGCTCATCTCTACGCCGGATCGATACTGCGCACGATACCGGCAGGGAGAACAATGGGAAGAAACGAGCGGCTGATTAGCAGCGCTTGCGGGGACGTGCGGGAATCGATCCGTGCCGGCATCGAGCCACTGGCTCGATGCCGGCACAAAAACTTACCGTGTATGCCCAGCAATTACGATTGACTGTTGTTGATTACCTCTCACTAGAGTTGGGCCGAACGGTTCGCCGGCGAACCTGGTTCGCGCGAACCTAGGTGGTTCGCGTGCGGGTACCGCACGCGAACTTTATTGCGGAAAAGTTCGCCCCATTGCGGTTCGCCCCATAATGCACTGAGGGTCAACTTTGACCCTCTACATCACAGTCAGCAGGCCCAGTGTAGCCAATTAGGCTACACTAGCCCCTGGAGCCCCACCCCCCCTTATATAGGCAGGCAGCGGCGGCCGTGGCCACTCGTGTGCCTGCATTAGTTAGAGTAGGGCGAGCTACTGCAGTCTCTCATAGGGAAAGATTAGTTAGCCTTAGCTTGTCCCTGGCTGCATACCTGTTCATTGATCCTGCCACTGCATACCTGTTCATTGATCCTGCCACTGCATACCTGTTCATTGATCCTGCCACTGCATACCTGTTCATTGATCCTGCCACTGCATACCTGTTCATTGATCCTGCCACTGCATACCTGTTCAGTGATCCTGCCACTGCATACCTGTTCATTGATCCTGCCACTGCATACCTGTTCTGTGAACCCACCACTGCATACCTGTTCTGTTCAGTGGACCCGCCACTGTATACCTGTTTAGTGAACCCGCCACTGCATACCTGTTCTGTTCAGTGGACCCGCCACTGTATACCTGTTCAGTGGACCCGCCACTGCATACCTGTTCTGTTCAGTGAACCCGCCACTGCATACCTGTTCTGTTCAGTGGAGTTTGGTGTGTCAGTGTGAAGCAGTACCTTAATTACACTCCCTGATTGATGTATACACATGCAAGATGTTTTAAAGCACTTTAGGCCTGTCATTTAGCATTCAATGTGATTTCTGCCCTTAAAACGCTGCTTTGCGTCAAATCCAGATTTTTCCCGGTGACTTTTGGCGTGTATCCCACTCCGCCATGCCCCCCTCCAGGTGTTAGACCCCTTGAAACATCTTTTCCATCACTTTTGTGGCCAGCATAATTTTTTTTTTTTTCAAAGTTCGCATCCCCATTGAAGTCTATTGCGGTTCGCGAACTTTAACGCGAACCGAACCTTCCGCGAAAGTTCGCGAACCCGGTTCGCGAACCTAAAATCGGAGGTTCGGCCCAACTCTACCTCTCACCATACACTATTACAAAAAAGCAATACTAAAAAAAACACTTGGTTATAAATGCTTTGCAGACAAGACTGTGAACTGGTAACTAACAATGATTCAATTTACTTGCTCAACCAATGAGAATATTAAGGTTTAATTCCTGATCCTCCAGCCCTATGAAAGGTGCCTTTCCATACGCTTTCCTCTCATGAATATCTTTGGAATACGAACAAGGAGTTGACTGACTGCTAACTGACCCATCAAGACTTGCTTACTGGGGCTTCTTAGTTCTGACAGCCCTCATGTTTAAACAGGGAACATGGGTAGTGATATGACGTATAGAACATAGGGGTGCATTTACTAAAAACTGTGAAATGAATATGCATAGACAGTGCACATACATTTTTGCTAGGTTAAATACAGAATGCATGTTACGTGGTTTGCATAACTCATGATATGCACACAATACTTATGTTGCTTGCATAATGTGTTACGCTATTTGGCTTTAAACTAGCTTCAACATGCGTTTTCAATAGCAGTGGAGTCTTTGTTTTCTTTAAAATAACCATTTCTTACGTTCAAATGGTCTGTCAAAATACAGCATAAAGATCTTCTTATCCTCGAGATTGAGGATAAACCTGGTATTATTATTATTATTTAGTATTTATATAGCGCCGACATATTACGCAGCGCTGTACAGTGTATATATATATATATATATATATATATAAATATATATATATATATATATATATATATATATATATATATATTGTCTTGTCACTAACTGTCCCTCAAAGGAGCTCACAATCTAATCCCTACCATTGCCATATGTCTATATTATGTATTGTAAGTACTGTAGTCTAGGGCCAATTTTTAGGGGGAGCCAATTGACTTATCCGTATGTTTTTGGAATGTGGGAGGAAACCGGAGTGCCCGGAGGAAACCCACGCAGACACGGAGAGAACATACAAACTCTTTGCAGATAGTGCCCTGGCTAGGATTCGAACCAGGGACCCAGCGCTGCAAGGCGAGAGAGCTAACCACTACGCCACCGTGCTGTTGGTATAAAGACCAAGTTTTAAGTTCCATACATTTTGAAAGAAATAAGATCAAGCAATAACATAGAAACAGAGAAAGGCGTTGTTTAATATAGTTTGAGGTATATAAAACTTTTTAGAAATAAATATATACATATCAAGGAATTGTTTAATAGGGTGTAGGGGTACGCAAACCTAGCAGAAAAAAATGAAATCTCAGAGTCAATCGAAGATGATGTTCTTTCCAAAAATAATTTAGTATAGTCTTTTGAAAGTTTTAATTCTTCCTTGCAGGACTTGATGACATTTTCCTACTGCCATTAATTAAGAGCAAGGATAATTCATTAGTTTATGAAATGTAAAATATTAGATCATCAGTGAGAATCTAATTCCCTATGAAACTGTTACCTTATCTGTAATGGGAGGGGCGGTTGAAAATGCATCTGAAGGATAGCCAGGGATCCCATAATTTGTAAAAGCCCTCCAAGGTGTCTTGGATAATATGCGTAAGGTCGCCATTGATAGGAATATATATATATATATATATATATATATATATATATATATATATATATATATATATATATATATAATTTATTTATTTTTTTTTGAGCGTAAATGTGGTGCTATGTGTAGTCTAACTGCCGTGAGTAGTTTTAAGAATATAGTAGTTTCGGAGTTTTTTTTGCACAGAAGACAAGCTAGTAATAGGTAGGCTTAATAAGGTGTTCGGGGATTAGGGTATGATTTGACACTGGAATAGGATCCTTCCTAAGTCCTATACTTCACCCCAGATATTTCTCACCTTAGGACAAGTCCACCATGTGTGCCATATGTTCCCTACTGTGTCACAACCCCTGAAACTATTGGGAACTCTTTGAAAGAGTATATTTTTTGCTATCCTGTCAGGGAAGAGATGGGTGTGATCAAAAAGGTCCAGTGAAGTTTCTATCAGGGAACCATTCATGGAGTGTTGAATGGTGAATTCATGTTCTTTTTCACTTCTAGATTATGGTTCCAACAGTGCTCACTAGAACATTCAGAAGCTTAGAAATATGTACTCTATTTAATCACTTATGTACCGGCAGTCTCTGGCCCCTTAAGGACCATAGACTGCTGGTACCAAAGAACAGCGCCTCCTAACGAATCGCCACACATACCGGCCGTTCACACCCCTCCTCCATCCCCGCAGGCCCGTCTCTCTGTTGTCGCTACGACGGCAGAGGTATGTGAGCAGGTCAGGAGCTGCTTTCATTGGCTTCTGATGCTGTCCATCAATGTAAGCCAATGGGATTGGTTTACAGGGATGACAGGGTCAGGAGCCAATTAAATTGGCTCCTGATCAGCTCACACAGCTCTGCATTCATACCAACAGCAGGAAGAGGGATCTGCGGCTGGGAGAGAGTAAAGCAATCTGTGGGAGTGTGCGGTGGGATCATTTAAATCTATGCACTGGTAGGTATAACAATCAAAACAGAGGGCATAGATTTCAATCATCAAGGTCCTGAAGCGGTTAACCAATGCCATCAGTATGTTTTGCAACAATAAGGTTGCAAAGGTCTTGAGAGAACTTTTCCCGTCATGACATGCTGCTTGTGTGATACCTTGGTAACACTTTAATAAGACCAAACCAGATGTTATTTGGCATGGATAAGGGGCAGTCTAAATACTGACAGATTTCAGCTGGTATATTGGCTTTCTATGCCTTTTTGCACCTTCTTCACGTGTGCCATGCTATATCCTTTGTCATTCCTGTTTACTGTACAACGTGTATAATGCACCCACACCCTTGTGTGGGTAGATTACTTGGGCTGTTACTGACATCCATGTCAATAGCCCCATTACAAATATGTTTACTGGGGAAAATGTTGATGTATTCCTATTCAGTAAGCCAGTAGCTATTCAGTGAAGAGACCTTGAAAAAGACACCCTCAGGCCTCTTGCACACTGCAAGCAATTCAGATTCAGATTCCGCTTTTTAATCAGTTTTTACCTCCGATTCAGATTCAGATTTGCAGTGTGCAAGGAGCAAACTGCAAATCTGAATCTGAATCGGAAGTAAAAACAGATTAAAAAGCGGAATCTGAATCTGAATTGCTTGCAGTGTGCAAGAGGCCTCACACTGCTACTGCCTACTAAGGACACCCTAGTGCCTGCAGCTAAAGCACTTTGAGTCCGACAGGAGAAAAGCGCAATATAAATGTTTTGTCTTGTCTATTTTGTTGCTGCTTACTATGGAACTCATAAAAAGTAATGTTTAAAGTAGTGGATCCGTTGCAGTGATTTGGACATTCATTTTATTGCCTGTTTTACAAGAATATTTAATTGGTTGCTAGACAACTCTAGCTTTGATTAATCAGGACCATACTATGAACACAACACTAGTCCTATAAAAATAAATGAAGGAATTCATAATTGGAATGACCTATTACTTGCCTTGAGTTGCATGACCTCATGTTTAGCTTGCAGCTCATATTATGCTCTTCTAATACTTTCCTATTGTTCAAATTATTTCCTTATTTAAAGGTGTGAGAAAAATGTTCAGCATTCAGTAAGTTTAGCTTCAGTTAGAGAGGATATATTCTCTTTAGTGTGATCTCAGCAAGGCCCAACTTGGTGTGACTGTCACTGGACATCATCTTAAGCAGACTGTAGACTGTCATCGCTGCAACAGCTGCATGCGTATTGCCCATCATATCATGATGTAATCACTGCCAATAAAGGGAAACAGACAGTGGCCTTAGGACACTGGTAAATGAGCAGCTGTGAACACATTTCTTCAGAAAGTAATGGAATATTATATCTCATTTGCAGCATATAGTCAGCAGCCGTAATTGCATTAATCAGTCACATTGATGTAATATAAACCATGCTGACGCAGTGGGTGTTAGTGATGGGAACCCTGGAGTCATTTACAGAAGAATAATGGTGCATAACATGTGATATGCAATTCAGTATTCTTCTTCACATGATGCCGGGATTCTTAAAGACTAAAAATATGACTCTCAGGAATGCAGAACTTTTTTTTTTACTGTTAAAAACAACTGGCAACACGCTTGAACTATGTACCCACCGGCAGATGCGGCCAGATGGATCGGGGATCTTCGCTGATGAACGATCCTTTCAACGATCCGTCTGGCCGGTTTGTGGGGTCAGAAATGAACGATCGCGTAAACAATACGGCTTACACGATTGCAGCAAAACCCTATGCAAGTCAGTGAGGATTGTTCTGACCTTCAATGGCATAATAGAACATGTCGGTCGCTAAAAAACGAACGATCGCCGTGGGTGGTGTGCATCATTAAACGTTGCTTAGTGATTTCTTTTTTTTGTTAAATGATGTTGCATGGTATTGGTAAAAAAAAAAACAGTTTGTCACGCAGAATCGCCTTGAAAATAGCATACTTTGGTCATTTAAATGTTTATCCCTTCAGGACTTCATTTTTTTGTATAAATGATAAGGTAAACCACAAAACATGACCCTTTATACCTCACGAATGTTAATGGTAAGATCTCCATGCAATTTTATTTTTAGCACTTTGTTATATTATACTGTACAGTTCTTGTTGTTATGCATTTGCATAGCACTGACGGTTTGTACAGCTCTTAGTACATATCACATTGTGTTGCTCAGAAGAGCTTACAATCTAATTCCTACTACAGTCATATGTCCCTATCATAGTCAACACCAACTTTGTGGGGGGAACTAATCAACCTCTCAGTTGGTTTTGGGGATGTGGGATGAAACTAAAGCTAATAAAATATGTGTTCATACAGTTTATAAGCTGACCAAGTTGTCTAGCATAGCAACTAGAATACTGTAATGCCTTGCTTCAGGAACTGTCTAAAGTGGCTTGTTCTGTAAAGAGAAGGGAAAATTAAAAAAAGAAATATATTTCATTGAGAAATGGGCAGTCACTTTAAAGCACTGTAAACTCTTATGAGGGAGACTATTTTTATTACCTCACGATGGTGTAATTGGTAATAGTGCTTTCTGCCTCCATAATCTTGCTTTTGGCTATTTGGAGACTGGAGCTGTGAAACCAAGTATGGCAAAACTAAAGGTGCATTCAGATCAATTTTTATAGGCCAATCACTGATCAATTGTGCCACCTCCATGTAGTATGAGGACCAACAGACTCTGAATACTCTGAACAGATTGTATAGATAAGCTCTCATACTACATGGAAGTAAAATTGGACAGTCATTGGCCAGTCAAACTTGGATGTGTGTGTGAAGCTTAAGAATATGTCCAAGCACCTCTAGAAGGCTATGCTCCTCCTTCAGGCCTGAAACTCTCTATAAGATATTAAGGTCACCCATCCAAAATGGTTGACCGGTAGTATGGCTGCTTAGATTATGGCCACCTTTCTGAAGGTAGATCAGTTTTCATGTTGGGCTTAGCTTGTACACACACGCACGCGCACGCACGCACGCACACACACACACACACTTTCTGATAAAATTATGCAGACAAAGAGCAGTTAAAGAACAGCAAAGTATGACATTGTACCATTGTACTCTAATTACAGAGCATGATGATGGTGTTGGTCAACCAATGTGTTGCATAAGCTTTTGGATGAAAGGTATTTTTTCAGTTTATGTGGGGTAATGTTTGCTGTGTGTCACAGTGATCTGAGGTCTAGCCATCACCACATCCTCAGACAGAGACTAAATAAATGACTGCCTTTCCTCTGATGTTAGATGTCCATTGTAAAGTTATTCTCTGCTAACTAGCAATTGGAGTGCAAAATTCGTTATTTAAAACCTTCTTGATATAGATTTGTAAAAGCTATTTATGTACAGGAGGTTGACACATCATCACTGACTTCTGTGCATCTAATAGTACTTTAATGTTTGGGGTGGTTGCTGACATTCAGGACTTAAACCTACTATTATTAAACTCTTACACAAGTATATTCCATATTAACTGTTAACACAAAGAAAATCTGTGTTAAATTTGCGCTAATATCATGAGAGGGGCAGCCAATGTATTGTGGGTCACATATAGGAAGAAATCTGAGAATCCCCTTATGCCAGATTGACTGGTGAAATGAGTTCTACATATAACATGGAAAAACGAAGTTCCTTTTTATTTCTGAAAATAGTCTTTTTGAGCTCTTTTGAGAAAGCATGGCAACTCTGGGTCGATTTTTCTAACACATTTTCCATCTCTAATTAAGGCCTTGAGCACTGTCCATATGTTAGAAAAGCGTTTCTCCACGTTATTGCTGCATGTGCCCCTTTATGAATGGCGGTTCTTGCCAAGCCGCCCCAGCTGAGCTTACATCATCTCAAGTACCCCTTGTTAATACATATATACGGTATAAATTAATTTGTAAGTCTTGTCAATTGCTCTACATGGTGAAACGTGGATAAAAGATGAACTTTCAGACAACTCTGGATTTGGACATAGAGCATACAGAATGTTTTTTGGTTGTTGTCACTGTGTTTTTGCACATTGCAACATGTAACAACAAAATATGTAATTACTAAATATACAGAACAGTTTTTTATTCATGGGGACAGCCTTGTAAGTATGACATATGGTAAGTAGGGAACTGTTTGTATTTGTATGTGTAACATTCCCTTATACAGTACACTCTATTAACTAGAAATACGCACTGTAGCTTGTTTGATATATTATGTCAAACCTATCCCCCCCTTCCTTCCTTTTATCTCAAAAGTATGGTCATTTATTAACTGTGACAAGTTCAAAATCAAGCATTTTTTGGAGAATTTTGGGATTGAGACATTTGACTCAAGGTGAATTTTTGACTAAATGTTTATGATTTATTGGTATGACAGGTACACACTGTTCCTGTCCTAAAGAATGAGTTTTATTGGTTTATGCATTACTAAGCTGCTGTTGCGTGCACCAACCAGTTATGCACCTTGTTGTAGGTTCTGTATGCTTCATTTTTACATTGGCTGGGATTAAAGAGAATCTGTATTGTTAAAATCGCACAAAAGTAAACATACCAGTGCGTTAGGGGACATCTCCTATTACCCTCTGTCACAATTTTGCCGCTCCCCGCCGCATTAAAAGTGGTTAAAAACAGTTTTAAAACGTTTGTTTATAAACAAACAAAATGGCCACCAAAACAGGAAGTAGGTTGATGTACAGTATGTCCACACATAGAAAATACATCCATACACAAGCAGGCTGTATACACCCTTCCTTTCGAATCTCAAGAGATCATTTGTGTGTTTCTTTCCCCCTGCATCTCTCATGCACTGAAGTTTCAGGCTGCTCTTTTTTCATGCAAACAGCTTTGCCTTTGTCTGAATTTCCTCAGTATGTGAAAGCCCAGCCAGCTCAGAGGACGATTTATCCAGCTTGTAAAAGATATGAGAGCAGAGAGAAGCTGCACTAATCTAAATATCACACAGGCAGTGTGCAGAGAGGGGCCTGAAAGGGGGAGTTCATAGCAGAACCACAACACTGAAGAACTTGGCAGCCTTCCAGACACAGGCTGACAAGTCTGACAGGGGAAAGATACATTGATTTATTACAGAGACTGTGATAGCAGAAAGTGTTGCAGTAAGCTAGAACACATTAGAATAGCTTTTGGAACTTGTAGGATGATAAAAAACAGGATGCAATTTTTGTTACGGAGTCTCTTTAAAGCAGTAAAAATCAATACAAATTAATGTAGAAAAGGCACTAAAGCATGGCATACACTGTTAGATTCTTACAGGAAGAGGTATTACCTTTTACATACAGTATATGTGAAAGTTAGTTGGAAAATATTTCTATTGAT
This sequence comes from Hyperolius riggenbachi, assembly GCF_040937935.1. Classification (NCBI taxonomy): domain Eukaryota; kingdom Metazoa; phylum Chordata; class Amphibia; order Anura; family Hyperoliidae; genus Hyperolius; species Hyperolius riggenbachi. Next base: position 256,454,879 of record NC_090648.1, read on the forward strand.
GCTTGGTAGTTGCAATGTGATACTTTATATATCATAGCCATCACCCTTCAGAAATTCCAGAATCCTTGCAAAAGGCAGCATACCGGTCATGACTTCTCAGTGATTCCTGTCGGAGAAACATTTATGAAATAGCTGTCGTAATAGGTATCCTTCCAGGGGTAGTTGTGGTACTAATTTATGCTGGCAGTGACAGTAAAAAAAAAAAAGACCTTTGCTTCTACGATACTGAAGCTGATTTGACAGTTGACAAGAAAACCAGATTTATTGAATTAAACAAGGATTTTGATTCAATGGTCTGGGCTCCATTTTTTTTCTCCAACTTCTGCTGCTCCTGCTTTCATAAACCATTCTAGTTAATTTCCTATTTTCTTCACAATAAAAAAAAAAAAAAAAAAAGAACTGAGCATTGCTTTCCTTAATCAGCCTGCCAGAAGGAAATATGGAGATGTGAAGCAGTCAAAAGAAGTGTCTTCCTATCCAGCTAGTGCATGCCTCATATCAATTTTATGTAAACAGTTATTATGATTTCTTTTTTGTGGATCACTGAACAGAAACCCTGTTTTGGGCAGTATGCTCATAGTTTCATAGTTCCAATTCCTATAACTGTCCTCCTACTAATAGCAACTATGAAAATACAGCGAAACTGTACAGGGGGAATAGACGTGCAACACAAAGTTCTACTGGACAGGCCCTATCTGTACACAGGTAAAATAAAACTTTATTGAAATGGCTTATAATAGGAAGGCATAGTCAAAAACAATATTAACCTCAAACGGACTGCATCTTGGCTAGGTGGACTGGAATAGAAAAGGGGAGGTGTAAGAACACTATCCCCCAAACTCGCTATTAGTCCAGCCACCAATAGCTGTAAATGAGTTGTGCTTTAGGGGAAACTTGTCTTCTTTCCCTACAGTTCAGACTAATCACATCTCAGCATCAGTAAAATAAGTATTTAATGCTGAGGTAACATATATCACAGAGTGCTCATATATACAATGCCACTTAAATGCTACGTTTCATCCCAAAGGGCTTTGTCAGGAGTGCTAAAAAGTAGTGCAGTGATAATTAAATTATATACAACCACCACCACATGAAATCACAATGCCCCACATCAGCATAATAGTCGAAGTCAGAGCTGAGATGCCCATGTCTAGCTCACCTTTAAATATAGTGGAAGTAGGTCAAGACCTCCCCCTAGAGTACTATAGGTCTGCCCCATACCTGCTAGCTTATACATGGTACCCTCTCAATCTGTCCATTCTGTAGCTGAGCCAAATGGCATGACCCACCACCCTCCATTATAGCAACTATGGCAAGATTTCTGCTTGCCTTCACTGCAAGTTTTCTATGCTGTCTTAATTCTTGTACACACATTCAGTAGATGTCACCCTTAATGATTGTGGGGTGATATTTGGGGGAAGTACGCACTGTACAGACATGTTCTCTGGCTATAGCTGAATGAGAAGGAATGATGGGTGGTACATGAGCAAGTGGCATCCTGTGGTGCAAGAAAGGAAGAGAACTATGCTCTCTTTTTTCATTTGTCATGAAGAATCGCTAAACTGCATCATGGAAAAGCTGTACACACAATGGATTTCTGACTCACAGAGTGGTTGTCTGAGATGACTTTTTTCTATCTTATGTATGAGATTTTAGAGGAACTGAAGGGCAGTATGTTAATGTCATAGCTGGCATTAGTAGCGGGCAGTGTTAACTGTGTCAGCTCTGGGTGTAGTGAGCAGTGCCTTGTGTCAGACAGGAAGCCTAATGATCCTTGTGGAAGGGTGGGGGCTGTGCTGGAACCCTTTATTAAGACATTTGTGTAAAAGGTTTTAATTTTTTTTAAAAATGAGCAGAGAAAATAGAAAACCAGTAAAGGAAAATTGTCCCTGGTTTACAACTCCATAATTTCATCTGACAAGATAAGTAAAACAGCAAAATGACTCTGCTCATCTGTAACTGGGTAGTAAATTCAATAACAGGAAAGGGTAGGGAAGAAAACAAATCGTTAGACAGGAAACTTGTAATGAGAAGAATATAAAGGCTGACATCTTTATATCCCTTGTAACAAAACAAAACAAAAAAAAAACTCAGCGGCTTGGGAGTCAAGCTGATCTTTTAGCTTCAGTAGTTTGAGTCACGTCATGCAGAATGTGTCAAGGGCAGAGGATCCGCGCTAAACATGAGCCTCAAATTTAACTAAGCATGCAAATATCCATGTTTTTTTAAACTGAGCTAATAAAATCCAGCAGCTGCTAATCGGTTAACTTACAACTGGGTTTCATTGGGACAGTTTCACATCCGTGGAAACTTGCATGCAAAGTCCAGTTTCAAGGTAATCTCTAAACAGTATAATAGCCAGTCAGCTAGAGCAGGGGTCCCCAACCCCCGGTCCACGGCCCAATAACGGTCCGCAGGCTGTTTTCAGTCGGTCCGTGAGCCCCTGGCCTCTCATCTCACCCTTTCTTTCATTCAGATCCACGTGCAGCAGAGCACCACCAGGTGGCGCTGTCCTACTTACATAGCTATCTGCTGTACTGCTTTAGCTTCCGTACGTTGAATCAGGAGACGTAAAAGGTACGTGAAGCACAGTGGACAGCTGTGAAAGGAGGGCAGCACAACTTGGTGACGCTTGGTGCACGCTGATCTGGATAAGGACCTGTTTCCACTACACGCAGAATCTGGATGCATAGGCATTCGTGTTTAGTGGAAACAGGCCCATAGGCTTCCATTGGAATCAGTTTTTCTGCATCCAGAATCTGCGTGTAGTGGAAACGGGCCCTTAGAGTGTGAGGTGAGAAGCTTGGCCCGCGGACCCCAGCAATTTAAGAAAAAAAACTGCAATCTCATTTGGACTAAATTCAATGCTCAGGTGCTGTTCCTTAACCTCCTGAGCGATAATCCCGAGCCGAGCTCGGGGTATGTCGAGCAGGAGGAGTTCTCAGGCCCTAGTGGGCCAATTTGCATAATTTTTTTTTGTTACACGCAGCTAGCACTTTGCTAGCTGCGTGTAACTTCCGATCGCCGCCGATCCGCCGCTACCCGCCGTGCCGCGCAGCCCCCCCCCCTCCCCGACCCCTTGCGCAGCCCGGCCAATCAGTGCCAGGCAGCGCTGAGGGGTGGATCGGAACTCCCTCTGACGTCATGACGTCGGTGACGTCATCCCGCCCCGTCGCCATGGTGACCGGGGAAGCCCAGCAGGAAATCCCGTTCTGAACGGGATTTCCTGCTTACTCTGATCGCCGAAGGCGATCTGAGTGGGTGGGGGATGCCGCTGCACTGCGGCTATCATGTAGCGAGCCCTGGGCTCGCTACATGATTTAAAAAATAAAAAATTTAAAAAAATAGTGCTTCGCCACCTCCTGGGGCGATATAATTGTATCCCCCAGAGGGTTAAAGAAAACCTGAAATGAAAATTAAGTCAAAATAAGCATACACAAGTCATACTTACCTTCCATGTAGTCTACTCCTCAGTGTCTTTCTCCTGTCCCGCGTCCTGTTTGTCCACTGTGATCAAGGGAATTTTCCCTACTCCATTTTGAAAATGGCCATTACCCCATAACGGCTTTCTGGTCAGCACACAGTTAAACTGTAACATCGCCCACTTGAGCCATAGGGAAACATGGACATTACTGGGCACATCAGTTTTCCTCTCAGCTATAACTGACAGCAACTGATATTTTACTTACAGCAACTGATATATTTCAGATCTGACAAAATAGTGTCAGAACTGGAAGGGATTATTGTCAGAAGAAAATGGTGAGTTTCTGAGAGGAACTGGTGGCAAGGTAACTATGTAATGTTCATTTGAAGTTACCTCATGTGTTTATTTTAAATATTTGTACTCAGTACAGGTTCTCTTTAAAGCACCATTGGGGCGCTCCTGTTCTTTCTGTACTAGAGCCCTGACAACTTGCAGTTTAAACTTTTATTGAACTAATCGCATATGGGCTCCTCTTTCTCTGCGAGAAAGTCTTTATGTGATTTTTAACTCTACAATTTGTAAGTGCATATGTTTTTTTTCTTGATCTGTTCAATAAATGTTAGTGCACCATTGCAGCGCTCCTGTTTCTTTCCGGTCCACTCCCCAGGAAAAATTCACACTGGAAATTGTTCCTGGGGCCAAAAAAGGTTGGGGAGCTAGAGGACTCATTCATTTTATGCGAGCTGCCAGGCAACAGCATGAAGCAAGCTGTATCCATGCAATGCCATGCCATCCATTCCTGATCCTGTAAGGACTGCAGTGCTTCTTTGGAGTGGTATAGTGTATGCATACAATGCGGATATGGTACTGTGCTGGGTCCATTGTAGACTTTTAGGAACATCCCTCCCTATCCTGCTGGCCAGTTTTTTCTTCTTGGAATTTGGAATTTTACTGGAACAAAGGATAATGGGAAAATGTTCATCATGGTAGAAAATTCAGTCAAGCCAGTTTCCAAGTGTACAAATTGGGAGTGTCTGTATTATTTACATTATTATTATTATTATTATTATTGTTAGCATTACAAAATATTTGATGTCTACAAAGATATGAGAATCTTCAAGACATCCAGTGAAAATTGATATATAAATTATTTATTCCAGTTAGACTTCTATGGATTTCTGTTTAGATGTGTTTTCAAGTGACACTCTGCAGATTGGGTGTATGAAGTGTCTGAATTTCCATACCAGCGGTGACAGTCCCTGGAAATGATTACAGATATGCAAAGTGTTACACATAGCAACAAAATAAGCATAGCTCGGTTTACATTTGAGATGCTTTATTTATAGCATCCAGACGCTTGTATTTAGGTAACACACTTCACATGCTAAATTGCATGAGTCAGTCCTCAGACTTAGTTGATTTAAGTTTTGTTCTATTCTAAAATTCTTTAAAAATGTTTCTAAATTGCATCTGTAGCTTAACACGTAGCTGTGATATAAAGGAACCAGTGGTTTTGAAACAAGGTGACAACCTTGTGATCTTCAGCTCTGTTTTGCAGAACAAGTGTTAGCGACTGCTACATACTATATAATAGGACTGGCTAGTAGAGAGCAGGAATTAGGGAACCCACGGTGAGAGACATATGGAGGCTGTCATATTTATTTCCCTTTTAAACAATGTACATTGCCTGGCTGTTATGCTGATCCACTTCCCAACAAGCATGCAGATCAGATGGTTCTAGCTCACGAGACCGGTTATCTTGGCATGCTCGCACCCGGGTAGTGCCTGACTGGGTGCCGCCATAAATGTAATTTTATGATGCCTAAAGCAGGATTTTCAGTGTAATTTGAATAGCCAGACCCCAAATTATGTGTCCCTCCAAGTTGCTACAATTCAGGTGGGAATAGTATTTGATGCCACCTGGAATTTCAGCCGCAGCATGGTGAACAGTCATTCGGCTCACCCTGCTCCCAACTGACCAAGCAATGTTATAATATATATGTCTAGCTCAAGTCTGACTGCTTTAACTGCATGCTTGTGTAAGTATGTGATTCAGACACTACTGACCAGAAAGATAAACGGGGCTGCCAGGCAACTGGTATTATTTAAAATAAATAAATATGGCAACCTCCATATGGCTCTCACCTCAGGTTTGCTTCAAGGCTTAGAAGAGTTACAATATACTCGGTTTGTGTGCCAGAATCCCACACTCGCACCTGCGTAATCTCCATGGAAAATTTGTAGCCTCTAGTCATTCTCTAAGGGCTAGGACACACTAGGAATCACAAATCACAATTTCCTAGTGATTTTCAGAGATGTTTGTAGGAATGTGATTTTGCCTCTGCATTCCCTCAAGCAGAATTGCGCTGAAAATGTTGTAGCCCAATTGTTGACTATAAGTACCGCGAATTAGCATAGTGGAATCACCTTCATAGTGTAACGTGCAGTGCACGCAGATTTGCACTGAATGCAGAATGTCACTTAATGTAGAAATACTGAAGACCAAACCAGGGATAAGGTGAAATAAAGTAATGGTTTATTTACAAGAACAGGATATATACACACACAAGTGATGCTGCAATTGGTGCATGAACGTAAATACAAGTGAACTGTACAAGTAGCAATATGATTGCAAACTGGCAATACAGTTGCAGGCAAATGTCTTACGATCAGACATACACAAACCAAATATAATATATACAGTGTGCACACAGTGAACCCCAGACCCTGTCTAACTAAGCTAACTAACTAATATATATATATATACAGGATAATATACAATCAAGCGCAGGACATATGCAGCAGGCAATAGGTTAGTCAACAAGCCAAGATCAGATACCAGGACATCAAGCAATACAAACAGTGAGCAGAAGAATAGTCAGACAAAGCCAATATCATACACCAGGGAGTCAAACAATCAAGTAACAGGCAGACAGGTAACAGGTAACAGGACAAGTGACCAGAACACAGGCTCTAGGGCTATCCACATCAATGAACTAGCAACAGTGTTCTGTTGTAGCTGGACTTTTATACTCTGCAGGATGGTCATGTGACCTCTTCCAAGGCTGCAGAGACACAGTTCTTGAATACAGAGACCTCTGCTGGTGGGCAGAGGGAACTTCAGGAGGAATGTACAATGTTCTTGAAATGAGAGGGGACATCTGCTGGTGAACAGAGGAAGTCCATACAGTTCACAAACGTCACCAGCAGGAACAGATCGTGATAGTACCCCCCCCTTGAGGAGCGGCCTCAGGACGCTCCACCAGACTACCAATTCACATCCACCTGGGTCCCAAGAAACATTGAGCGAAAAGGCAGACAGCAGACTGGAGACCGTCAGGCAACAAGGCAAGATACACAGCAGGCTGAAGAACATCAGGAAGGACCAGGAATCAGATGTCAGCAGGAAAGGCAGCAGGCAGAACCAGGAACTGGATGTCATCAGGAAGGGCAGCAGGTAAAACCAGGAAGCAGATATCATCAGAAAGGGCAGCAGGCAGAACCAGGAACTGGATGTCATCAGGAAAGACAGCAGGTAGGACCAAGAACTGGATGTCATCAGGAAAGACAGCAGGCAGGGCCAGGAACTGGATGTCATCAGGAAGGGCAGCAGGCAGAACCAGGAAGCAGATGTCATCAGGAAGGACAGCAGGCAGGGCCAGGAACTGGATGTCATCAGGAAGGGCAGCAGGCAGAACCAGGAACTGGATGTCATCAGGAAAGACAGCAGGCAGGACCAGGAACCAGATATCAGGAAAGGCAGTGGACTAGACACCAGCAGGAAGGACAGCATGTAAACAAGTCTCCAGCAAAACAACTCAATAGTATACTCCAACCAGGACAATCGATTCGGCTTTAGCAGAGGTCTGCAAAACTGGGCTTTGTTGTCAGAAGTCTGTAGGAGCTGAGGAACAACAAAAGTCTGAGGGTGGGCATCAACAAAAGTCTTTAGAGGGTGGGCATCAGACAGGGTTGCAGCAGGCTGGGTAGTTTCAGAGAGGGTAGCAACAGGTTGGCTAGCTCCAGGCAGGGTGGCAACAGGTTGGCTAGCTCCAAGCAGGGTGGCAACAGGTTGGCTAGCTCCAAGCAGGGTGGCAACAGGCTGGCTAGCTCCAGGCAGGGTGGCAACAGGCTGGCTAGCTCCAGGCAGGGTGGCAACAGGCTGGCTAGCTTCAGGCAGGGTGGCAACAGGCTTGCTAGCTTCAGGCAGGGTGGCAACAGGCTTGCTAGCTTCAGGCAGGGTGGCAACAGGCTGGCTGGCTTCAGGCAGGGGGGCAACAGGCTGGCTGGCTTCAGGCAGGGGGGCAACAGGCTGGCTGGCTTCAGGCAGGGGGGCAACAGGCTGGCTGGCTTCAGGCAGGGGGGCAACAGGCTGGCTAGTTTCAGGGGTCTGGACCATTAGCTGAGCGCTTGGCTGGGCCGTTGGCTGAGCACCTTGCTGGGCCGTTGGCTGAGCACCTGGCTGGACCGTTGGTAGACACCCCAATACAGTCTGTGCAAGCTGAAACATATCCTGTGCGGGCTGAAGCAAAACCTGTGCGGGCTGAAGCAAAGTCTGTGCGGGCTGAAGCAAAGTCTGTGCGGGCTGAAGCAAAGTCTGTGCGGGCTGAAGCAAAACCTGTGCGGGCTGAAGCAAAACCTGTGCGGGCTGAAGCAAAACCTGTGCGGGCTGAAGCAAAACCTGTGCGGGCTGAAGCAAAACCTGTGCGGGCTGAAGCAGACCTACCGCTGTACCTGTTGGCAGAGATGCAGCTGGACAGGATGGCAGAGATGCAACTGGATGGGCTGGCAAACTTACTGCTGGACTGGTTGGCAAGGATGCAGCTGCACAAGATGGTAAAGATGTAGCTGAGCAGGATAGCAAACTTTCTGCTAGACCTGGTGACAGAGATGCAGCTGGACAGGCTGGCAAGCTAGTTGACAGTGGCTGGAGCGAAGTGCTGTCCCTTGCAGACTTGGCAGGAGCTGTAGGCTGTGTAGACATGTCAGAAGTTGTAGTTTGCAAAGATCTGGCAGGAAGAGATGATGTTAACCACTGCTGTGCCGAAAGTAAAAAGACTGTGAGCTGAATACCGGTTTCTGCAAGCTGGATGCAAAGTTCTGCTGGCAGGATGCAAGAGTCTGCAGGCGGCTGGGTGCAAGAGTCTGCAGGCGGCTGGAGACAAGGTTCTGTAGACAGCTGTATGCAAAGTTTTGCAGGAGGCTGGGTGCAAGGTTCTGCAGGAGGCTGGGTGAGAGGTTCTGCAGCAGGCTGGATGCAAAGTTCTGCTGGCAGGATGCAAGAGTCTGCAGGAGGCTGGATGAAAGGTTCTGTAGGAGGCTGTATGAAAGGTTCTGCAGGAGGCTGTATGAAAGGTTCTGCAGGAGGCTGTATGAAAGGTTCTGCAGGAGGCTGGATGAGAGGTTCTGCAGGAGGCTGGATGAGAGGTTCTGCAGGAGGCTGGATGAGAGGCTGGATGAGAGGTTCTGCAGCAGGCTGGATGAGAGGTTCTGCAGCAGGCTGGATGAGAGGTTCTGCAGCAGGCTGGATGAGAGGTTCTGCAGCAGGCTGGATGAGAGGTTCTGCAGCAGGCTGGATGAGAGGTTCTGCAGCAGGCTGGATGAGAGGTTCTGCAGCAGGCTGGATGAGAGGTTCTGCAGCAGGCTGGATGAGAGGTTCTGCAGCAGGCTGGATGAGAGGTTCTGCAGCAGGCTGCATGAGAGGTTCTGCAGCAGGCTGCATGAGAGGTTCTGCAGCAGGCTGCATGAGAGGTTCTGCAGCAGGCTGCATGAGAGGTTCTGCAGCAGGCTGGATGAGAGGTTCTGCAGCAGGCTGGATGAGAGGTTCTGCAGCAGGCTGGATGAGAGGTTCTGCAGCAGGCTGGATGAGAGGTTCTGCAGCAGGCTGGATGCGAGGTTCCGCAGCAGGCTGGATGAGAGGTTCTGCAGCAGGCTGGATGCAATGTTCTGCAGGTGGCTGGATGCGAGGTTCCGCAGGAGGCTGGAGGCAAAAGTCTGCAGGAAGCTGGGTGCAAGAGTCTGCAGGAAGCTGGGTGCAAGAGTCTGCAGGAAGCTGGGTGCAAAAGTCTGCAGGAAGCTGGGTGCAAAAGTCTGCAGGAAGCTGGGTGCAAGAGTCTGCAGGAAGCTGGGTGCAAGAGTCTGCAGGCTTTTGTGTCAAAGTCTGTAAAGTGATTCCACCTGGATCTGGTGCAACAGGTAGTGAATGGTGAATAGATGAGGTTGGAAAGTATTTCCGTTTATGCTTTGCTTTCTTGACAGTTTTCAAAGCGAGAACAGGCTCTTGGTATGTAACTGGATACTGCTTTAACCAAGGTGTAGATCTTTTTGCAGTCTGAAGAGAAATTGATTTATGACTAGAACTAGACTTAACTTTAGCCACTGAGCACTGTGTGAACTGGTCATTAGAAAGATCAGCAGAAGGAAAGTAGGTAGACAGAACTTTTTCCCATGCATCAATTAATGGGGAAACATACCTTTGCATGCAAGCATCCAAGTTAACCAACATTTGTGCAGATCTTATACATGCAAGTACAAATGATTCATCTTTTTGAGCATAATACTGAGTAAATGACCTCCAATCATCCACCAATTCATTAAACAGACACTCAATCTCCCATCTTCCAAAAGAAGGGTCCCAGTCACTCTTAATGGGAACTGATAGATTATCCTGAGCACAACTTGAGGATTGCACTGTCAGTGTGGAGGTAACCGGAACATAATTTGATTTAATTGGTTCAGACTGATTTATTGCTGTGGAGGATTTATTACAATAAATGGAAACTGGCAAGGTTCTGGTTTGAGTCCAGGATGCGGAAGGATCTCTTACAGTGACAAGAGTTTGCAGGATTTGCACTAAAGATTGTACCTCATATTCTGCAAACTTGCCCTGTTGCACAAGGGATTTAACATGCCTAATAATTTGCATTAATTCCTCACGGGAATACACTGACAATTTATTATAACAATCATGTTTGTCTTTATCTGCTAACAAGGAATAATATTTATTATGCTGAATAGTCCAGTCAACGTCCATAGCTGAAACAAATGTGTTTCCAGTGTTAATGGAGGTAGCAGGACCATGATTGGATTTAATTGGCTCAATCTGTTGATTAGGCTGATAATAGGTTGTTGTAGCTGGATTTTTAGCTACCAAAAGACTTTGCAGAATCTGCAGCAGGGCTTGTACATCAGACACTGAAAAAATATTTTGCTGCACAAAATAATTAATTTGTGAAATTAATTGCTGCAATTCTTCATAAGAGTAATCTAAAAACTCTTTATAACAGTGTTTTCTATCCTCCTCTGCAAATATGGCAAAATAATCTATATCCTGCGGAGTCCAGTTTAACCCCATGGCTGGAGCAAAATGAACCTTCAGTATTTCCAAGTGACTGTTTTGGGCTAGTTCATTCTGTAACGTGCAGTGCACGCAGATTTGCACTGAATGCAGAATGTCACTTAATGTAGAAATACTGAAGACCAAACCAGGGATAAGGTGAAATAAAGTAATGGTTTATTTACAAGAACAGGATATATACACACACAAGTGATGCTGCAATTGGTGCATGAACGTAAATACAAGTGAACTGTACAAGTAGCAATATGATTGCAAACTGGCAATACAGTTGCAGGCAAATGTCTTACGATCAGACATACACAAACCAAATATAATATATACAGTGTGCACACAGTGAACCCCAGACCCTGTCTAACTAAGCTAACTAACTAATATATATATATATACAGGATAATATACAATCAAGCGCAGGACATATGCAGCAGGCAATAGGTTAGTCAACAAGCCAAGATCAGATACCAGGACATCAAGCAATACAAACAGTGAGCAGAAGAATAGTCAGACAAAGCCAATATCATACACCAGGGAGTCAAACAATCAAGTAACAGGCAGACAGGTAACAGGTAACAGGACAAGTGACCAGAACACAGGCTCTAGGGCTATCCACATCAATGAACTAGCAACAGTGTTCTGTTGTAGCTGGACTTTTATACTCTGCAGGATGGTCATGTGACCTCTTCCAAGGCTGCAGAGACACAGTTCTTGAATACAGAGACCTCTGCTGGTGGGCAGAGGGAACTTCAGGAGGAATGTACAATGTTCTTGAAATGAGAGGGGACATCTGCTGGTGAACAGAGGAAGTCCATACAGTTCACAAACGTCACCAGCAGGAACAGATCGTGATACATAGGCAATAACAGGAAAGGTGCTCCTAGTGGGCCCTGTGCCTAACACCTACCAGCTTTAGTAGTCAGCCAGTCTCTCTGGGCCATAAGTGGTCACTTGTACTGAGCTCTAATGTGCTCTCTGCTACTCTCTTTCTAGGTCACTCCTGGAGCTACAGTCTTGGGGCCTAACTTTTCTTATGGTGGCCACCAATGATCCAATCTTTTTTTTATCCATTCTTACCAAACCTATGTAGTAGAAGAGTAAATTGAGAGAATATATTCAATGGATACCTTAGGCAGTCCCTTATATTACATAGAAATGGTAAGATTGGACAAAAATATTGGGTCATTAGTGGGCACCTTTAGACCTACATCAGCCTTTCTGACACACAGCCAGGTGCCTCCTGGAGAACGCAACCCTTTTTGAGAGTCAGCAATGTGATTTGATTACAGTCCTTTTCAAAAACTGGCCTGGGTTTGAAGGAACAGTGTGCAGCAGTGCCAACCCTTCTCCCAACACAAGCCAGTTCCACATCCCAAAGCAGTTGAATTGTGCAGCCTGTAATATGGAGCACGGTGAAGTGTGTATGAGGCTTCATGCTGGGAACACATGTTGCAATTTCCCGCCCAATCAGCAGGAATTGGGCAATTTATTTCCGACATGTCCAATCAGTTTAAGATCGAGAAAGGGATCGATTTTGTAAAGTGATCATTGGAAAATAGATCCCTTTATTAATCGAAAGCAGTTTGTAGCGTGTGTACATGTCCCATTGCCTGTCTGATCACCCGTCCATTGAATGGGAAAATGTATCGTGTTCCCCGCATAAGACTTGTATATCTAAATCAAAAGGGCAAGATCCGTTCTCTTATGTAGACTATCTGTGCTGGGAATTCACCTTACATAACTTGGAAAAGGTGGATGTTATCCCACTGGCAGGTCTGTTAGATGTTGGGGGTTCCTCCTTGCTGTTTGTATTGTTTTGATTTCCACTTAACGGAACAAGCTCCATACAAATGTGCTTATTGCAAATTACTTTTTTTCAGTACAGCTTGATTTGACTTCAGGAAAACCAAGGTATCTTTTGTATGGGCACAGATATTTTTTTCTTTGTTTTTGCACAACAGGAACACTCTGAGTAAATTTGTTTCCTTAGGAAACCACATTTTTGTGCAGTATACAGTGCCATTTTTCTGCAAACTCTGCATGCAAAGTTTTTTTTTGCAACACATCTATGCTCTTCTTTTCATGAGAAGCTGCTCTTAGATTTTATGGGGGAAGCAAGTGTATAATTAATAAATGTGTGGTGTATACTTAATACATTTGTGTGAATACTGTCATTTGCATGAATACTCATTTTTTTATGGAAAATTGTTGTTTGCATACAGATTAGCACACTTTGCTGTGATCTTGTATACACTCATTTTAAAAATACCACAATTGTATTGTACATTGCAAACATTTTTTTAAATTAATATAGAAGCAATGAAACACAAACTTTTATACTGGTGTATGTGCTTTATTTTATATGGTTTTGTTGCTTTTGCAAAGATAGATGAGATGAGTCCTAGGCAAGGTAGAAGCTTTGGCTCCTCCTTATACTTTTTGTAATCTGAGGTGGGAGAGGGTTCAGAAAAAGTGGCAGTTGGGCCCTTTTACACCCACTAGGCCCCAGGCACATGTATAGGTTTCCTGCTCAGCCCTATTGTGGCACTGCACCCATTATGTTGGTCTTTTCATTTTATATAACAAAAAATTGGGTGTGCATCACCACTTGTATGTCTTGACTATCAGTGCTTTGCCATGTATAAGTATGTCTGTTCCTGACCTGAGCAATAATTGGTTGTCTAATGCAAGGAAAGTATTCTTGTATATCTAAAATATCACTGACTTCCATTTTACACTGCGTCTCCTGGCAGAACCAAAGTAGGAAAGACTTAATCCTCTGCAGCTGCTGAAAGACTTCGCCTTAACATTGTGGTTGCTGAAGATCTGCTAATGCGTAAAAAGGAACACCTCACTGTGCTAAAGGAAAATGTAACCTTGGAAGTTCAAGATAAAGAATTCCTGTCCTTTTTCTGACTCATTGCTTTGCTTCAAAGTGACTTGTATAAATAGTGTGCACAAATGCTTGCCTTTCCAGGTTTGTCTTAAATATTCACCTGATAATTGAAAACAGAAGCCAATGCTAAAACAAAATGTTTTTTATTGACGATTTGGCTATAAGTCAGCAACACAGTCAATCACACAGCAGTCTTCCCAGTCCGGAAGCAGCCTGCAGTTTCACACATTGGCTTACAGCCTCTAAAGATCCAGAGCCTGACTTCAAAGCATCTTTGCTGTGCTCCCACATAATCTGTACAACAAAGTGATTTATGAGCCGATATGGACATATCTCACACAACTACAGGAGTCACCAGCATACTATTTTTCCTGCAATGAAGTAGATTTGTAATGACTTCATTAAAGGCCTTTATGTTGCTGCCTATCTCAAGCAGTTTTTGTTTTCTGTGAGAATGTTTATAAATTAAAATCCAGGGTCCTACAATTAATAAATACTTTTATTTAGAAAATTACACTTTTGCAAATTCCTCTTTTTCATTAAGCCTATAATAGCACATTAGACATACCTGTCCAACCCAGAGATGATCAATGACATGCAAATATTTCTGAGTTTATAAAAATGTATGTAAGTGATGCAAGGATTCCAGTGAGGCTGGTGAGGGAAGCTGGGAGGCTTTGCTGGGGGGGGGGGGGGGGGGGGCATGGTCCTCAGTCTAGATGTGGGGAAGAGTACCAGCAATGGCAGGGGTGACCCAATGATCCTCTTTGCATTGTTGATTACTCTTTGAAATTGGTGCCTACGGCAATTGCACCTGTGGGTTTTAGTGTTTGTTTGTTTTTCACCCCATCTCTCAAGTTGTTAGTGATGGAAGTGCCTAGGAACCGAATTCTTAGTACCCTGAAGACCTCAATGTTCTCAACAGAGACCGGGTTGATGGGTGGATGTCTTCTAAAGTCCACTGTCAATTTAACAGTTTTTGTCGCATTTGGTATGACCTTGTTGTCACTTGATCTTGTTGCGGTTTGTAGATGAAGTACAGCTGTGCACAGGAAGAACCAAATCAGGGACCGTACACACCGGTGTACCCGTGTTGGTGGTTCTCACACAGGTGCCCTGCAAGGGTGTGTACTGGTCTCAATCCTGTTCCAGCTGATACTACTGTTCCTAGCTTTCACGTCAATGCTGTAGCCATGTCCCCTCCAGGACAAAACCCAGAACCATGCATCAAGTGCGCACTTCTCTTATGGAGAATATTTTTTTCCTCTCAGACTCTACATTTATGTGGACACAGTATTCATCTCCTCTTGTATCATGGATTGTGCTTGTTATTTATGACTTTGGGCAAAATCTTAAACAATTTGGAGGAGGTTAGAGTCCTTTACATGGATTCTAGCTTTCGTGTACGACTTTAAAAACAGCAAATCCTCCCCTTGCACAGAGCTTATGGACAGTGTCTATCGTGCTTAATTGGTGTACCATTCATCTGCAATAGATTATCTAAGGATCACAATGATGATGGTTTTTGTGCAGTTCCTGTGTCTGCAAAGCACAGCACATGAACATTAAGAGAACATGCACAATGCCAGCATCTTTATGACACATTTTGTAAATTCCTTCAGGTCCTCAGGAAATAATGTGTCCCATTTTCTGACCATGCTTTAGTACCTTTAGTGCCTTCTTTTTTACTAATGATGCTTTGATTCTCTTCTCTTGTGCCTTGGCACCAAATCTTGTAACCACTTATAAGCAATAAGCATAGAGATGGCTTCCTAGGCTTCCAACCTACTTCTGCCAACCTGCTTTTGATAAAGGAGATATGTTTTGTTTTAGCAATCCATGCTGCCCAAGCTGCTAATTATAAGACTCGGGGGGGGGGGGGGGGGGGGAGTTTTGAAAAGTTGGTGCAGATTTATAAACTGACAACTGATGCATGATATTGTTAATTCTGTAGAAAGGTATAAATTGTTTATACTGTAGAAAAGTATTGAGTGTCTGTAATACTGGGATATTTGTACTTTTAAGTGTGTGTTTTATGAGACTGCACGAAGATCAAGAAACTTTTTAAGGCTCATATCTACCTCGCGATTTTGTGAGACTCTTCTGATGCCTGCATTTTTTTTCTGTGCGGCGAGTGATTGTTTACGTGATCTCTCGACATGGGTAGAAGTACGCAATTAGGCAGACGACGCTTAGCGACGCGCAGTGACAACAACCATCACGGTGGATCAGATCTTTAAGATCCCCAACAACTCCTGTGCAAGTTGCTGCAATCGCTTGAACTCTTGTTCACACCATCGTTAGATGTCGCGTCAGGTGAGTATTAAGCTTTAGAATTTTTCTATTAGCAACAATAGGATATTAGAGATTCATCTGTTTGTTTGTTTTTGTTTGTTTTTGTAATCCTCAGACACCTAACCTCAAAGAGAGGCTTTGTTACTATTGTAGACCTAATTTGGACTGTAATAGAACATTTTGTGAAACAGTGTATACACACAAAAATAGATACAACATAACAAATGATATAATCATGCCTTTCTTTTAGCATCAAGCCTTGACTGGGGCTCGCTTTGAATACAGACACCTCATTCATTTTCCTCTGAAGTGTTTCTTGTGCTTTTGTTTCCCAATGTAAACGTTCCTACAGCTACCAATGTGGGATATTTATGAATTTTTGTTTTGATTCTGTGTTTCAGAACTTAAGGACACAAAGACCTCTGAGTATTACAGTATATCACAAAGCCCCCT
Source organism: Hyperolius riggenbachi (assembly GCF_040937935.1). NCBI lineage: Eukaryota > Metazoa > Chordata > Amphibia > Anura > Hyperoliidae > Hyperolius > Hyperolius riggenbachi. Next base: position 256,471,295 of record NC_090648.1, read on the forward strand.
GGACTATAGGATACTGTTGATGGATGAAGACCAAGACAGAATCTATGTTGGCAGTAAAGATCATATCTTGACACTGAACATTAACAACATTAGTCATGATCCACTAAGCGTAAGTCAATGAGATCCATTTTGGGTATGAAATTGAGCAGGGCATGTTACTATATCAGGATATACCACACAGAATGTAAAACCCAGCAGCACAAAAGACTATGACCCTTCATGTAATTTACTACTGGAAAATGTGTGAAAGTTGAAGCAGTAGCCTAGATGATTTAGGACATCCTATAATAGAAAGAAACAGTATGGCTCAAGTTTAAATATGGAACATAAATGAATGCAATTAATATATTATTAAAGCAAAACTCCAGACAAAAGAACATTAACCCTGTAAAGAAAATGTTTTTTACTCTCACCACAGTTCCTCCTCACTGATCTTCCTCACTCCACTGTTCTGCTTGTTACCTCAGGGGTGGCTATTTGATGGAATTCCAATATGGTGGCCAGCACCTTTTGTTTCCATGCTAGGTTCTATAGAAAGGCAATAGGAGTGGCTTTTACTAGCAGATTGACTACTCTCACCCCTCCCAGAGCTGTTTTGAAGAAGGGACACAGCAGCAATTTTTGAAAGGCGTCCCTCCCAAGGTTCCAGCAGTATTGTGATAACTGCCTTTGTGGTGTCAGAAAAACAGACTTAGGGCTGGTGCACACCAAAACCCGCTAGCAGATCCGCAAAATGCTAGCAGATTTTTAAACGCTTTTTTTTTATTTTTATGAGGCGTTTTGCTAGCGTTTTGCGGATTGCTGCAGCGGATTTCAGTATAGTAGATTTCATATATTGTTACAGTAAAGTTGTTACTGAACAGCTTCTGTAACAAAAACGCCTGCAAAACCGCTCTGAACAGGCGTTTTTCAGAGCGGTTTGCGTTTTTCCTATACTTAACATTGAGGCAGAAACGCACCCGCAATCCAAAAAATGCCTCACCCAGGCATTTTTCGTTTCTGCAAAACGCCTGCCGCTCTGGTGTGCACCACCCCATTGAGATACATTGACCAAGCAGATCCGCAGCCGCAAGCGGATCTGAAAACGCCCAAAAAGCCGCTCGGTGTGCACCAGCCCTAAGTGAGAAGGGAAACTGCAATGACGCACATAAATGTAATCTGTTCTCTTTCCATGGCTTTCCCATTTTTGTCCGGAGTGCTACTTCAGAGGCAGAAAATTAGTCCAGGGCACCCTTATATTTATCCCGCTATGCTTTTGCTACAGCTCAGAGTTGCACAGAAACAGTGATAACTTCCCTCTGTTAGCAAATAGAGCATTTCCTCAGCCCAAACCCAGAGGCATGACAGTTTAGCCAAAGAGGTGTTTTCATTTCTTAGAGGAAAGTTATATATATAATATATTTACGTTTGTCTTAATTAAAATAGGCAAATGCTTCCTTCTTCCTTAATTCCCACAGCCTATAAACAATTTGTGCTGTGGAAACTTTACCACAATCAAGAAAACAAATTATGGTAACTTTAAAGAGCAACATGTAAAAACAGAATGTTGGTTTGTATGCTAACTTGATTGCCTTAAAAAGGCTGAATTGTTAACATATAATGACCCCCTCCCCCATGACATCATGAAGATGGCAGTGTACTTGCAGGAAATGCTCAACCTGGTTTGTTCTAAAGAATATGTGAACAAAGCACTATTTATTTTAGGGAAATAATTGGTATACTGTTTTAGAAGTATATTCGTACTGTTTTTTTTTGTCACTTATCCCGTTAATAAGACTTATGCTATAAACGTCTTAGATTTAGTGTACTAGAGCATTTTATAGTCAACAGGGGTGGTATACTAATGTAGCATGGTGCAGCTATCCCCAGATCAGGAAAAAGTCCTGATATTGTAGATCCACTCATGTAAACTACTTCAAATCAGTACTATATCATGATGCTTCTTTTTATGTTTTTTTTTTTTTTTTTTAATTGTTCTACTTTCTTTCCTTATCCAGCCCATAGTACACCATGTGGGTTGACTTCACTGGAAGTTAGAGCCAGAAAGCACAGGTTTCCACCCCCTCGCCAAGATATACCCATAAAAATCTTTAACATTAAAGAGAGCCTGAGGTAGGCACAAAATTAAAAAATATATATGCTATTAGATCCAGGAGGCTGGGCGGATCAGGCATCCGCCATCTCTGCCCCTCCGTTGGCCTGCTTTTCCCTAGTTTCATTCTTGTGACCTCTCGGGTCACGACGCTGGAAAGAGAGAGTGATTCTATCTCAGCATGCAGGGAGGCAGGGGAGCAGCAGGGGGCCATACCAGGGAGAGACAGCTGCCCAATGGCAGCTCTGGAAAGCCTGTAAGAACGCCCCCTAGTGAGCGTTTTGAGCAGGGAATTACTCTCCTCCCTTCCCTTCAAGATTAGCAACAATTATTGTTGCCAGTTTCGGGGGGTTATAGCGTTAGGGGGGGCAGAAAGCAGTGTGGGGAACACAGAGGCACGTCATGAGGCAGGGAACAAGTCTCTGTGTCCCATCCCCCCCCCCCCCCAACCGCACCGACATCAGGTTATCTTTAAGAGAAGGAAGTGCAGTTGTTTCATAGACTAGGCATACTATACTAATAAGAGGCTAATTGCTATGGGTAGCATTAAAGCTCTTCTCTCACCACCCTTTGTCAAGGGGATGTCCAGTGATGTCTTGTTGACAACGGTCGTTAGCTACGCCTCTCCTTGCCGGCGGTTATGCACGTTGCATGTTGGGAGCGAATGAGACTTCAAGTGGTCACGGTACTTTATGCAGGAGTCGTCAGGGATCTTAACGATCCGATCCGCAGTGATGGTTGTTATGATGCTAAGCGACATTCGTGGAAACGACCGCTTGGTGCTCAAAACAATCACAGATCTTTGGGAGAATCAACACGTGGGTGCATAGCTTAAGAGGGATACCTTGCAAGAGACGACAGCAAATGCTCTGCCACTCTTCCCAGCAAAGCACTGTTTTCATAATGTTAAAAACAACAAGCTTCTCCGTTCCTCCATGAACCAAGAAAAGGTGGAAGCAATAATGTAGGGGGGATGTGGTGCTATTTCTCTACCTCATTGATAAGATGGTGATTAAATTGCCTCCATTACATAGGTTAATAGGTAAAAGCATTTTACCTAAGTAAAGTAATCTATAACCCCTAACCATATTGAAATCTAAATAGTATTTCTTGAAATCCAGCACTGTAATCCAGATCTTTCTGTATTTCTTCTATCTTGATTGCAGAAAAATCTCCTTACCATTCACACTCATTGCTTGCCACCAACTGACTGGGATCCCCGGCATCAGCATAGTTTAATTTGCTGCCAAGGCTTCTCTTTGGTCTGTTTATCTACACCAATGGAAATCATCAACTTTAAATTCATATAAGCACTTGTTGAAAAGCTGAATTAGAATTTCCCATGGGCTTTTTTTTATTTGCAGCCAAATACTCCAATGGCTGCAAAGAAAAAAAAAAGTCTGATTTTGCCAGTGTTTTGTGTAAGGTATGTACCTATAATGTACTTTTTTTTTTTCTTTTATACAGGTGGGAATTTCATGGTCTTTAGAATCTGCAGAATTGTCCCCAATATATGCACTGAATTCAAATGCTTTTAAATGATGTGCCTCATGTATGACTCTAGCCCCCAAATGCAGGATGTTTTGTTTATGTACAGTGTATCTCCTCCTTTGTGATGTAGTTACATAGTTACATAGTTATTTTGGTTGAAAAAAGACATACGTCCATCGAGTTCAACCAGTACAAAGTACAACTCCAGCCTGCTCCCTCACATATCCCTGTTGATCCAGAGGAAGGCGAAAAAACCCTTACAAGGCATGGTCCAATTAGCCCCAAAAGGGAAAATTCCTTCCCGACTCCAGATGGCAATCAGATAAAATCCCTGGATCAACATCATTAGGCATTAGCTAGTAATTGTAGCAATGGATGTCTTTCAACGCAAGGAAAGCATCTAAGCCCCCTTTAAATGCAGGTATAGAGTTTGCCATAACGACTTCCTGTGGCAATGCATTCCACATCTTAATCTCTTACTGTAAAGAACCCTTTCCTAAATAAATGGCTAAAACGTTTTTCCTCCATGCGCAGATCATGTCCTCTAGTCCTTTGAGAAGGCCTAGGGACAAAAAGCTCATCCGCCAAGCTATTATATTGCCCTCTGATGTATTTATACATGTTAATTAGATCTCCTCTAAGGCGTCTTTTCTCTAGACTAAATAAACCCAGTTTATCTAACCTTTGTTGGTAAGTGAGACCTTCCATCCCACGTATCAACTTTGTTGCTCATCTCTGCACCTGCTCTAAAACTGCAATATCTTTTTTGTAATGTGGTGCCCAGAACTGAATTCCATATTCCAGATGTGGCCTTACTAGAGCTAGCATCTCGAGTTTTTATTTCCCTTTTAATGCATCCCAAAATTTTGTTAGCTTTAGCTGCAGCGGCTTGGCATTGAGTACGATTGCTTAACTTGTTGTCGATGAGTACTCCTAAGTTCTTCTCCAAGTTTGATGTCCCCAACTGTATCCCATTTATTTTGTATGGTGCTAGACCATTGGTACGACCAAAATGCATGACTTTACATTTTTCAACATTAAATTTCATCTGCCATGTATGTGCCCATATAGCCATCCTATCCAGATCTGGTTGCAATATGGCACTATCTTCCTGAGAGTTGATGATTCTGCACAATTTTGTATCATCTGCAAAAATAGCAACATTGCTCACTCCTGCATCTACTAGGTCATTAATAAATTAATTGAAGAGCACTGGACCCAGTACAGACCCCTGTGGGACCCCACTGCTAACAGTCTACCATTTTGAGTACTATCCATTGACCACAACTCTTTGTTTTCTGTGCATTAGCCAGTTCCCTATCCATGCACACAGACTCTTCCCCAGTCTTTGCATCCTCAACTTTTGCACCAGACTTTTGTGGGGAACAGTGTCGAAGGCCTTTGCAAAGTCCAAGTATATCACATCTACAGCATTCCCAATATCCATATTAGCATTCACTACCTCATAAAAGCTGAGCATGCTAGTCAAACGGGACCTTTCTTTAGTAAACCCATGTTGATGCTGAGAAATAAGATTATTTTCTACTATGAAGTCATGTATAGTATCTCTTAGTAACCCCTCAAATAGTTTGCATACAACTGATGTTAAGCTTACAGGTCTATAATTTCCTGGATCTGATTTTTTGCCCTTCTTAAATAATGGGAAAACGTGGGCTGTACGCCAATCCGCTGGGACTCTGCCAGTTGAAAGAGAGTCACAAAAGATAAGATAAAGGGGTTTATCTATAACTGAACTTAATTCCCTTAGGACCCGAGGATGCATGCCATCCGGGCCAGGTGCCATGTCTATTTTTAATTTATTTAGTCTTGCCTTCACTTCTTCCTGCGTTAAGTATTTAATATTACAGTTAGAAGATTAAGACTCTTCTGCCTCTGTAATTTGCAACAGTGCTATTTCCTTTGTGAAGACAGAAGCAAAGAAAGCATTTAATATTTCTGCCTTACCTTGGTTATCCACCATTGAGTTCCCACCCTTATCCTTTAGGAGTCCTATACAGTCAACCTTTCTTTTTTTAGAGTTGATCTACTTGTAAAACTTTTTTGGGTTAGATTTGATATCCCTAGCGATTTGATTTTCAGCTTCGATCTTTGCCAGCCTAATTTCTTTTTTACAATTTTTATTGCACTCCTTATAATTGCTTAGTGCAGCCTCGGTCCCCTCCTGTTTTGGGACCTTATAGGCATTCTTTTTCCTCTTCATTTTATCCCTAACCTTTCTATTCATCCATAGAGGCCTTTTTTTATTCCTAGACATTTTGTTTCCATATAGGATATACATACTACAATATTGATTGAGAATAAGTTTAAAAGCTTGCCATTTCCCTTCAGTGTCCTCCCCTTGTAGTACATTATCCCAGTTCACCAAACTTAGTGCCTGCCTAACTTGATTGAACTTTGCTTTTCTAAAATTCATAGTTTTAGTGGTCCCGCTGCCCCGTGGTCTATCAGTCACCAGATCAAACGTTATCATGTTGTGATCACCATTTCCCAAATGTTCTTGAACCTGCACATTTGATACATTATCTGGTCTATTAGAAATGATCAGATCCAGTAACTCATTCCCCTTAGTTGGTTCCATTACCATTTGAGTCAAGTAATTGTCCTGTAGTGCTGCCAGAAATCTGCTGCTTTTACCAGAATGGGTAGCCTCAATACCCCAGTCAATGTCTGGAAAGTTGAAGTCGCCCATAACTATGACCTCATTTTTACTTGCAGCTTTTTTAATTTGCTGTAGTAATCGCAGTTCTGCAGCTTCATTAATATGAGGTGGCCTGTAGCATACCCCAATAAGCAATTTGGCAACTTTTATTCCCACAATGAATATTTACCCAAACGGACTCCACATCTTCGCAATCTTCCTCCATCTCATCGTTGAGGACAGCTGTAAAAGAATTCTTAACAAAGAGACAAACCCCTCCACCTTTTTTCCCTGTTCTATCCCTCCTAAACACATTGTATCCTTTTAAATTCGCTATCCAGTCATAGCTTTCATCCATCCATGTCTCGTGTTATTCCCACAATGTCATAGCCTTTGTCATTCAGAATGAACTCTAGTTCGTCTATTTTATTTGCAAGGCTCTGAGCATTGGTTACCATGCACTTTATATTTTTACCACCACATTTACCAATTGTGTTTACATGAAATGGGCTACTTGAAGTTTTACCAACCTCCTTAATCTTTACACTGTCCCCACCCCCCTCTCCACCCCCCATAATGTTAGGCTCCCACTGTCTTTTTACCTTATCTTGTCTACATATTGAGACTTTATCCTCCCGCCTCCCCCCCAGATCCTAGTTTAAAATCTCCTCCAACCGTTTAGCCATCTTCTCCCCCAATGCAGCTGCACCCTCCCCATTAAGGTGCAGCCCATCCCTGCTGTAGAACCTGTAGCCAACTGCAAAGTCTGCCCAGTTCTCCAGGAACCCAAACCCTTCCTTCCTACACCAATTTCTCAGCCACTTATTTAACTCCTTAAAGGGAACCTTAAGTGAGAAAAAAAAATTGAGTTTTACTCACCTGGGGCTTACCTCAGCCCCCTGCAGCTGATCGGTGCCCACGACGAGTCGCTCTGATGCTCCGGGTCCCGCTGGCGGCCACTTCCGGTTTCGCCGTCAGGACCCGTCAGGCTGGGGAACGCGGCTGATACTACGCGTTCCCAGCCAAAATAGCACCCCTATGCGGCCATATGTCCGCATACGGGTGCCTATGCGGACATATGGCCGCATAGGGGTGCTATTTTGGCTGGGAACGCGTAGTATCAGCCGCGTTCCCCAGCCTGACGGGTCCTGACGGCGAAACCGGAAGTGGCCGCCAGCGGGACCCGGAGCATCAGAGCGACTCGTCGTGGGCACCGATCAGCTGCAGGGGGCTGAGGTAAGCCCCAGGTGAGTAAAACTCAATTTTTTTTTCTCACTTAAGGTTCACTTTAAGCTCCCTCTGTCTCTCAGATGTAGCACGTGGCACTGGCAGTATTTCAGAGAACACCACCTTGGAGGTCCTTGCTTTAAGTAGTCACTCAGTCATTTATTAATGTCGCCTTGTATACTGAAGGTGTCTTCCTGGAGTTGTTATGTACAAACACAGACAGTACTTTTACACTGGGTCTCTATTTCATTTAACTCTAAACAAGTTAAATAGTAATAGTCCAAAAATGTCATACGTAAACCACAGACTGTGAGAGTCTACAACTAAATATAAATATTATAGCTTTTGTCTGGTAGCTTTATATATATCGTAGAGGCCGTGTCAAAACTATGAGCATTGCCTGTGAGGTACAGACTATGTAGGTGTGAGCTGGAGACCTATAGCAAACCTTTATGGGCATTTATGCTTTTCACTGCTTTAAAATATCCCTGAAGCAAACTTTGAAAGCAAACTTAAAAATGTAAACAGTAAAAAAGGTTTTTTTGCAGCGGCTTCATTCCCTTATAAACAATGCCAGTTGCCTGGCTGTCATGCTGAGCATTTGGCTTTTGTTGTTTTGAAGTCACACACCTGTAACAAGCCTGCAGCCAGTGGAGTCAGTCCAGAGTCAAAACCTCTGATCCGCATGCTTATTCAGGGCCAGGGACTTAAAGCACACTTGCAGTGAGAGGGATATAGAGTCTGACTTGCCTATTTATTTCCTTTAAAACAATGCAGTTTTTCTGGCTGATCTCCTGCCGCTAATCCTTTTGCCTCAGACCATGAACAAGCATGCAGATCAGGTGCTCTGACTGAATTCTTACTGGATTAGCTGCATGCTTGTTTCAGGTGCGTTATTCAGACACTACTGAAGCCAAGACCATCAGCAGGATGCCAGGCAACCTTAATTGTTTGTGGCAGGGGTTACATTTGAGTCTGCAGAAAATGTTTCTTTTTTTCCAGAGCCAAATCTGCAGTGTTTCCCGACAGCCAGCTGAGAGTAGCTAACTGTCGACAACAGGAAATTACACGATTTGTGTAATAAACAGCACTGCCGGTATTCCCACAGTGGGAAAATTAACATTGCTCCCATTGCACTGCGATTGTGCATTGTAAAGCATGGGTGTTTTCACGGCACTGGAAAATGGATGAGATTTTTCTAAATGTGACTTCTGCCTAAAAGGAAATAAATATGGTAGCCCCCATATGTCTCTTCTGGGGTACTCTAAAGTATTAGAGGCAGGGCAATAAGCACAGATGTCAGGCAACAGACATTGTTTTTTGGAAAATGAAGAGGACAGCCTTGCTCCCTATTCCTCTCACTTCATGCCCCCTTTAATTTGGTCAACAGATACTGAATACTATTAGCAGATTGTGTAGGTAAACCTTCATACTACATGGCGGTGGTAAAATTGGTTAGTGAAATAATGTGGCAGCAAATCTGCCAGAAAATATTATGGTGGCATTAGGCTTATGATTGGTTAGAAATAATGTGGCAGCAAATCTGCCAGAAAATATTATGGTGGCATTAGGCTTATGAGCCTAATAAGCCTAATGCCACCATAATATTTTCTGGCAGATTTGCTGCCACATTATTTCTAACGTGTTCAATCTGATTCCCGATTGATTTTCTATAGAAGTGAATGGAAAATCGATAGGAAATAAGATCGGACATGAAGGAAATCATCGATCTGGCAGTAAATTCACCAGAAATCTCATTGTGTGTACCAGGCATTGAGCCTGGTACCCACTTTCAATTGTTTTTTTTTCCTGTACACGCTGTTTTGTTTTGTTTTGTGATCCACATATGGGCACAGGGATTATCTTTGAAATCGCAGTGCTCCATTTAAAGGACAACTGAAGTGAGAGGGATTCGGAGGCTGCCATATTTATTTCCATTTAAACAATACCGGTTGCCTGGCAGCCCTGCTGATATATTTGGCTGTAGCAGTGTCTGAATCACACCAGAAACAAGCATACAGATAATGTTGCCAGATCTAACAATAATGTCAGAAACACCTGATCTGCTGCATGCTTGTTCAGGGTCTATGGCTAAAAGTATTAGAGGCAGAGGATCAGCAGGATACTAGGTAACTGGTATTGCTTAAAAGAAAATATATATGGCAGCCTCCATATAGCTCTCACTTTAGTTGTCCTTTAAAGTGATGCAATTCAATTTTACCCCAAATGCAAAGCATTGCCTTTTTTCATTTTCCTGGATTTGTATTTTTGTTAAAGTCAAAAGGAACTCAAGATAGTCACATACCAAATGTGGTGCTATGCGATTCTCTTGCCGTTTTTTTAAAGGACATCATTCACAAATACAGTAGTTAAAAAAATAACTAAATAAATCTGATAATGTGAACAGAACAGAAATAAAGTTAGAAAGAAACCTGTGATTCATGAAAAAAAAAAAGTTTTAATCACATTTCATTAAAACGTCAATATATGGTAAAATTGATGTATGACGGGAGTGTTGGAAGAACCAAGTGCTGGACCAACTGCTGCCTACCTTTATCGTATGCTATATTCCTGTTTGCTGCCCATCTGCCTTATTGCTAATATCTGACAAAAGCACAGCAAGTAATCTGCGGGAGATTAAACCCCGCAGATTGTTGCAGGCACATTCTGGGCAGCTGCACGAAGAGAACCGCGCACATATGCAAGTTTTTCTTTTTACTTCTACTTTTGCATTAAATATGATGATTGCATGATTCTTTGTCATGGGAATAATGCTGCACACTATTATGTAGGTTATAAGTAAAGGGAGAGCATTGACAGATTGTGTCTGCAAATAAGATTACAGTATTTGCTAAAAGCTTTACAAATCCCTCATTCACTGACATATAACAATCAGTCAGATGGTTTGTTTGTACAGTACAGTTGCTCTAGCTCTGCACGTGTCTGCTGACGAATCACTTATTTTAGTCATAGAAAAATCTCCATGGTGCAGTACATACAAATATTCCCTGCGTAATATTAGTTGCTGCAGTTAATTTTGAATATATTTTACCTTTCTTGTAATATGCCATGAAAATAAATACACATACATTTTATTTCAGCACTCCAGGGGTGTAGATATTATTCCAGGCAAGTTGAAGTGTAACGGTCGGGCATAAAATCAATGTTTTATTTTTATCTGCTAAACAAGTAATAAGGATGCTAACCAGGCTATCCAAAAGTTAAAATCACTATTACTTTTCTTGTTGATAAATGATCATTCCCCAGTTTACCTGACTTATTTGGTACACAGAAAGGAAGTTGCTGGGCATGCTGGGTTGTCCTTTTTTGCTTCTCTACTTTTCCTCTTTCTTAAGTAATGCAGCTTGATTGGCTGAAGCCTCTTTCCCTCCTGTTTTCTCCTCCGACACCTCTGTTCTTTTCTGATTGGCCAATATTTCTCATGCTGAGACAATGCACTGTCTATGCATACTGAGGCAATGCATACACAATCAGGCAGGGGAGAGTAAGGGAGGAAATTACATCAGGATTGGCTTCAAAATAGCCACAGTTAAAATGGGAAATGCTAATAAGGAATTTCTCTTTTTCTTTACTGTACAAAAATCACAAAAATCAAAATGTGGACAGTGCAATACATATGTTGTGTAAGTAGAGCAAATATTTATCTACTTATACTGTATATGTGTTTTTTTTCTGAGATTGTATGGCTGACAGCTCCTCTTTAATGAGAAGCGAATCAGAGGTGAAAATTGCTCTGGTCCTGAAAATAATGTGGACCTAGAGAGAAATGATTGTGTATAGGTTTGAAATGCCTTGTTAAAGCACACCTAAACTGAAAAGGGATATGGAGACTGATATTTGTACTTCCTTGTAAACAATGCAAATACCGGCAATCCTGTGCCTCCAATACTTTTATCCAAACACCCTGAAAAAGCCTGCAGATCAGACATTTGACTGAAGCCTGACTGGATTAACCACGTTCTTGTTTTCAGGTGTGTGATATGGACACTACTGCAGCCAAAGTTACAAGGGGAACAGCGCTTTCGGGCATCTATATGCTATTCTTTGTAATGATTCTTGCTCTCCCGCTCAGAACTTGCTGCTTTGGCACAAGAGAGGTTGTGCAAGTGTTTATGTGAGAGCATGGGAGTGTGTTCCTGCCAGCCCTCACTAATCATCATTGTATGTGTGTCACTGAGGGGGAGGAGTGGAGGCAGGAAGGAGTATGAATCACATGATGCTCCCACATGTGCTCTGTCTGACAGCCGCATATTGCCTGATGTCAGTGTTTACAAGTCGCAAAATTGCCAACTTTTAGTTGTTGGGGGGGGGTCACATTCAGCACCTTCCATAGAGTCCACTAGGCAACTTCCCAGGGCCCACCCTGTCAGTATAGTAAGTACAGTATGGAAATGTTTGGGGCCCCTTATTCATTTTTGCCCAGGGTTCCATTTGACCTTAAACTGTCCCTGACTATATTTATAAAGTGCAGTTATGCTTATCTCTACAGATCACAGGAAAGCTTTGCATTTCCATGGTGGGAATCGTTAATGTCTGAAGACTTTAATATTCCCATCTCTACGTGTCCGTTCTTGAAGTTATTAGACTTCTGTTAACACTAAAGTTCATATTCACACAGAGCATATTAAATTTCATTCCAGTCACAATTTACTGCATTTGGAGGTGTCTTCTACATCAATATAAAGCATACAGTGAATTGTGCATTGAGGATTTTTTTGCATATTCAGTCAGCTGTATGAATAATGTAACACCAGCTATAGTAAAAGTTCAGTAATACGCCTAAGTTGTTGTTTTGTATTATTCCTTAATATCTTTTTATTTCATTTGCAACCAGGTTTTCTGGCCGGCTACACCACACAAAGTTGAAGAGTGCAAGATGGCTGGCAAGGATCCCACAGTAAGTTACTGAGGAGAATGCTTGCTCTATGACTCAGAATGAGGCATCTGCAGCCAGGAAAGGAGAATGGAAGAGAGGATGTGACTCCCAGATATCTCCAGTAGTGAAGGCATTACTGCATGCCTTAGCAAATCAACCTGTTTGTGCTGCAATCCTAGCTCGTAAACATCATTTTAGAAATAACCTCTGTATCTTATTCTACCTAAACAGATGGTGTTTAACTCCTAAGCAAAAATCATGCCTAGAAACTGCTTCTTTGTCCTTATAAATATTAATGTATAAGCTCATTGGCGCATATTACGCTGCCTGCTTTACATGTGAAGTTTTTCTTTACAGAGAAACAGTTACTTCAGGTAATGTTTTTGTAGGAGTTAAAATATTTTCCCTCCTCTGGTGTTCTTATTTATGAAGTTGGCTCAGGATGTCTCCCCATGGAGATAAAATATTTTCTCAAGGATGGAAGCAAGATAAACTACCATACGTCTTTTATGTTCATTCTTGCAGAAAAACTTGCAAACACTACTTGTTTAGGCGTACGTACAAAAAGGGCGCCTGGACAAAAAGGGCGCGGGGTGTAAACTCTAAATAATAATTAATCATTAATAGGGTTTATAAATGTAGTGTGCTATATTTCGTTTACAAATAATGTTTAACAAAATTATAAATCATTAAATAATGTTTATGAAATCGGAAATTGTGAAAACGTTAATCTTCCCTGTTTCAAAAGTTAAACTTATAATTACGTTTATAAAAAAACCAATAATATATGTTTAATTGTTATAATTGTATATTATTGTGAATAACAGTCATTTATGGTTTGTTCTTATAATAAAATCTGAAAATATTGTTTATAAAGATGATATAAATATAACTACGTTCGTAATAAGTGTTGTAATACATTAGTAATTATTACTAAAATTTTACTAAAACTATACCTAAGCCTACTCTTACACAGAACCCTACCTGTACCTATCCCTAACCCCTAGACTCCCCTGTTGGTGCCTAAACCTAAGACCCCCCTGTTGGTGCCTAAACCTAAGACCCCCCCTGTTGGTGCCTAAGTAACCCTCCCTGTACCTACCCCTAACCCCTAGACCCCCCTGTTGGTGCCTAAACCTAAGACCCCCCTGTTGGTGCCTAAACCTAAGACCCCCCTGTTGGTGCCTAAACCTAAGACCCCCCTGTTGGTGCCTAAACCTAAGACCCCCCTGTTGGTGCCTAAACCTAAGACCCCCCTGTTGGTGCCTAAACCTAAGACCCCCCTGTTGGTGCCTAAACCTAAGACCCCCCTGTTGGTGCCTAAACCTAAGACCCCCCTGTTGGTGCCTAAGTAACCCTCCCTGTACCTACCCCTAACCCCTAGACCCCCCTCTTGGTGCCTAAACCTAAGACCCCCCTGTTAATGCCTAAACCTAAGACCCCCCTGTTAATGCCTAAACCTAAGACCCCCCTGTTGGTGCCTAAACCTAAGACCCCCCTGTTAATGCCTAAACCTAAGACCCCCCTGTTGGTGCCTAAACCTAAGACCCCCCTGTTGGTGCCTAAACCTAAGACCCCCCTTTATTATGTGGATAATTATGTTTTACTAATTGTGGATTAAAAAAATATTTTGCAATTTACGTTACGTACTGATCGCTTTATTTTGTGAATAATAATGTTTTACAAACAGTAAGGGATAAAACTTTAAATAATGTTTTAATTATTTAAATAAGATAAATATGTTTAGTATTTTCATAAACGTTATTCGGCACGGGTGCATTTTATAAACGTAAATCACCACAAGTTCAGTTATAAATCATTAAACAGCTCCGGGCGCCGTTTGTAAACTTTATTTAGCTCCTGGCGCCGTTTATAAACTTTATTTAGCTCCGGCGCCCTTTTTTCCTACCCGGCGCCCATTAAACGCTATTTATTATGGGAGTGAATGGCGGCGCCCTTTTTGTCCACTAGCGGCATGCGCCCTTTTTTCCCAGCTCCCTTGTTTAGAATCACACAGTGCTCTGTGTAGGTTATGCTGCAGGGTAAGCATTTGCAATTATCACAGCTTTATGTAGTTCAATCAGGAAGATTATTATTTTTTTTAAACGATGATCTGAGATTTCATTCACGTTGCCCCACTGGATGTGTTTAAAAAGTACCTGTAGTGAGAGGGATATGAAGACTGACCTATTTATTTCCTTTTAAACAATGCACATTGCCTGGCTGACCTGTACTTAAAGAGGATCTCCATCCTGAAAAACAAATTCCTGCAGCGCTGCTGACATGAAAAGTTATATTTACCTGCGGTGTCTTGTCCCATGAAGCCACCCTGAAGACCCTGCATCACTCCACTTCCACTGCTTGGCCCCGCCTCCACTCTCTCCTCTGAGAAAGAACGCCCGGCAATTTAATGCAGTAAATAGCTTGGATTTTTTCTCAGAGGAGAGGGGGAGGCGGGGCCAAGCTGCACAAGTGGAGTGATGCAGGGTCTTCGGGACGACTTCGTGGGACAAGACACCGCAGGTAAATATAACTTTTCATTTCAGCAGTGCTGCAGGATTTTGTTTTTCAGGATGGAGGTCCTGAATAAGCATGTACAAAAAAAAAAGCTAACAAGATTAGCTGCATGCTTGTTTCAGGTGTGTGATCCAGACATTCCTGATGCCAGAATGAATAGTAGAACTGCCAGGTAACTGGTATTTTATAAAAGGAAATAAATATGGCAGCCTCCATATGCCTCCCACTTCAGGTTCCCTACAAAGATGAATGCAAGGCAGTGACATTTTCAAACAAAGATGATAAAGAAAGATTTTTAGAAGCATTGTTGAAATGCCTATAGGTATATTGCAGGAGATGCTTTTTTTTCTCTTTTTTTTCCTTTTTAGCCTTTTTAATTGATGGGTTTTAAAGCATTTTGCATGGGAAGGTATGCAAGTGGGTGACACCTCTATATTACATGGATGTAGACCGCGAGATAGAGGTGTCACCTTCCCTTCCAGCTGTATGACTTGCAGAGCTGTATGTGTGTACTGTCATAGTTCACAGTTAGAAGATGAAGATATGACTCCCTCCTCTCCAGCATCTTTCAGGCTGGTAGAGTTGCTCCTGGATAAGTCAGAGAAGCTGGAAACCCATCAACTTCATAACTGTGCTGTGTAAACGCATATAGGCAAGATCTCTGTATAAGAGGGTCATTTCTCTGGCCTTCTATCTGTCCCTGCTATATTTAGAAGCAGTATTTAAGGTTTGACAACATAACACAGAATGTGGTGGTTTAAGCAAAAGAAGGTAATTCAGGGCTCCAGGGATCTGAATGACCTCTCCCTCGAAGTTGCGATGACTCTGAGGAGGAATAGTGTTTTGCGCCACCAGGGATTTGAGTGGCAGTAGGGTGAGCCATCATTCGGCTCTCCCTGCACCCAGCTGAATGGCGGCTTATAAGTATGCAAATTTTAGCCTACCCTCACTGAAAGCTGTACTGTTCCAGTTCTCATTTTACATCAAAAGTGTATTGGAAGTATTTGGAAATGGTGTTATATTAGATGTGGTGTTTAGCTTGGGTGCCTGCAGCCAGTGATCCATGGCATATGGTGGGTAGTAGATCATTCTGTGAACATCTGTTTTAACGGTGTTCAAACATTGCCTTACTGTTAGTTTTTTTTAGAGTGAAATGTAGCGTGGGCTCTGTGTACATTTGCTTGTAGCCGAGTTTATTTCTATACAGTAAAACTAAAAATAATAGACACAGGATTGATTTGAAAGTTTCTTGAGCTTGTTACACTGGAACGTCAGACCCAAGCCATAAATCCTGTCTGTTATTGCTCCTGCTCACTCAGCATCCTCCTGGAAATCCCCAGCAATTCCATCCTTCTGGTTTCTACAATATCACCTGTTATTTATTTTAGGAACTACGTTTTGAAAGTCATAAACTGACGGGACACTGTGTACGTTTACGCTAAATGAATAATCCAGAGGTTTTCTTACTAAGCCACTGTTAGTTGTTTTTTTAAATTTTTGTCGCAGCTTATCATATGTCTGGAGGTTACAAAAATAAATGTAAAAAAAAAAAAAAAATACCTGCAGACGGCTTCATCAATGAAAATGTGGTCTAAATTAGTAAGTGGCATGTGAGTTTTACTCCAAACACATGCAACTAGACCCGAGAAACCACCATGGTGGGGACATATGGTGGCCAGTAGGAACCACATATTCAGGCAATGATAAACGCATATCTTAACGCGGCTTGTCACCCAATAAAATGGAGCAAGGTCTCAATCAGATTCAAAAAAGAAATGTAAAGCCAGAAATAAAACATAAAATAGTTACAGATCAGCCAATTTGTTAAAAGTTAATGAAAATATGCTTTACAGATTTATTATATTCATCCTGTAAATACCAAATGAATTGCTCTCCTAATCCTGTCATGCAGATCAGATCACTAAACTTTTGTTTTTCTTAACATCTTAGTAAGGGGGCTTTTAGGACCATTGTAGTCCCTTACACACTCCAATGAGTTCTGGGTCACCATGAGCTTGCTGGTTAGTCTGTACCTCTCGGTGTTACAAGACCTACTGCATAGAGCCAAATTAATCCATGCCATGCACTGATGAGGATCAAACAATCCAAAACAGTCTGTATGCATGTTGGATTATTATGGCTCTGTACAAATTAACAAGCTGACACATCATTGCATTCCAGCGGTTCTGGAGGTGTGTTTAGCTTCTAAGGGTACAATGGTTAATTTGCATATATTCAGCAGTGTTGCTCTGGGAGACATCTCAAGCTCACTCCAACCTGAATTATCGCAAATTCTTTCTGTTTTAAGAAAGCAAACTTTTGTTTTTATTAAATATATAGGTGATGGAATTCTTCCATTATAGAAATTACACAACAATTTATATCAAAATTATCCATTACCAAATGTACATACAATTAAAAACAACAAGCAGGAGTAGGCTTTATAAGCCAACCTATTGTGTTCAGCGATATATATGCAAGAATATTATGCAGTACTCTCTGGCCAAATAATACACCACACAATTTCATGCGTCTGCGAATTCATACGCTAAAGTCCTCTGTATCGTGCTATAAGGTAAGTTGGGGGCCCCCTTAAGTTCAACTTTTAAGGCAACAAACAGTACTTGTATGGGATCCAAGCAGCAATAAGATTCCAGCTAATCACAGCATGAGATGTCTCTCAGACTCCAATGTTGTGCCATGTAAAAGGGGTTGATCTCACCCAATTTATCACACTGATCGCTCAGTCTTTCAACGGGATCCTGTCTCATGTCTGTCCTGTAGCAGTTCGTCAGTAGATGCAGACACCGCAGGGAATTACCACCCGGAATTGAGGCAATCGATTCAGCAGCACAGCTAATGTGAATGCTGTTGAACACTTGGCTGGTTGAAGCTCCACCCAACTACGCGTTTCGAGCTGCCCACTGGTTCTTCGTCAGGGTGTACCACACCCTGTGAATGTTTGTGGTTTTCTGCAAAACATGTACTGTTGGTGGGCCTTGAGGAAAAGGTTGGGGAACACTGAGAAAGTGACATTTCAATGTTGTTGAACAGTTACTGGTGTTCTACAGTCACATGACAAGCCGTGCAATAAGAGAAAAGATTAACCTGACAGATGCAAGTTATATTACACAGAGAGAGAATACCTTGCATGCGTATCTGTGTGTTGGTGTATATGTGAGTATATATGGTAATTTGTTCAGGTATCTCTATCAGTCTGGCGCTACTAGATATATTCTTATTTGCCTAGAGTTACACTTGATGATGCCTTAATGACATATCACTTATTTCCCTGATGTTCACTATATGAATTGACAGTGAGAGTGCACATTGTTTGGCACCGGACCATTCTCTTCAGACATGTTATTCCAATTTTCTTGCAGTGCCTTCGATGTGGAATCAGAACCAGACTTCCTGTTTTCCTGCTTACATGCTCACTGTGTTGCATGTGGATTCCACTCTTATGAGTTTTGAATTCTTTTAGGTCAAACTTCAAACAAACTTCGTCAGTTAGAAAGCACAGTGATTCAATTACTGAATGGATTTGTTTTCTGAAAATGAAACCGAGAAGAAGTGTGTTTAATCTCTGTGATAATTGTCCATAAACACATAATACATTTGGAGCTTAGTATACAGTTTTATGGTAGTTGCATTATTTTATGCCAGTTTGCCTCAATTTAATTCCTGAAAGTGGTTTCACATATTTAGCAAAGATTGTGTTCAGGTCACTTCCATAGTAACATGGTGCTCTGGCTTCTTGAGGACCAGAGCCTGGTTTTGTTTTGTTTTTTCCCTTGACTTTGTTCTCGCTATGTGATCACTGTAATTGCCTCACAGTCTTCACAGGAATTGGCTCTTAATCAGCGCAGGGAACTCAGCAGCATGTGCAAGCAAGAACAGCGGGAGCCTTTAGGTGTGTTTTCAAATAAAGGCATGGGCAAATTTGGGCACAGGGTGAACCTGAAAGCCTGTGCACCCTGCTGTAGCCAAATTCCTACCCATTCTAAATACTATTCCCACTCCAAGATGTGGTAACTTGGGGGGAGGGTCCTGGGCAACAGTGGTGGTCTTGAGGAGGACGTGGGAACCAGCCGGAGGTTCCAGAGGCTTCCCTTTTCATAGGTAAGTATCTAAGTTTTTTTTGTTTCCGTCCACCTAGGGTTTGCTTTAACTATGTGCTGTCCGGAAGTAACAGGTGTATGTGTGTTATAACTTTACCCTCTGAGTGCTTCCTCATTCCTCTTTCCCGAATAATGATTAATGGGTGTTTGCAGCACCTTGCTGTTTTCTGATGTAGAACAGCAGCCACTGTATCTAAATCTCACCTTCAGTGTATTTGAGGATGATCGGATATACTCAACTAACACTAACCTCAGGGACGTAGCAATAGGGGGTGCAGAAGTTGTGTGACTGCATTGGGGCCCTTGGGTCAGAGGGGCCCTCCCTCAACTTCAGTATTAGCTTTCTATTGGTCCTGTGCTCATAATAATCACTTCTATAGATACTTTGAATAGTGGTAATTATTAATAAACTGTTCCCCATCCCTCAGACACTGTAGTCGCCATTGGCAGGTTTTGGTGCACTGTATCAATTGTTATGTATAGAGTGCTTGGGGGGCCCCAATGTAAAACTTGCATCAGGGCTCACAGCTCCTTAGCTACGCCACTAACTAACCTATAAGAGGGAGATTTGAGTGGGTTGAATCATAAAACATGAACATGTTTTTCCTATATATCACTATTTTTGGTTTGCATGAACTCACCAACTCTCCACATGTAATTA
Source organism: Hyperolius riggenbachi (assembly GCF_040937935.1). Taxonomy (NCBI): domain Eukaryota; kingdom Metazoa; phylum Chordata; class Amphibia; order Anura; family Hyperoliidae; genus Hyperolius; species Hyperolius riggenbachi. The sequence goes on from NC_090648.1 coordinate 256,490,960, forward strand.
TCATTATTTAATTATACAGCACTGACATTTTTGAATGATTTATATAGTTCAGGAAAATGCCTTCTTTACACAGACATGAAATGGTAGGAAAGGGTAAAACAGTTCATCTGGAAAACAGTCATCATTTATATATATATCTTGTGGGGTTGGTTAGTCAATGTATTGTAATGTTTGCTCCTGACATGCACAGTTTTAATTACTTTCATCTTTCACAAGAGAAATAACTGTATTAGGCTGGTTTCAGCAGTGCTTACGGGAATATTTAGTGACATTAGAGGAATGCTGTTTGTTTGTTGTCTTTTGCAAATTACACATTTTTATTAAAAGGATTGCTGTCTACATGCAGTGTTCATTTAAAAGCACCAATAAGAGATCTCAATACAAAAGTGCAGGACTGCAGGAATCTGCTGCATAGTCTTGCATAGAGTAATTTCTTGGATTTCACTTTATCCCATACTTAGCCTGGATATCATCTCTAATATACCCTAGACATGAGGACAGGAAGCACAAGGGACTGCAGAAGTAAGCTGAGAGCAGGTTATGTAGTTTTATATGACTGGCTTAAAAGTGCTACTTTTAAATTATTTTAATAATTAAAGCAACATTAACTATCCTGTAAAATGAGAAAAACAGTGGCCTGGCTTGATAGTGACAACTGAAGGATTGCAATGCATTGATCTACAGGTCCATTCTGGGAATTAAGCTTAATTCATTAAGGTTTCATATTCTTATGTTTATGTGAAGGGGCGATGGCTGTGTGTAACGTGAGCCCAAGTGAGTAAGATTTTCCTTTCCTTAGCTAATTCACAAATTACGTGTGAAATTAGGCGGAGTGGCTCAGCAGATGCACTGTCATTTATCACGCACTAATAGCAAAATGATGAGAAAAACAAGCCAATGGATCATGGAGACAGCGAGAGAAACATGTAAATTTACGAGATGCACAACTAGACTGTGTAATACATCCACTTTAATTGCTAGTCACAAGGAGGTTCAGCCCAACACAAAAACTACAGCATATACTAAGGCTTCATCAATCCAAACAAAAGTAAAAGGTTATTTAATTGGACGTATGTGCATGTGAGACATACATGACCAAATCTACTTGTTCATTGCAGATCAGGATGAAATTTGCTTCCACTATCTGAGTTCTGGTCAAGCGTCTGCAGCAACACACTATTAAATAAACTTTTTTTTTAACCATTTCAGCCCGCAGGGATTTTTTACCTTATGCATCAGAGCAATTTTTACCTCCCAATCATTTGCTAATAACTTTATCACTACTTATCACAATTTATTGATCTATATCTTGTTTTTTCCGCCACTAATTAGGCTTTCTTTGGGTGGTACATTTTGCTAAGAATTTTTTTATAAATGCATTTTAACAGGATTAATAAGAAAAAAATGGTAAAAATTTATTATTTCTCAGTTTTCGGCCATTATAGCTTTAACCATTTAAAGAGAGTCTGAAGCGAGAATAGATCTCGCTTCAGACCTCATATATAGCAGGGGCACGTGTGCCCCTGCTAAAACGCCGCTATCCCGCGGCTTAACGGGGGTCCCTGTCCCCCCAAACCCCCTCCGTAATGCGGGGGAGCGCTTCCTGGTTGGGGCAGGGCTAACCGCCGCAGCCCTGCCCCACGTGCGTCTGTCAGCGCGTATCTCCGCCTCTCCCCTGCCCCTCTCAGTCTTCCTTCACTGAGAGGGGCGGGGGAGAGGCGGCGATGCGCGTCTGATAGACGCGACTGGAGGCAGGGCTGCAGCCATTAGCCCTGCCTCCAGGAAGAATATTACCAGCGACCATTTTCCGACCAACTTTTGCGGGGGGTGGGTTGGGGGTGAAGGGACCCCCGTTTAGCCGCGGGATAGCGGCGTTTTAGCAGGGGCACACGAAACGCGTAATGACGCAGCAAGCACGTTCGGACTAAGCCACGCCCACCCCCCGAGAGACGAGCTACCGATTACACCAGGACCGCGCTGCTGGCCACAGCGTGAGCACCATAGCTGCCGGGGATCTAAGCGGAAGGGCTTACCGCTGATAAGCGAATTTTATAATAGCACATTGTGAGTATAACTTTTAATGCGTAATAAACAAGTTTTTATGTTAATGCACTATGGAGCGCTCCCTGTTTTTGTTTTGAAGTTGCACACACCCCAGAGCTGTTTGGAGCTGAGCCAGGCATTGTGAACATAAAGACCGCAGAGGTTGTTTTGGATGACTGTTTGAGACCAGGATTGAAGCGCAGGGGTTATTTGGATTTCTAGGGGCACACGTGCCCCTGCTATATTTGAGAGCTGAAGCGAGATTTAGTCTCGCTTCAGTGTCTCTTTAACGGCATCCTATCGTATTAAAACGTCATGCTTATGTGAGAAAACGCGGAAAAGCCGTCGCGTGTACTAAGAACAAGGCGGCTGATTCCGCGTCCAACGCGGCGGTTGGCACGCATAGGCCTACATCTAGTAGTATGGCCGAACGCGGAGAAACCGCCGCATGCCTTGATAGCGGTGCGGCTGTTTCCGCGTCCAGCGCGGCGGGTGCTTTACATCACATGTCTGGTGTGGCTGAGACTGATAGCCCACACAGGTTCAGAAGACGCGCGCGCTGAGAGGCAGAACTTATATGACAGCCAGAAGGGAGTCAGCTGACGGCAGTACCACTTCCCATTGGTCCAGCACTTAGGGGAGGCGCTGGAGAGCGCTTTGTTATATATACTGGGTGCTGGTCATTCTCTGGTTGTCTGCCGTTGCGATCACTACGTGGTAGCACTCAGACCTTATTGTTAGAATCTGTGTTATCTCTGTTATACTTCAGACTAGTTCCAGGGTGTTGATGATCAAGGACCTCACACCCAAGATTAGGAATCTGTGTCATCATTCTGTGTTATACTTCAGACTAGTTCCAGGATGTTGATGATCAAAGACCTCACACCCAAGATTAGGAATCTGTGTTATCATTCTGTTATACTTCAGACTAGTTCCAGGGTGTTGATGACTACGGAGCTCACACCCAAGATTAGGAATTAGCATTACCATCCTGTTATTCTTCAGACTAGTTCCAGGGTGTTGATGATCTAGGAGCTCACAACTATACACTAGACATTGTTAATTATTTGTTATGACCTTATGCTTTCCTGACCTCTCTTCTGATCTCTGATTTGGTACTTCGCTATATCTGATACTCCGTTGCCAAACCTTGCTTGCCTTAGGACTCTGTATTGTCTCTTCCTCTGTATCTTATCTGTTTGTCTGTTGCCGACCTGGCTTGTCCGACCTCGAGAACTATCTCCTCTGTTTAGAGATATTCACAGATCTGTCAGTGACACTCCACCATTGGTGTCACTCACACTCTGGTCCTTCCCACTTTCAGTCTGACTCCTCTCCTTGGGGAGCCTCAGGCCATTGGAAGGAGCTTGTTCTTGGGCAGTATCTCTTACTGCCTTGCACCCTCGATACGGGTGCTCTCCTCAAAGTATTACTGTTGCACCAAACACTCATCTTACTCAGGTGTCCAGAGGTTAGAGATATATCTGATTATTGGTGATACTGCAGATCATCAATAATCGGGTATATATCTGTATTCTCGGTGATACTGCAGATCACCGATAATCAGATCCTCTCTGTGTTACACCAATCGTTACAGCTTACCGCTATTAACTGCAACATGACGTTTTAATACGTCGCGCATTCCCGCCGCTGCTACTGCCGTGTGCGCGCCGCTACCGCCACTGCTTCCGTCGGGATCCCGTGCTGGGTGATTGGGGAAGAAGACCGAACAAAAACAGGAAATGTAACAATTAAATAAAGTGTAGTAAAAAAAAAAGTGAACACTTCCTATAACGTGTTCACTAGCGCCATCTTGTGGCCAAAAAGTATATTACACCTACAAAATACATATATTTTCAGGTATATACACATCATTAATAAGATTACACTTCCAACCCCCCCCCCCCCCAAAAAAAAAACACTTGTAAAAAAAAAAATCAGCTTAAAAAAAATAAATAGTTGCCTTAGGAACTTTGTTATTCTATATTTTATGGGGGGAAATTAATTTTAATTTATTACATAGGGGGTTGTTATTATGGCCAGGATAAAAAAAAACAGAACAGAAAAATAACACTTATATTTCAAAATAATATACTGTCGCCATATATTGTGATAGGGACATAATTTAAACAGTTTAATCGGGACAACTGGGCAAATAAAACATGTTTGTTTTATCCACAGGAGAATGTTTAATTTTAAAACTATAATGGTTGAAAACTGAGACATGATTTTTTTTTCTTTTTTTTCTGTTTTTCTCATTAAAATGCATTTAGAATAAAAAAATTCTTAGCAAAATGTACTATCCACAGAAAGCCTAATTGGTGGCGGAAAAAAACGAGGTATAGATCATTTTATTGTGATAAGTAGTAATAAAGTTATTAGGGAATAAAAGGGAGGAGCACTGACAACTGAAAATTGCTCTGGTCCGTTAGGATAAAAACCCTTGGGGGTGAACTGGTTAAAATAATCCACGCTACTATAATTAAAACCTATGTTTTTTGTTTGCCCGTTTGTCTTGGTTATGACACCATTTAAACTTTGTCCATATCACAATGTATGGCGCCAATATTTTATTTGGAAATAAAGGTGCATTTTTCCGTTTTGGGTCCATCACTATTTACAAGCTTATAATTTAATAAATGTTCGTAGTATACCCCCTTCAAATGCATATTTAAAAAGTTCAGACCCTTAGGTAACTGTCTTTTTTTTTTCTTTTTTTTTTAATTGTAATTTTTTTTCCCATTAAAAATTTTATTTGGGTAATGTTTTGGTGTGGAAAATAAACAGTTAATTTTTCATGTTATTATATGTGTAAATTGTAATGTAAAAAATATGTAGATGTAGTTTTACTATTTGGCCACAAGAGTTTTTTTTCCTGCTTCTCAATAACCGGAAGCACAAGGGGGACGCTGAAAATGTTACGTGCAGAAAGACTGAAGCCTCTTGTAAGAGCGCTTCGGTTTTTCTGCTGGGGACACTGATCGGTGATCAGGAACCATGCTCCCGCTCACTGATCCCAGGGCTACCGGGGGACAGCACGGGGCGCACCCGCAATCGTGCACGGGAGCGCAGCAGAGCAGCCGCCCGGACATGAACACTAAAAAGCATTGAGATGTTGGTCGACTAGACTTAAAGGGCCAAAATACAGTATTTAGGTTTGTCCGTTACTGGTCACAGGCTCTAAGCAAACCTAAATTTGAAAATAAACGGATTAGATAAAGAATTGTATCTGTATTATTTTTTAAGAGGGCACTATGTTTAAAAAAAAAAAAAAAAAAAAAAAAAAAAGCTCTGAACCACCTACCAACATGTTTTGGACTACTACATATCCTGAGGTAGGCTTATGAAGGTTTTCTTTATTTTCAAAAGTTCCTCCTAAAAGCTAGTGGTGCAGTCCAGCTGCTATATTCTGGCACACAAGTAGGCAGGCTGGCCGGCATATTTGTGTATTTCCTTACAAGGGAGTGCTTGCACACAAGTAGGCAGGCTGGCTGGCGTCTTTGTGTATTTCCTTACTAGGGAGTGCTTTTGAAGAGCACAACGGAAACCTTGAGAATCTCTCATGAGAGATGTACTAGTCCAAAACCTCTGGTAAGAGGTTTACAGGCATCAGATTTATAATACCTACTTTAAGTGACAGCTAGATTGGAAGTAAGTTGTTCACAGTACAATTTAAGCCCCATACACTCGCTAGATGAAACTCGGCCGAGGCAGTTGGTAACAATCCATTTGAGTTATGGAGACTCCAAATGACCAAGATATTATGTAAAGTACTTTGCAGCTACTTTTTACCATGAATAGTTGCCACAAGAATCATCATTTGTTTGGTTTTCACAAAAAGAGTTTAGACTGGAGTTTAGGAGTTCCTTCTGTAGTTGTGACATTGTTTGAAGATGTAGGAACAGTTTAGGAGATCAGAGCTTTGCTGTTGAAAGGAAAGAGTTGGGGTGGGTGTAAAGGCAGAAGCTTTGCTCGCGTGCCAAGCGACCGGGAGAAAGATGCTATCGCATTCTGCGCATCCGGGTGCATCCATTTCTTCTTTGAACTCCAAAGAAGTACTTAAAAATACAAAAAAAGTTTGAGCGTATTGCAAAATAATACTTAATGGTCTATTGGATCAAGTTAGTCTTATATGCTCATATTATAAAGTACAGTTCATTGCATGCTCCATTCCAGTTACATCATTAGGAGGTCATTTACAGATTGTTTCTGATTATGTCCAGTCAAATTATGTTAGTTCTTCGATGCAGATGGCTCAGCTAGCGCTTCCTGCCTTTGATGAAACAGGCCTATTCTCCTTTGAAGTATTAAATTTACAGTAGTAACAATACAGGAAGCTGGCAGGTAATATAAAGAGTGGAAAAACTAATATTATTGCTGGTCATGCAGAGGCAGAGAAGTAATATTATTGCTGGACATAAGCCATATCCATGATAACATTAACTGTATTTGTATCTAGAGAACCTCTTTAAAAGTGCTAAATTGTATGTGCAAGACAGTATATGGAATTGTGCTGCAAACATGGCCTTATTCTTCATGAATCAATTTTAGCCAATAACGAATCCTACAAGAAAAATCTTCATAAAAGTAAAAAAATCTGAACTCTGCACTCCCCAAGACCAATAACTTTACAGTATAGAGGTTCGGAACGTGGAAATAATGCAGTAGTATACATTACTCTCTGAAGGAAAGTCAAGAACTGCATATCAGATGTTTCAGAAAGTCCTGATGGACAACATGTACTGATAGTATGAAGTGTCATAAGAGTGTTCAAGTTAGCAGTTTGTTTGTTTCACTTTATTACTAGAAATAAATTTAATTTACACCACAGTGAGAAAATCTGCAGAACGCTAGCCAACTTTTCCAGGAGATTTTCTTCTAATCTTCTAAGTAGACTTTGTTTGAATTGGACAGACAGATAACAGCTGTGTGATGCAGTTTTGTCAATTTTATGAGATGTTCAAGCACAAACAAATGGACCTGGTGTTATAAATCTCAGGAACATGTATAAAAAAAAGAAGCAACACGTATGAAGTAGCAAGCTTTTATTACATGTAACACAACACATATGAGTATATTGAGATGAAATGGGGGAGGGATTGGGGAGCCACGCTTGGTGAAATATTTCTTGGCACTGATCAATTTGTATAAAGGATGATGCTCAAAAGTTTGGTTGTCACACAAACACCAGTGGCACTTCAGGGGTTTTCTGCTTTGGAACCACTCACTTACTTGCAACATTAATTCTTTCTGGTCGCCTTCTTTCTCACCTCTTAGACACTACACTATGGTGGGGAGTCTTCAGAAGCTCAGATGTATACTACCTCTATTTGGCAATTTTCAGTGAAAAACACTGACTAGAAAAAGAAACACCCTAGGGTGTGGTGTGTTAGGTAGCCAGACTTACCTTCTCAAACAACGCCATATTATTTCAAAAGATACCTTTAATTCATTCATCAGGTAAAGTCTAGGTGTGGATAATACAGAACTTGTGTCTCCTTTGTAAGACCTATTGAGTATATTGATTCTGTTTCTTCTTCCTTTTTTACCAGCATGGATGTGGCAATTTTGTACGTGTTATTCAGAGCTTTAACAGAACACATTTGTATGTGTGTGGAAGTGGAGCCTTCAGTCCTATATGCACATATGTAAACCGAGGCCGAAGATCTGAGGTACCATACTTTGTTTTGATATTACCTGACTTATAACTGAGTATTTTTGTCTGTGTTATGAATTTTAATAGTCAATGAGATAGATCATATAGGAATCAAGGTATACATATTTCATAATGTATTAAAGATTAATTTATGTTTGTTTAATTTATGTAGAGTTGACTGTTTTCCTGCAGGGTTTTAGAAAAGACATTGAACCATTCACATCAGCCTCAGGCTCAAAGGGACTTAGTCTTATATTCTCATCATAGCCATACACACACTGTAGGGACAATGTTGGTTGAAAGCCAAAGCAGCTTCTTTCTATAGCTAGTTTAAAGACTAATTTATAGATTATAGATTTATAGATTATTTAGTCAGTGTTTACCCATTGTAACATTTTTCTTCTCCCTGATTTGCCTTCAGAAATTTATCACTGGTGGTGATCTCATTAGTTATGCCAGGTGGTCTGTACTGAATGTTCATTACTGAGTGTTCTATGCACAAAGGGAGGTATTGCTTGCTTGGCAATTGGAAAATGTTATTTCCCACAATGCAACAAAGTTCACAGACCGCAAACTTTCAAGACCATGACATCACACTTTGGAAGTGGTTTCACCACAATATCGGCCACACAGACCACAACACTCCCCCCCCCCCCCCCCCCCCAATCTATTAGAGAAAAGTTAAACATTTCTTGTGGGATGAGGATATCAGCTAGTGATTGGAATGAAGTTTAATCCTTTCTCTAGTTCCTCTTTAAGAGCTGGTCCACACTAGGTCCGGAAACGTATCCGTGGCTGCGTTTTTCAAACCTGATGAAAAACGGAGTCCCGGATACTAATGTTTAAAATAGCAGCCAGCCTCACCCAAGTAAAAAACGGATCCGTCTGCGTTTGCGGGGATCCGTTTTCAAAACCTGAACGGAAGGTCCGGACCTGCTGCATTTTCACGCAACGGATCAGGACCACGGATACACGCAGGGGTAGTGAAAAGCAATGAGAAAACGCATCTCCAGCTCCACAGGCAAAAAACGGATGTGAAAACGGATAGCCTGAGCTTTATGATTGGCCCAAAAAATCCTCCCACTCCTTCCTAATGATAGAGACGTTTTCTGTCAGGGAAAAACCTGAACGGAAACTGATACAAAACTGATGCAAAACTGATGCACTTTCATCAGTTTGCAGTACGGTGGGTACTTCCCCTGATCCGGACTGCAGTGTCCGTCCTGCAACCGGGTCTAGTGTGGCCCCAGCCTAAGGCAGGGGTCACACTTGACTGTTTTCATGCACATTTTCTGCACAGGGAAACTGATTTAAACTGAGAACTCATGTTAATCAATGGGCTAGTTCACATTAATGTGTTTTTGGCACTCCAAAAAAATGACATTCTGCAGTATAATTCTGCATATTTTGTCATTTTTCTCTGTTTATTATGTTATCTTCTGTGAAAATAAAACTCATGCAGAAAAACACACACAGAAAACTGAAAGACAAGTGGGTCCCCTGCCTTAATGTCCATGTGGGAAATGATGAGCTAGCAGAGTTTCCCAAGATGCCAAACTGTACCCACTCATGTCTGAGAAGGGTGCCATGGCAATCAAAGTTTACTTGCTCTGTCCTCCTCTTCCTGATACTTCCTGTTTCATGCTGGAAGTTGTGGCAGAACAGTGCTTGCACATCCTTTCTCGTGAGACCTCAGACTCTTTCATTAGGGCCCCTATGTAGCCTAATGCTGGGAATACACGGTTCGTTTTTGCCTTCGTTTAAACCTTCGTTTCGATTGTGCCTTTTGTCCTTTTCGATCCCGAAATAATCGGTCATACGGTTAATATCACCACCCACGGCTTCGGTTTTTTTTTCGATTCTGATGGTTTCGTTTTTCCAATGATCGAAGGCTGCAAAGAAACGAAACGAAAATCCCTTTTTACAGGGACGGACTAGCATAAACAAATATATAATCGATCTGAACAGCCATCAAGCCTACCAATGGCTCGATTAGATGGATAAAGAGAGATAATATCAAACATGTTCGATCACTAGTCGTTCGTTTTTGGGGTCTATTAATCGAAACTATAATGAGATTATGACTATTTTCACATACGTTTTCAACACTCGATTCGTTTACCGAACGAATCGAAGGTTTAAACGAAGGCAAAAACGAACCGTGTATTCCCAGCATAACACTAGTATCTAGGTACACATAGTGTATATTACCCCACCTTTTAATAAATTACTATAACCTAACTCCATGCCTAACACTAATCTTCCTTTTTTATATACCGGATGCTCTCATTAGCTCTTTACTTACTGCGCTTACCATCCTTTCCATAATGTGGCTTAACAACTATCCTTAACCTTTTCTCTGCCTGTACACACTGACTACTTTTAACCTTTGCTTTACCATAACCTCCACATTATAGCATATGTGAAATATAAGAGAAGGAACTAGCATTATATATTTCATGCTTAGGAGAGTGCATATCATTTTAATGTGACATGGCCCTGTTTGCCCCAAATATGTTGACACAAATTTTAGCTATATATTTTAGTTTTAGCCATTGTAGCATAAATGTGTCTCTCTAGAACCTATGAAATTGTTTGTTTTCAATGTTGTGATCTAGGTTTCCACTTAGTATGTACACTTGGTATACTGCTGGACATTTGCTAGTCAGCCGTCTGCACTAGGTCATGTCTGACACCACAAGAATGTACTTTACTAAAGGTCACAGGAAACATTCTTTCTGCACAGTCACGCTAAAACTCAAAGACGCTATTCATAATTTAAACAACAAAAGGCTATTTAAAAGCATGCACTGCAGATTTGAAGGCTAGAAGCTATTATACGTTGTAGCTAGTCAGTGACGTTAAATCGATAGGTAATTCCACATCTACTGGGTCATTAGGAAGCAACAGACAGCTTGGCAAAAGGTTGTTTCTGTTTTATCCAGCTATGTCACAAAATATCATTTTATTTATGTTTTCTTATTTTCTTTTATTAAATTGTAGGATCGTGCCTTTTTTATTGATTACAAGAATGAATCTGGAAAAGGACGATGTTCTTTCAATCCAAAAGTAAACACAGTTTCTGTTATGATCAGTGAGTATCAAATTATGTTGTATAAAATGTTCTTTATGCAGCACACTTATCAATGACTGTGTGTGTGTGTGTCTGTGTGTGTCTGTGTCTGTGTCTGTGTGTGTGTCTGTGTCTGTGTGTGTCTGTGTCTGTGTGTGTCTGTGTGTGTGCGTGCGGGCGCGCATGTACTGTAGCTTCTCCCACTGTTCTCCGACCCTGATACCCATTCACTGGGGAAGGTGGAGACTAGGAAATGGTGAGCAGCAGTCCAAGTTCCTCCCTCCCCCATCTATTCAGCAGTCACAGCCCGCCCCTCGCTAGCCAGGCTGCAGTCAGTGTCTACCCACCCACTAGTCAAGTAGCAATTGTATAGCAGGGGATGAGAACAAAGTATCTGAAAGTTAATTTATAAACACTTAATGATGGACAAATTATCTTCAATAGCATGTATTCAGCAATATTTCAAAGTATTTTGCAAGCAAGAAAAAATATCATACAAAGAAGAACTACAGCAACTGATGCTTTTATTTCACATACTTACTGAGCAATGTAGTGTACACTGCTAAGTTTACAAGTTAGCTTTTATGGTACAGGGCAGTAAATTAGCCCAGAGCTTAGAGCTGCTGAACTGATATTCTTTTCTGAAACTTCCCCTATGAAATTTCCAAACTGAAAGTTCAGAAGTTAAAATGTGCTTTCCTTTCATTCGTTTGCGTAGTACTATGCAGTGTACTCAGAATTTTCACATCTGTCCTAGAGCAGTCAGTGGGAGCAATCATAAACATACACAGGCCAGTTTGGGTGAAGGCCAGTTACCCTACCACTGTTATTGTTTCCTTAGAGAAACTAGAACAACCTTACAGAAAAAAAAACCTCCACAAAGATGGAACAATATGCTCTCCAAAATGAAGTCCTAATTTAGACTCCTTTTTAATGCATATAATAGTAAAATTTTACATCTGTACTTTCTGTAATAAATATATTTAAAATACTTAGCGTTTGGCACCTATTATTCTATTTCCTTTTGTGATGCCAATTTTATTGGATAGACAGTTGTCCAAACTCCTCCCCCATTGCATTCTCAACCACATGAGGTAATCTTGGAGGGAGCAGCTGCCAGTCGTTTGTGTGCACAGATCATCTGACTCCACCTTCCTCCTACATGTTCTGACATACATTGTGGCTAGCACTGCAACTGTAGCTGAGAAGAGTCTTACCTCCCTGTTATTATTGATCTGTATTTATATAGAGCTGAGTCCAAAGTCATATCGCTCTCTGACCCCACATTTGATTACAATCTAATCCCTACCATAACCAGTCCAATGTCACTAGCATAGCCTAAGACCAAATTCGGGGAGGGGGAGGAACCAATTAACTTAAAAGTATGTTTTTTTGGATGTGGGTGGTAACTGGAGTGCCAGTGGGAAAGCTTCTCAAACACAGGGAGAACATGTATTTATGTCTCTGCCTGATAGAGTTAAACATCAGGTATGCAAGTGACAGTTTCTTTTCAGGTCGGCACTTGGTTGGACTATAGCATAACCCTCACTGATAAGGAATTACAACCACAAAACACTTTCCTTGAAGAAAATGGCTTCTAAGAGCAGGAAAGAGCTAAAACGTTTCAATAGTTCATAGATATTCACTCTGGCATGCTTCAATTAATGCATTGAGCAGACAATATAAAACAGTAAAAAGTAGATTTATATATAATAAAACTCTGATATTTAAAGGGATACTGTAAGGGGGTCAGTGGAAAATTACTTGAACTTACCCGGGGCTTTTAACGGTCCCCCGCAGACATCCTGTGCCCGCACAGCCACTCACCGATGCTCCGGCCCCGCCTCCGGTTCACTTCTAGAATTTTAGACTTTAAAGTCTGAAAACCACTGCGCCTGCGTTGCCATGTCCTTGATCCCGCTAATGTCACCAGGAGCATACTGCGCAGGCACAGACCATACTGGGCTTGGGCAGTATGCTCCTGGTGACATTAGCGGGATCGACGAGGACACAGCAACGCAGGCGCATTGGTTTTCAGACTTTAAAATCTGAAATTCCAGAAGTGAACCGGAGGAGGGGCCGGAGCATCGGTGAGTGGCTGTGTGGGCACAGGATGTCTGCGGGGGACCATTAGAAGCCCCAGGTAAGGTCAACTCATTTTCCCCCGACCCCCCCCCCCCCTACAGTGTCCCTTTAAAAAATATATATATATTTTTTAAGTAGGGGAGGAGGATAGATACAATTGTTCATCTCATTAGTTTATTTCTACCTTGTGTTTCCTTAAGTACAGACGTGCAACGCACACACTTTGTAATTTTACCATCCTGTACATGAAAGGCTGAACTACAGCTTTAAGCCCACAGGTTCTTTTCAGCTGAAAGTCAGGATTGCCAGGATTAGCCATCACGCTTCAACTTCAATCTGCAAATACAATATTTGCACACAGAATTTGCATAAACCTGCATTAACTCAAATTTTTTTTGCATCTCCTTGATCACTTCTCGTAACTACAGCTCACAATTTTAAACAGAAAGGTATAGCTTTTCATTGCATAACCTGCAGAGCTTTGATGAATAGGCACATTTGTGTCAAGAGCTCTCAGGGTTGGACATAACTCTGACAGAAAGCTCTCTTGATAAAGGGCCTATAAGAGATAAATGACCATCATTAATGTGGTCAGTAGTCTGTGGAATGCTCTTTTTTTTCAGCTGCTGTCCAACTTTTGGTCTGGCCACTTTTATTACTTAGGGATCATAAAGAACATATTGACACTTTTACTGTGGTAAGCTTAAACATTTACAGCCATGGTCAGTCCATGTACAAAAGAACAATTGTTTCTTAATGAAACTATACTCGGGCTGACAAACTGACACTAGTATCCGCTGTGTTCTTCACATTCTTCATTAAAATCAACTTTTGGAACCAAACCGTACATTTTAGTGGAACAAAATTATGAAGTCATGTCTCTACCTACTTCTGCCCTGAAGGTGTGCTTAAAGACATAAAAGAGCAGCTAGATACGCAAACAAAATGCCAAGGCTCTAGGCACCCTTGTCTCAGCTGGCACTCAAACATTTATTCTCTTAGTTCATGTATACTCTTACATTGAGTGTAGAAAAGCACTGCATGTTATATCATTGTTGGTTCCAGCACCTGAAAAGTTCATCATACGCAGGTCTTCAGAATACTGGAGTGTTCAAATGAACTGGGAGCTCACAGCATATCAGGACAAGTTTTACTAAACAAACATGAACATACTGACTACAGTGTCCTCAGGAGAAGACTCAAAAAAGACAATTCAAAAGATTTTTGTATGCCAAAGACCAAAACTGGGCTTTCCATAAGACACTTTATATGCAACAGAAACCTAGATAACCAGTAAACAAAGTGTTACTGTGATTTGTAATAGAGTAGATGTGAAATGAAATAAAATGCATGTGGAAACAGCAGATAAAATTGTGTTTGGAACAAATAACAAATATATTCACAGACGTGGAATATTATGCTAAGATTTAGAGCCTGATTGATATATTATTTCTGGATTGAAGACTGGTGCATAAGTTCAGACAGCCCATTTAAAAACTAATTGCTCAAGAAAACTGCCAGATGTCTTTAGTTTCACACACAATTAATAAACTATTAACAATGATACCTTTATGGCATAGTGTGAATAAAATGTTAAGTGTTATGACATATGGGTGGTTCCTGCAACATTTCGCCTGAGGTCATAAAAGACTGTTTAGCCTAAGTGAACCATTCCATTCAGGGGTCTAATTGGCTCTAAGTAAAATCCACAAGTGACTATAGCTCAGTACCTGACAAACTAATTTTATGTCCTGGGAAATGCAAACTATGCACATGAAAAATGATGTGCCTTCCTAATAAAGTGAACCTTCAAGGTCACAAAACATAATTTTGCAATGCTGCGTAATGCTGGGACATTTTGTAAGTTGTTGCAAGGCCCAAACTGATTTCTGAGCATGCAAAGGGCCCATAATACCAATACCCAGATGACAAAATGGCCTCAACTTCTGGTGATACCTTCTACTCCCATATGTAGCTTTGACCTATAGCAGTGCAATAGGTGAGGTGGGCCTCAGCTCCAAATTGAGACTTTCTAGGTTCGTTAAATTGGAATTGGAGACTAAAATGTTTACAGTGTGAGTATTTTTGCAAATATTTAACAGTATAACTACTTTTCAAAGTAGTTCAAATATAGTTACATTTTCAATACTACTTTTTAACTTTAAACAAACCATTGGAATTTGGGTTCTGTCCAGTGGCATAGCTACAGACTATGGGGCCCCATAGAAACATTTTCATGGCGCCTTTATATCTAGGCACTCTTGAGCAATGCCACCTGCAACTACCCTATGGATATGAGTTCACTGGGCGATTTACGGTTTTATGCAGTGTACACTGTGTGCATAGTCCACCTCTATGCTGATGACACCCAAATTTATTGTTCTGCCCCAGACCTCTCCACACTACTATCAAAAGTCCCCAAATGTCTATCCGCTGTATCTACATTTATGTCATCCCGCTTCCTTAAACTCAATATGAGCAAAACGGAGATTGTGATATTTCCACCTTCACTCTCTGTTCCACCTCCCATTGTCACAATCAATGTAGAGAACACCCCAATAGCATCAACCCCCAAAGCTCGTTGCCTAGGGGTAATTTTGGACTCTGAGCTCTCCTTTAAACCACATATAACACTTTAACTACCTCCTGCTACTTCCATCTCAAAAACATATCCAGAATCCGTCCCTTCCTTTCACAAGAAGCAACTAAAATGCTTGTGCATGCCCTAATCATCTCCTGTCTTGACTACTGCAACACCCTACTCTGTGGTCTACCAAAAAGCAGACTGGCACCTCTCCAATCCCTACTAAACTCTGCGGCCCGTCTCATCCACCTCTCTTCTAGATCCTCTGAGGCAGCCCCTCTCTGCCAATCCCTCCATTGGTTACCAGTTGCCCAAAGGATCCAGTTTAAACTTCTCGCACTTGCATACAAACCTCTACACAAGCTGTCGCCTCCATACATTTCCTCTTTAATCTCCAGATACCTCCCCGCTCGGACCCTCCGTTCCTCACAGGAGACCCTTTTGTCCTCCAGCCTAGTCACCTCCGCTCACTCTTGCATCCAAGACTTCTCACGGGCGGTCCCTCTCCTTTGGAACTCTCTCCCTCAGCCGGTTCGTCATGCCACGAGTCTGGAAACCTTCAAACGTACTCTGAAAACACACCTGTTCAGAAAAGCCTATAATTTGCTATAGGCAGCACTGAAGGCACACTGGCTCACCCACTAATCCTGGTGTTTCCTTCCCCTTTGTTTCCTCCCCACTACCCTCTAGATTGTAAGCTCGCAAGGGCAGGGACCTCCTCGTAGTGTTTCTCATACTGCTGTAACTTTAACATATGTATATGTACCAACTACATATCAACTATGTATGTATCTGTATTTATTCTATTCAATGTCATGACTGTACAGTGTCTTGTATTTCTTATGTATATTTGTTCCCCATTATTTGTTTGTACTATGTACAGCGCTACGGAAAATGTTGGCGCTATATAAATAAAAAATAATAATAATAATAATAGTCCATGGGCACTGAGTCAAAGACAGAGGGTAGAGAAACAAAGGTGAGTTAATAATGAACACATCAATTACCACCTTGGCCACCTCATCTCCAAGGCCCCATAGCAGTGCTATGGCTGCTATAGGTATTGCTATGGCCCTGGCTCTGTCTACTCGAGTAGAGAAACTCTTTACCACTTGTTGCATTTAGCCACCACTATTTTTCAGATTTACCAGAACCCAGCCGGGACTTTCATTACAGAGGTCAAGTGGCAATCTGTGGCAAGAGTGAATCAGGGGTTTGATCAACAGAACCCTTCTCCACTATTCTCCCACTATTTCCCATGAAAATGCCATGAAAGGGGCCCTCTGTAACCTTGTGACGTACCATAAAGTAAACTAGCAGCGAAAGTAAAATGGTGATCACGCTTAAGAGTTGATCTTTTGGTCACTTTAATATTTGTGAAGAACAGAAAAGGGCCATAATTTAGAAAGAGCAGTATTTTCCCTGGTGAGCATCTTGTTTGCCCAAAAATCAGTTTGCTGAGAATTTACTCACCTTTCGTTGTCTACAGAATACACAGATAGCTCTTGGTGACTCTGAAAGACTAGGAAAGTATTCAGGGCTAAAAGACTAAAAAGCCATCTTACTAAAAAGCACTCGGTTAAAACCCAGACCAGCGATTTATTTTATATCTTTTCAAGTACCGGTATATATTAGCAAATCGTGTTGCAAGACCTTATTCACTACATACAATACATACAGTGTTTTTATGAATAATATTTAGAATTGCTGTACTACTTTATTTCCTAGATGAAGAGCTGTTCTCTGGAATGTATATTGATTTTATGGGCACAGACTCGGCTATTTTCCGCAGCCTCACAAAACGTAATGCAGTAAGAACAGATCAACACAATTCAAAATGGCTAAGTGGTAAGTTTCTTTAATACTTACATTTACTATTCGTACTACTCCACCTGCACTTCTGCACAAGGACTATGTTACGTTTTGATTGATTTTTTTTATTTCTTTAGAATGTAAAGTGTATAACTGCCTCACAACGTAGAAGACATTCTAAAGTATACCGGCACCATATGTATGTACCATGTATGCTCAAATATAAGTTGACCCAGCCTAAAAGTTGACTACAATATTTGAACATCTTAAGCTGGAATTTTTTATTGATTTAAGAATAAGTCTACTCAGCAAAGTTAATGGCTGCACTTGGGGACCAGGAGGAATTGACAGCTGCACTTGGGGACCAGGAGGGGTTAATGATTGCACTGCACAAAGTATTGCAGCCATTAACCCCTCCTGACTTGTAAGTGCAGCCAGTACCTACTCTAGGTCCCCAAGTGCAGCAATTATCCACTCCTTCTCCAATAAGCACTGCTGCCCAGGATCTTTTCCCCTGCCCTTTCAGGTTAATTGTTGTAGCCGGAACTTTCAGACCTGCGTTTTCTTGGCATTTTCTTTATCAAAGTGTCGCCTGCAACTGGGTAAATTAGTGCAAATGGTAATGTCAGTAACGGTACACACATTACTCAAGGTGATCAGTGTTACAGCCATTGGTTTGGTTATTGATGCCTCTAAAACCTTCTAATATCAAAAGTAAACTATACAAAGTAGTGATTTTCCAAGCTTAAGGTGACAGTGGTAGAAGGATTAGAAAGCATGCTGGCCTCTGCGGCTTGCTCTACAAAGGTTGAGAGAGAGAGGAGCACCCCACCCACTCAGCTATGAGGCAGAAATTTAGGTTTGACTCGTGTATAAGTCGACCCCTATACTTTTATTTAGTGAGTCAGACCTATATTTCTAGACTTGTTGTTAAGTATATATGGTACATAACTAAAAGGGAAGCAAAACATTCATCAACTACAAGATTTTCCTGTAACATATCATCTCTATCATCATCATATTCATTTGAAGATTTGAAATCCTAGGAAACTGCAAAATGAATAGACTGAGTAGGACATTTCATATCTCCTTCAGACCTTCTTTCCAATTCACAATATTGCACCCCATTGTGCAATCACCCCATTGTGCAATGACAATGATCTCATGTCCTACAAAGTGTTGACAGTTGTGGATCTCTACATGATTTTTCCAGTAGATCAAAGCACATATCTGTGTTTGCTACACAAACAAAAGGCTACCTTGCTTGGATTTGTTCTGCTATTCATAAGAATATTGTTTTCATTTACGTCAGTACAAAGACAGTAATTGTTGTTTGTGTTTTTGTGTTCCTGGTTGAAAAAAACAGAAGTTATGTGTATTGGTCCTACTTTACGAAAACATTTTAAAGTGAAGTATTTTCTTTTCTAGAACCAATTTTTGTGGATGCACAGCTCCTTCCAGATGGAACAGATCCAAATGATGCAAAGGTTTATTTCTTCCTAAAAGAAAGACTGACGGACAACAGTGGGAGCACCAAGCAAATTCATTCCATGATAGCGAGAGTTTGCCCAGTAAGACATGTTGTGTTCACCTCTGGCAGACCCACACAATATAATAAAATCCGCTAATGACATCTGCTTTGGACAGCTTGTCTGTTTCCTGTTCTTGATGAGTGCTGGAGTGAGGGCATGCACTTTTAAACTTGTTCCTTCATCTATTAAGTTCAAAGCTCCTTAGCAGAGTCCAGCTCCCGCAGTTTAAAGTATGGTATTAATAGCATGTTCACTGATACATATTTTGAATAATGAAGCAGTCACAATTGGAAACTTTGTATACAGTAACTGCATAGTACAAATCAGTGTTCACTACATCATTAAAATGCACTATTCCCGAGAGAAATTTTGAGAAATTAAGAAACCATGGATTTTTTTGTTTTGCATAACTATGTAACATTAATTTTCCGTAAAAGAACTGGGCAGTGCTTGTATTCCACTAATTAAGTCAAATTTTTCTTCTTTTTTTCCCTAGAATGACATTGGTGGACAAAGAAGTCTTGTCAACAAGTGGACAACATTCTTAAAGGCACGGCTTGTGTGCTCAGTGATGGATGATGATGGAACTGAAACCCATTTTGATGAATTGGGTAGGAGCCATGTGAATAATACAAACTTTGTTCTGCTTCACATGTTCAATGAATTGCAAATTGTAATGTGATCATGCATTTTCTGATACATAGGGCACAGCAGTCATTGCCTTGTTAGAGGTTTGTGCGTTTGATATAAGAAAACCATATTTGAAAACACAGCTGTCATTTGACTACAAGGCAGTGGATAGCTGTATATAATTTAAATCTTCCATATTTTTACACAATATTTTGTTTTCAAAGAAGCCCCTCACACTGAGATTAGTAAGATCTCGCAATCCAACAACCTTTGACATTGTGCCTAGGGCAGTGTTAGCTTTATGAGTTTAATGCATGTAGGTGTAATTGGTAAAATTGTCCCTTATACAGGGATTTTCCCTGGGCACAACTAATTAGAGTTGGGTAGTAGTTGAAGTTTATCCAGAGGATATGACTATTAAAGTAGCAAACCCAGGGTAAGTGGTGATGTTTGGTGTTATGGAATAGTCCCAGCAGCAGAATTTATGAAAATATTCTCAAGCCGCTGGTCCTTTACCTGTGATGCTACATCATGGGTTCAGAACCTGCTTGCCAGCTATCACTATGAGGTTTTATGCTCCGGGCGATGGCTGCAGTTTTCTACAGCAAATAGCAGGCAATGCTGGCATTAATGATGCTTTAACATGGATTTCATTGAAAATTATTATAGTGTCTAAAGGTATTTCATAAAAAAAAATCAGATAGGCATTAACCTCTTAGCTAGCCAAGTAGGTTGTAATACCAGGAAGGAAAAAGCCAATGAGCTGGTGAACATATATTCCCTTTCGCCAATTAGTGCTGCAGCAGATAGTGCCGGAAGTGTGCAAAGGAGCAATGTCCAACTGTGCACAGCTGTGCTTCAGCTACATGACTTATATCTACATCCTCGTGGTTTATATGAAGTTACAGAGGACGTAGATATACTGTAGTGGTGGAAAAAATGGCTATAATAATGGAATAGGGACACAATGGGCCTATGTTAATATGGCAAAGCATTGCAAATTAAAAGCTTTCAGCTTAGTATGTTGGTGCTGCTGGGTTTGATGGGTGAGATTCAATTGCAACCTGCCCAAATAGCTGTGCACTTTGATATGCAAAGCCCAAGGACACCCACAGCATGTGGCACATCAGAAGTCACAATCAACTCCATTGCAATGAATAGCAAAAAGTGTATGCAGGTTTACCTGTTCACCAATGGGTGTCACAATGCTCCAAGTAAACTATATGACATGCAACTGTGCATGGCAACTCCAGCAATCCTTTAACTTTAATACTCTGTACATGCACAGGCGTAGTGTATGCAAAGTAGGACTTGAACAATATGGGAGAAAATGTTTTTAAAAGAACACCGACCCCTTCTCCCCTTACTACTCCACCCCCCTTCCTTGGCCCAAAAATTATAACATTCATTAAGTGCCTTCCTACCATATGACTCAAAACACTCAGCATAATGAGACAGGAAAGCTTTAGCAAGGAGGAGTAAGGTTTTGTAAAATACCCCAATGTTGAAAGTAATGTGGCTTAGCAATGAAAATCTTTTTAGAGATCCCCTAGAGCAGTGTTTCTCAACATTGTTATAGCATGTATCCCTTTATTATTGACTG
Organism: Hyperolius riggenbachi; assembly: GCF_040937935.1. NCBI lineage: Eukaryota > Metazoa > Chordata > Amphibia > Anura > Hyperoliidae > Hyperolius > Hyperolius riggenbachi. The sequence goes on from NC_090648.1 coordinate 256,511,978, forward strand.
TTTTACCCAAGCACCCTTGCGGTGGGTAAAATCATCTCAAGTAACCCCTGACATATAGATTTTTTTAGGAGGACTCCGAAATTGTGTATAAATGTTTTAAAACACTCCTTGATACTTTTAAATTAATTTTGCATGGTTATTCAGGTATGTTTAGAATTTTTACAATGAAAATCTTTCAATCGCTAAACTTACTACAACAGGAGGATTATGACAAGCTCTTGTACCTCCTGAGCTTAACTAATGTACCTCATGGGTTATACATACCGTATGTTGATAACCTAGGCCAGTGATCTACAAACTTGGCTCTTCAGCTTTTAAGGAACTACAAGTCCCACAATGCATTTGCCTTTATGAATCATGAATGTGGCTTTCAGACTCCCGCAATGCATTGTAGTTCCTTAACAGCTGGATAGCCAAGTTTGCAGATCACTGACATAGGCCCTAGAGCTTAAACTTTCATAACATTGGCTGGGAATCGCACAATAAATTTCTGATGTGAGTACTTTTTTCTTTCACTAGTTCTGGGACTGTCCTTGCTATATTCCTACATTCTGTAGTAATAGTAAATCATTCCCAGTGCATTGCATGACAACACACTGCCACACTGTGCTGTAAATATATACTAAACAATTTGTAAATCTAACGGTACATAACATTATGAAATTCTAAAGGTTAGAAACATCATCTTTATCTGTTTATTTTTTGTAGAGGATGTTTTTCTAATGGAAACAGACAATCCTCGAACAACTTTGGTATATGGCATTTTCACAACATCGAGGTAAGTAGCTGGTTCTGGAAATTACATATTTGAAAATAGAGGCTTAATGGAATGTGGTATATAAAATGGTTGTAGTTGTAGCAAATGATGAATAGCAAATTTAAAAAACAGTTCCAATGCTTAATATGAGCATGCAGTATGTATTTTGATGGTTTATAATGATAAACCATCAAAAATAGGAATTCACGAATGTGATATTAAAAGACTCTAATATCGGGGAAGGTGGCAATAAAGATGTCTGCTAGGAGCCTAACAAACTTGGAGTCATTAATACTTGGTGTTAGCTAAAGTTATCCTCTACTGTGCATTTTAAAAATCCCCCATCAAAACGCCCCATAATAGTCAGGTTTTCATTTGAAGATTCTGAGGGTGAGATTATGGCTTTCACAAGGTCAAGAATTCAGTTCTTTGTGTTCTTTTACATTGTAGAGTCATGCTCTTATTCAGTTTCTGTAAGTTTTCTCCAGTGTAATGTTCCGTTGTAAGAGATATACCCCATTACATTCTGAACTAAGAGTAAGCAAGCAAGCTTTCTGCTGCGCAGCCTTCATCAGACTCAATCCTGTTTGCTTACAAGCTGATGGAACAGACAGCTATATACTGTACATGCAACATCAAAAGGGGATAATAGATTATCATTAGGTAATAGAACGGTCTATGAACAGTCAAGTTTTGCTGCTGCGTAAAATGTAAATTATGGCACAATGCAATGATTTTCAAATTATGTAACCATATGTTAAATTAAAAATAGTACAACGTTAATATAGCTATTGTCAATACTGAGAAATATTATTTAAAAATATAATTTAAATGTGATGTCAATAACACTTTTTAAATGAGTCAGGATAGGCGCAGCCGGTTTACTGCTGCGGTGCTTCACTTAGTCTTTTAAAAACACCGTCTAAACATCTTAAATTTGGAAGTGCGAAAACTAGTCCCTCTAATTTTGAAAGTGAAAAGTTTTCCTTGTTTTGCCTTATGTAGGATTTCATCTGCTCAGCTATTTGGGTGTCCTTTGTGATAATCATTTAATAGTGCACCAAATGGTTTTGGTACATGACAGTTCTGTATTGCAGAATGGCCAGTTTAACAACCAGACTTTTTTTCCCAGTATCTTTTTATTGCAGTATGTGGAGCATGTAGTTTTACATTGTCTTGCTGAAATATCCTTGCAAATAACATTTTCTGGATGGTAGCGTATGTTGCTCATACCAAAACCTGTGAATACCTTAAAAATATGCCGCCTTCCCAGTGAGCGAGCTGTACAATGCGCCCTTATACCATCATGGGTGCTTGCTTTTGAACTGTGTGCTAATAACATGCCATTTGGACCATCTACTTCTTAGTATGAAGGATGTGATGTCCAATATTTTCAAAAAGATTTTCAGATTTTGATTCATTAAATCACAGGACATTTCCACTTCACCTCAGGCCAGATCATGCTTATAGATGAGTTCATCTTTGCATGATAGAACTTAAGTTTCTGTTTGTGGATGCAATGATTTGTGTTAACGGACAATGGCTTTTGGAAATGTAGCTGAGCCCATTTAGTGATGTCCGCTACTGATATGTTGCTGTTTTTAGTGCAGTATCGGCTGAGGTATTTCAGTCTGGTCCCATTTTTATCGAAATTTCTCCTAGTCTTTGGATAATGTTATGTGTGCCCAAGGAAAAAATGTAGAATCAGCCTTTGCTTCAAAATCACCATAAAGCTTTATTCAAAAATTATACCACACACTGAATAATCACTGTAGTGTCATATTAAAACCATAAAACACACTGCGGGATGTAAAAAGCACAGCCAGCTGGGCTCACACAAACAGCACTTCAACAACTCCAGACACACCTGGGATCCCACCAACCATAAGCTAAGTCTACACTAAGAACTACAGTAGAAGACTGGTGTAGTAAACTAGAGTTCCCCTATGAGGTCAGAGATTTCATAGTACATGCTCTTATTAAATCTCAATTGGACTATTGCAGTATATTGCTTGATGGACTTCCAACTAACCGACTAGCACCGCTCAATTCTGTACTGAACTCTGCTGCTCGACTCATTCATCTCTCCTCTGCTGCTCCTCTCTGTCAAGCTCTTCACTGGCTAGGAATTAACCAGAGGATTCAGTTCAAACTCTTAACCCTAACCTACAAAGCTCTCCACAATCTCTCTCCCCTGTACATCTCCTCACTAGTCTCCAGATACCAACCCAACCGCAATCTCAGATCTGCACACAAGCTTCTTTTATCCTCTTCTACAATTACCTCCTCACATTCACGTGTACAAGACTTCTCACATGCCTCACCCCTCCTCTGGAATGCCTTTCCACAGCACATCCGCCACTCTCCCACCTTTGAAATCTTGAAACGCTCTCTCAAAACCCACCTTTTCCGACAAGCATATTCTCTAGCGTAGGCCATGCATCCACGAAATAACCTAATTATGCACTGCCTGTACATATACTGTATACTTCCCCAACCTCTTGTTTCCACCTCATTCCTTTAGATTGTAAGCTCGCAAGGGCAGGGCTCTCACCCTTTTGTGTCATGGAATGTTATTAATTTAATTGCTTGCACTCTGTTAGACATTTATACATTTTAGTCATCATGTTAAGTTTGCTATTGTAATCAGCAGTTCTGTATTTTGTATCGGTGTTCATATTTGATGTATATCATTGTCTGTATCATTATGTATCCCTTGTTTGTTTTCTTACATTGTACAGCGCCACGGAATATGTTGGCGCTTTATAAATAATAATAATAATTATGTGTTAGGGATGAAGAAACCTCCATATTCTTTGTAATCAGTCTGAGGAATATTCTCCTCAAAGTGTTGCACTATCTGCCCACACAGGGGGCATATACTCTAACTAGGGGTTAAATTGCCATGTGCAGGCAGCATACAGCCATTTTATTGGTACTTATGCCACTGACATGGTACTTGTGCAATTAGCCCAACGTGCATTACCTGTAGGATGCTCTTTAATACAGTCATATTACTGACCTGTTGTCATTTAGCATTGTCAGCTGCCTTTGTTGCTTCCATTTTTTTTTATATTTTGCTCTAATCAGTCAACAAGGGCATATTTTGTTCACAAAACAATAAGATTGAGTATAGGCTTTGCGTTTGAAAAGAACAATAGTTAGCTCCAATACATTCCTGTATTTCCTTTCTTTTTTGTGCACATTTGAGTAAATTAAAGAGCTATATTAAGACGTAATGATGTTGGCTTATATTCTTCCAATAATCATGTTCACCATGAATCATGCACACCAATGAATGTCCTCTAAAAATAAAATCTTTTCAAACTCTATGATTCACTTATTTTTAGAACACCATAGTTCAAATATTTACCTTTCACTTTTTAATTATGGTTATATTATATATTTTAGTATGCACATCACTTCAAGAATCTCTATTAACCTTATTTTCTATACAAGTGCAGTGCTGAATATTTGAAGTATGACGGTGCTTCACATTCAGGGCCATTTGTAAAAGATGTCCAGTAGCACTCAAGACAAAACATAAACATTTAGCCACCTCAACCACACTTTAATACCCATTGTTTTCTCAAAGAATACAAGCCAAAAGCACAAAATCACAATGCTAGGAAATGTAGGCGTGGGGAAGGGCATTCTTTTTTTAAAGGAAAGCCGTCTTGTAAAAGCAGCATGCATACAAAAAGAAAGCTTTTTATCTACTTGTTTGTTATAGAAACTCATTGGAACTCCCTAAATTCCTAAATGCCTGGTACACACTGTGCAATTTCCTGTCCAATTAACGGGCCGAATCAATAATTCCCAACAAGAATGATCTGATTTCCGATCGTTTTTCTGATCCATTTTCCAATCACTTCTGTACAAAATTAATCACAAAACAAAACTATCCAGAAGTCATAGTGGACCCGTCAGAAATTATCGCTTTGATTCGTCAATCTGACGCGAAATTGCACGGTGTGTACCGGGTATTACTGCAGTGAATAGTACTTTTTTTGTATTTTTTTGTTTAAGAAAGGAAAACTGGAGAACCACAGCTGATATGTAACACAAGAAGGGTGGGAAAAGAGGAATAAAAATGCAAATTAAAAAATGTCTCAGCATTTGAGCTTATGAGCTACAGCCACTGCAAATGCAGTAATGTAGAGGGAAATGGACTTCATGGATGGCTCCACTGGCCAGTGCTGGTTCTGTAGGTGGTCCTGTTCATATTACTGTCATACCATTTATCATGAGCAATACATTTATCTATGATTCTCTGAAGACACACTTCGCGCTAACACGGATGGTTATTATGGCTAAAAAGTGCCCACACACCACTAGTTCGCCTCCTCTGTTCTTTAAAAGACAAAATTATACATACAGAGGTTGGCACTCTTAGTGTGGTCCTGCACTTATGGGCAATGCTTTTACTGCCCCCTTTGACACAAATGGATGTCCCCACAATTCACCATCCAATATGTAAAGCCTCATCTACACGCGTAGATGAGGCTGCGATCCGGCGGCTCGATTAGCCGCCGGATCGCCTCTTCCGCGTACCCGCACGTGCCTGCTGCGTCCCCCGCATTCGATTCCCCGCTCGTCCCCGCCGGCACCACTTATCTTCCGCTCGATTCCCTGCCATTGTCCCCTCGCGGGGAGCGAGCAGGGGAGCGAGCAGGGAATCGGCGGAAGCAAGATCCGTCCTGTTGGATCTTATCAATCGAGCCGCATCAGCGGCTCGATTGATAAGGAGCATTGCGGCCGCATCTACGTGTGTAGATGCGGCTTAAAAACAGCCCACTGCAGAACCATTCAATACATGTGCAATCTAATATAAGACAGTTAAGCAACCCCCAACGTTCAGATCATGTGATATTTTAAACCACCCCGCACGCTGTCAACATGTGGGTGTACAATTCATGAGTCCTTTAAGTTTTTTTTTTTTTAAAGAAAGCACAAAGCATACAGTTCAGACAGTTCATAGGTCCTCTAGTCCCTGGATATTACAAGTACACTCCTCCTTCACAGTTCTCACTATTCCTTATATCACTTCCCAAGAGTGGGCTATTTGGACAGTAAAGCCTTCACCACACACCAGTGAGATACACTCACCGTGTGCTATGACCTGCTGACAGGTCAGCTGAGCCTTCCCGACCCGGGAACTGTCCCAAGGCCTTATCTGACCTATCAGCAGGTCATAGCACACGGTGAGTGTATCTCACTGGTGAAGGCGTTACTGTCCAAATAGCCCACTCTTGGGAAGTGATATAAGGAATAGTGAGAACTGTGAAGGAGGAGTGTACTTGTAATATCCAGGGACGAGAGGACCTATGAACTGTCTGAACTGTTTGCTTTGTGCTTCCTTAAAAAAAAAAAAAAACTTAAAGGACTCATGAATTGTACACCCACATGTTGACAGCGTGTGGGGTGGTTTAAAATATCACAATATGGTGAATTGTGGGGACATCCATTTGTGTCAAAGGGGGCAGTAAAAGCATTGCCTATAAGTGCAGGACCACACTAAGAGCGCCAACCTCTGTATGTATAACATTTATCTATGACAATCCATCTTCTTTTCCTAAAGAAGAGGGATTATTGTGTTCTCCAAGGATTAGCTGGTTTCATTCCCCATGGTGCCACAAGATTAACATTGCTTAGGATAGGCTCACTGGGTAGGAAGTGAAGTAGAATAGCTGATACAGAGACAGCAGTTAGAATTTAACAAAGGCTCTAATATTTTCCTGCTCTATCTAAAACAACAAATAAAAAAGGCTAATTATTGTGCTAACTTAATTAACCACTTAATGAGATATTAATTGATGGCAGGTGCAGTGCTAGAGCTTTTACTTGCTTATGCCACAGCCATCTAATCAGAGACCATCACTATAAGTTATATGATAGGCTTCCCTGAAAGGTGTGCACGCACGCTCGTACGCACGCACGCTCGTACGCACGCACGCACGCACACACACACACACACACACACACACACACACACACACACACACACACACACACACACACACACACACTACCTGTCACCCCTAATGATTGTGCATTGATTGCTAGGGCAACAAGTAACGTGGGTAGGAAAAACGAAGGGCCAGAGCATGAGCAAGCAGGTTCCAGTGTGCCGATAAGGACAATGCACTCGTCAGTTGTCACCTAGCTATCTAAACAACTATCTTAGTCAAAGAAAGTTTTGCAGATTGTCTAGTACAGGCATGGGCAAACTTGGCCCTCCAGCTGTTAAGGAACTACAAGTCCCACAATGCACTGCAGGAGTCTTACAGCCACAGCCATGACTCATAAAGGCAAATGCATTGTGGGACTTGTAGTTCCTTAACAACTGGAGGGCCAAGTTTGCCCATGCCTGGTCTAGTATGTCTACCAAGCTTAAAAGACTCCAGCTGTACATTAGACATGATCTCAAGGATTCACAACCATAGATGCACGGAGGACCATAGATCTTCTGATAGCTGTCAGGGAGATAAATAAAAATGCAAACACTACATGTATGCCTCCCAGCCATCAATGAACACTGCTGGAGTTGTCAGTTGTAGCCCCAGGCACAGTCGGTAGTCTGTGGCAGGGCTGTTGAGCTTTTCCTCCAGATGTGAGGCTATATTGCAGCCTGGCTGGATCTGATGCAGAATGAGGGAAGACCACCACAATAGAGGCCTGCTTTTTGAAGCAATCTTCAGGTACTACATTCAGGGATTTACATGAGTAAATCTTTCAGAAAGAGTTGCAGGAAGTAAAACCAGAAAATAATTCGATTATACTCATAATTGATTTACTATATATAGCGCCACCATCATCAGTGATTCTGGAATTTCCCAAGTAAATCATATATCTTAATTTAAAGGCAAAACAATTAAAGCTTGCAGTGTATGCAGTTTGCTCATCAGTTAGGCTGGTTTCACAGTAGGACGTTGCGTTTTAGGGGACGTTATGGTCGCATAACGTGCCCCTAACGCAACACCTGGTGCTCTCTGATGTGGACGTCAGAGTAAGCCGCGTTGTGCAGCTCACTCTGGCGTCCGTGATGCGTACTCTTGGACGCATGCGGCATCACGTGGTCCCGCCCAGCCAATCGCCGCACAGAGCGGACGCTCCAGGAAGTAAACACTGCACACGTCACAAAGTGCAGTGAATATTAATTAGCCATGTGCCTGGCCGCTCTCCCCTCCTCCCCAACATTACTGAGCATGTGCAAGCAGTCTAACGCGGCTCTGCCGCTTATAAAGTACTGCATGCAGTATGTTGTCTTATGGCGCAGCCTTACTAAGTAACGCAACATGGGCACTGTGAACAGCCCATTGATTTTTCATTGCTGTGCGGTGGGGTGCGTTACAGGCTGCTCTAACGTGCGCCTGTAACGTCCCACTGTGAAACCAGCCTTAGAGTATGTGTGACTATAGGACCTCCATCCCTCTGCAGAGATTGTTACTTGCGCAAGAAACATGCTATCATAGCCAGAAATTGAGTGTATCTTCTGTGTTTATTCCAGTGGTTGGTTAATAAACCCGGAAAGTCATAAATCATGTGTCCACTATAATTAAGATGTTTTTGGAGGGATACTTGTGCATTCCAAAAGCTGCTAACATCCAGCTTTTATTTGGCAGCTGCAACAGAAGTCTGTTGATACCGTAATCAGTTTCGAAGAGATAAACAGACATGAAACTACTAAAGGGTTATTGAACTGGAACACTTATTGAGATGTATAATGGCCTTGTAGGCAAATGCCCTCCTTATTACCAGCATGGTTGTCTGAACGGCCCTTTGAAAAGACACTTTCAGGAAAAGAATAACGTAAATGCATGCATCTTCTAAGTGAACCACTTAAAAGCCATACGGAGGCTGTATAATAACATCAGTCATTAGATATAGAACATTTCAGACATTAAAAAGGCTGCCTGGCAACCCGCCAGTGATGTTATGGAAAATAGTTCATATTTTCTTATTATTTTATCTCTTATCCTCCCAAGTTTCAAGTGTATATAAAAGTTTGCAAAGGAAGCTTATCAAGTAGGCAAATGACGGGAATTCTGAAATCCATTTCAAGCTGTGTGTGGGCTTTCTAAAAAGATTATATACAGAGCGTTCATTTTTACTATTGCTAAGCGATGTCTGCTTGGACAAAAGGCAGTACTTTCCTGTATCTGTTTGAAATGGGGAACAGACCTCCAAAGTTTAACAAAAGTAAATAGAAGTTGTCGAACTGCAGGAAGGATGGAATTGTAAAGAAAGAGGACTGCTAGCCAGCCAGCAGATAGGATTTCAGGTCTTCCTATAAAAAACGTTCAGACATGTGGACCTAATCCTACTGGGAATTAACCTGTGAATGAAACAACTGAAAAGAAAAAGTGAAGTAAGCTACAGTGAAGTAAGCTACTGTGTCCAAACACAAGGTTTGTGGCACACACTTACAGAAAGACTTGGCAAGCTAAACAGCTCTTTATATTAAATTAAGAATTTAATGCATTTTCCTTTTGAGTATAGATTATACAGCATGGGCAGGACATTAAAGGGCGTCTGGAAGCACTAATTTATAAAGAGAAATTTGTGAAACCTGGGGCAAAATTTAAAACTGGCAATAGAAAATAAAGGAATCAGATCCTGCAGGAGTTGTGGATTTATGAGAAGCAGAAGAAAGCAGCCAATTAGCGATGTAGATGAGAGCGGCCAGTCATATGTTGCCATTTTAACTGCCAGACAAAAGGCAATCACAATGTAAATCTATATTTTTCATTTTGATTTATGTTCAAATTGGTTCCATTGCTTCTTATGGGTTAAAGCATATATTTTTTTTATAGTTTGCTATCCGACTTATTCCTAATTAATTAGTGCTGAATGTTCCACCCAAAACTGGATTTGCATTGGAATTCGATTAGTTCAAGGTGACAGGAAAATGACTTCAATTGACTGATGTTTGGCAAAGTAGGGATTCCACTCAGTGAATAAGGTAATAGTCCTTTGAACTTCTTACCATCCCACTAAAATTCTCCCCAATCGGAAGTCATTGCAGCACCCTGAAGTACAGACTCCTCCCACCATGAGAAAATGTACGGTACCTATCACCCAACTAAGGACAGCTCTTTACCAGACAGAGGTGGGGAATCAGTTGTGCAATAATGACACGGGATTCAGTAGGCTTGAATGTGTATGTCACATAACTTACCGTATGTGTCATTATCGCAGGCAGAATGAGAAATTCCCAGACCAAAATAAGGACCATCATTGGCCCTGATGTGTACCCTAGAAACAGGAATTTTCCAGTGAAAGTGGAAGTAGCCTGTGCTCCAGGATGACAACACTTCCAGCAGCTTGGTGACTTTTAGGGCCTGTTTCCATTACACGCAGATTGGATGCAGAATGAATGCAGAAAAACTGACTCCAATAATTGCCTATGGGCCTGTTTCTACTAAACACAATTTTTCTGATGCAGATTTTTCCATAGGCATGCATTGGAGTTTTTCTGCTTCCATTCTGCATCCAATCTGTGTGTAGTAGAAACAGGCCTTTAGGCAGGGAACACATTTGACAGATTTCATACGAGTTTTCTGCACAGAAAAACTGACCTTCTGCATCTTATCCAAACTCTCAGGCAGGGAACACACTTGTCTTTCAGTTTTCTGCACACCAAGTGATTTTCTGTGCAGAAAAACGCACATTTTTTTTTCACAGCAGCTAATGTAATCGATATAGAAAACTGACAAAATGTGCAGAATCATGGATGATTCTGCACATTTTGTCAGTTTTTTGTATCGATTACATTAGCTGCTGTGAAAAAAAAATGTGCGTTTTTCTGCATAGAAAATCACTTGGTGTGCAGAAAACTGAAAGACAAGTGTGTTCCCTGCCTGAGAGTTTGGATAAGGAATTCAAAGAGAAGGGCATATACATAGTGATCATTAACTTAAACCTGCAGATCACAAAATATTTGCCCAATTATGCAGATGATGTCATAAAGGTTTTTTTTTTTATTTCTTTGTTCATTATTCGTTGTTATACAGCGAAGACACGTTGATTGTAATGGTGTTCAGGTTGAAAACTTTATGCATCATACTCTATATGTTTTCTGTTATAGGTTAAATGATATTCATGGTCTTATTTTGTTACAGCTCAGTATTTAAAGGATCAGCAGTATGTGTTTACCAGATGTCTGACATTCAAACAGTGTTCAATGGACCATTCGCTCATAGAGAGGGGCCCAACCACCAGCTGATCCCTTATCAGGGAAGAATTCCATATCCAAGGCCTGGCACAGTAAGTGGTATGAAGCTAGGCAGTCTTATGATGTGAATTGGAACTCTGAGATTGTAGCTGTACATCCTGTCCGCAATCCCTGAAGACGTTGTGATTGAAGAATAAATAGATAACTGTTCATATAAAATCCCTTTTTTTTTCTTTGTGTTGGATCTTGTAAGTGATATGAAGTGCTGTTTTGTCAATGAAATTAGCTCTTCAGGATTATTAGATATCGCTGCAGCTGCTTCCTATATAACCTGGACCTTTACTAAGCAATGCTCCTATAGGGATCCTCAGGACAATAGGACTATGCTATTAATAAATAAAAGTATACACTTGTATTAATTGAAAAAGAAGTAAAACTATAAACAGCTGTGCAATCATTCTAAAGTGCATACAATTCAATTCAGATCTGGATAAAAGAAAATCATATGAAAGCAGAAAAGGAAACTGAGTGGTATAGGTAACGTAACATTTGTCTATATCGGCATTTTATCTTACAAAAGAATAACTGTGGATAGTAAATTATCAAGTTTACATTACATTAAGATTACTATACCACTTATTAACTGTAAATCAATAAACAGGGGTGTTTGTTTCAAAATTGTTAATGTAGGTGTTAAATATTGAGCCTCATCGCAGAGAGAGATATGGATTTTTACTTTTTAAATAATACCAGTTGCCTGACTCTCCTGCTGATTCTGTGTCTCTAATACTTTTAGCCACCGCCCCTGAAGAAGCATGCAGATCAGGTGCTCTGACTGAAGTCAGACTGGATTAGCTGCATGCTTGTTTCAGGTGTGATTCAGCCACTACTGCAGCCAAGGAGCTCAGCAGGATTGCCAGGCAACTGGTATTGTTTAAAAGACAAGACAAGACAAATAACATTTATATTGCGCTTTTCTCCTTGCGGACTCAAAGCGCCAGAGCAGAGCAGCAGCCACTAGGGCGCGCTCTATTGGCAGTAGCAGTGTAAGGGAGACTTGCCAAAGGTCTACTGAATTAGTGCTGGCTTACTGAACAGGCAGAGCCGAGATTCGAACCCTGGTCTCCTGTGTCAGAGGCAGAGCCCTTAACCATTACACCATCAGCCAACTGCAAAGAAAACATTCATACCCCTCTCAGTTTAGGTTCCCTTTAATCTGACCGTACAACCTGGGTCTTACTTCACACCTGGTAAGCCTACACTTCTACTGGGTGTTGGTGGTGGACCTACACATATGATTCGCACTGAAGCTCAATATTTGATTCATGAAAAGGTCCCATCTGAGGACTTGTGTTTTGGCAGCTTCTTGATTTTGCAAGCAGTTCTCCAGCGCATATGTTTATCCCATTGACTATAATTAGGTCTGCCAAAAATTAAAATTAGGCCTTGATAAATAATGAAGTTAAACTTGTATGGTTTATTTTATACTTTTTTGAGATGTTGATCACTTTAATAAAGCTCTTCCCATGGTGCATTGCACACAAAGATGAAGTCAAATGATGCTGCCCCAAGAGATATTTTTATCTTTCTGTTTCCTCCTCTTCAGTTTGCACTGTCAAAACTTACCCCAAATTGTTTTGAAGCACCTAAAGGACAGATACAAACAGTGTAACTCAAATCACCTACAGAAAATAGGTGATGGATTAGGGGTCGGTGTTACTATTCAGAAGTAGGGATGGCACTGATTAAGAGAACTCATTGAGAAGCATGTGATCAGTGTGATCAGCTGATAGATTTGAAAGGTCCTGATTTGCTTTGATGACTTCCTGGTTTAACACATAATCAGGACCAGCAAATCAGAACCGTACACATCTATCAGCTGATCGAACTGATCACATGCTTCTCCATGAGTTCTCCTAAGCAGGGCCATCCCTATTCAGAATATGTAGGACTAATCCCGCATGTTAGCATCTGTTCCACAAGAAAAAGGATTTTTCTCATGGATTTTTTTCCTCTCTCCTACACATTTTTTTAGGTAATCTGCCTGGAGGGAGTGGGTATAGTGGTGAAGAAGCTACTGGGTAGTATTCAGCTCACTCTTCATTAAGTCATACCTTGAGCACTGCATCATAATGTCCCCATTACATTGTGCTGGATAGGGGGTTAGAAGAAAGGAAACTATACACTCACCTAAAGGATTATTAGGAACACCATACTAATATGGTGTTTGACCCCCTTTTGCCTTCAGAACTGCCTTAATTCTACGTGGCATTGATTCAACAAGGTGCTGAAAGCATTCTTTAGAAATGTTAGCCCATATTGATAGGATAGCATCTTGCAGTTGATGGAGAGTTGTGAGATGCACATCCAGGGCACAAATCTCCCGTTCCATCACATCCTAAAGATGCTCTATTGGGTTAACTACACTGAACATGTGTGTAGGCTTTTACTTCTTGCAGTAAAAAGCTTGCAATAACATTCGAGTATATGTTCCATTTTTCTGCAGTGTCCTGGAGGCGCATTTACTCCAACTGTGCTGACAACAAAAGAATTCCCTGATGATGTTGTCACCTTTATAAGAAATCATCCACTTATGTTCAACTCCATCTATCCAGAACATAGAAGGCCACTTCTAATAAGGACAGGAACTGACTACAAGTATACAAAGATAGTGGTGGACAGAGTGAATGCCGCAGATGGAAAGTACCATGTGCTGTTTCTTGGAACGGGTAAGAGAAAGAGAAAATAAAACAGTAGTCAATAATTTAAAGACTATAAGATAAAATTGGTAACTAAGACACCTCTAGAGATGTCCAAGCATCTCATATTAGTGATCTAACAATCATAGACTGGATTTGTTAATTGTTGTTTTAAAGAGACTCTGAAGCCTCTTAAAATGCATCTTTTTATTTAACAATTCCCTTCTACACTATCACTTCATCTAAAACGCAGCTATTCCGCGGCAGAACGCTGTGTTTAACCCCCCCAAACACCGGGGCAAAAATCCACTACTTTCCTAGTCGTGGATTTTGCTGCCCGGGGAGCAGAGCTTTGAGCTGTAGCTCTGCCTCCATTCGTATCAATCAGTGCTAATCGCCGCCTCTCCCCTGCCCCTCTCAGTGAAGGAAGACTGAGAGGGGTGGGGAGAGGTGGCAATCAGCACCGATTGACGGGAGTAGTGGCAGAGCTACAGCCCAAAGCTTTGCCTCTACTAGGAAGTGCTTCTCCAACATTGTCCCGGGGATTTGGAGGGGTTTAACACCGTGTTCTGCCGTGGGATAGCGGCGTTTTAGATGGGGTGATAGTGTAGAAGGGGATTGTTAAATATAGGAATTTTAAGAGGCTTCATACTCTTTAAAGGATTTGTCACTCTCACCTGGGCTACATCAGGTCACAATCTGGAATGATGAATTGGTGGTAGTGTGGGTTTCTCTTGCATATAGCATACACTACAAGGTATTATTTCTTATTTGGGACTGTGTGTGTGTGTCTTTGTACCCCACTATTTTGCAGTATTCCCCAGGTGAGAGCTGAATTATTTTAACTAAATTTAACACAGTTTTTAAAATTCCAGTCCAGGATTGTCATATCACTTATGATATTCTTACTGAAGATGCTTTGTAATTATGAACTGGATCTGCAGTGTTTTTGAGGGAAGCCCAATAACCCACCAGCATGACTTTGGGTTGTAGGAGAAAACCCATGAGGACGCAAAAAACTGCACAAACTCTATGAGCATTAGCATTGCATTTGCACTATTCATTGTAATGCTCTGCTTTTATCAGTGGCTGTTGTGGTACATATTATTATATTATAAACTAGTCCAGTGAAACCTGGAGCTCTTCCTTTACAAATACTATAATTTGAGTTTCAGTGAAGCCACGTGCTGTGATCTTGTTCCACCTACCCCTTGCTGCCAGTATTTATTGTGTAGACAGTTTATATATTGCATTACACGTCTGCACCATTGTTTACTTTAGGTAATATTTTTTTTTTCTTAAAAATAAAAAAATCAGAGCACTAGCTGTTGCTGGCTTCCCTGAGCACATGTGCTCACAATATGTGAACGTGAAGTTTATTTAAGGATATCATTGTATGAGGATGAATTTTTATCAGCGAATGGATGATTTTTCATGTTAACTAAATGTAATCTAATGACATTGCTGCACTATAATTTGACAGAACATTCCCTGCTAATGTCATACTAGCAAAGGTGTGTCCATTTGTTATACAGGTGATGAGTAAATTATTAACTGTAGGCTTATGAGTTGTGTAGGGAGAAGGTCCGGAGAATGATAGAATCAGGCAAAAAGCAGTGCGAAGGAATGACTGAAAGGGTGGTGTCTGCTTATGGCAGATAGAGGGCAACAGGAGAATGAAGGTGGATAGAGAGAGGCGGCAGTGGACAGTGAGCATTGGTGGCAGGACTACTGGAGAATGGTGGTTAATAGATGGTGGGCAGCAGAAGATAAGTAAACAGTGAAGGAGAGGTTTGCTCTTCAAATGCATTTTCAGACAGACAAGAAGTAGTGGATAGAGAGCAATGTTATTACCATAGTCTAATTTTTATGGTTATGGCATCTTTAGGGATGTACAGCTCCAGTGAGGGTTTCTGTTGGGTCCACGCTTAGCTTTTCTCCTACCAGAACAGCACTTTGACCGCTCTCCAT
Source organism: Hyperolius riggenbachi (assembly GCF_040937935.1). Classification (NCBI taxonomy): domain Eukaryota; kingdom Metazoa; phylum Chordata; class Amphibia; order Anura; family Hyperoliidae; genus Hyperolius; species Hyperolius riggenbachi. Next base: position 256,527,582 of record NC_090648.1, read on the forward strand.
ACAATATCACAATGCAACATCATATTACCCTCGCAGCACTTCTCATCTCCACCAACTTTAACACAGCACTTTATCTGCAACTGTCCCCTCAACATTACTCTGATGGCATCCCCTCTTTAACTCAGCACTGCCCTACAACTGCCCCATCTCTTCCCCAGCCTATTTGTAGAATGCTTACTGGGCCTCCTTTGAGAGTGAGCCTGTCTGTAATATAAGTTTATCTCTTCTCCCAATACAGTCCATTGAGCTAGCTGCCTGTACCAGGGACGGATCTAGGGGGGGGCAAGGGGGGTATCTTGCCCCAGGCGCAGTTTGTTGAATTCTTAAAAAGGCGGCAAAATGAATGGCAGTTTAGGCGCCAAAACCTGACCTTTAGGCGCCAAAACCTGACCTTGCCCCAGGCGCAACTTGGTCTTGATCCGTCCCTGGCCTGTACATATTGCACATATTACTTTGTATGCACTTGCACCTTGGTTATTTGTTTTTCCAGATGAAGCCCCTATGAGGGGCAGGAAATGTTGGATGGTAGTAAGGTGTCTGTTGTATGTGTGGGGGTTTTGGAGGTTGACCGACTGTACCATATATAGGGCTGTATTAGGCTAGGCAATGAACTATCCTTATAACCTTTAGTTTAGAAATTGCTAGTGGTGCATCATCCTTGATATTTATCCTACTTTGCAAAGTGTGTTTAGGGAGCTTAGCCTCTATTTCAATGGAAACCATAAACGTTATATTTTATAGGCTTATGATTATAGTAGATTGATCCAATGTTTGTTTAGAGACTATGTGCCAACAGTGGTGAGTCAGTGGAAAAAAACCTAAGTTTATTTCAGTTGAACCAGTTCCCCTTTAGGGCTCGTTTCCACTGTTGCGACGTGATTTCGCGGGCATTCCGACGCTTGTAAAAACGCATGCGGATGCGTTTCCGCATGCGTTTTTACCCGCGATTTCGCGTGCGATTTTAACCATGACACTGCCAGGGCAAAATAACATTGAAAAAGGTGCGAAATCGCGGGTAAAAACGCATGTAACAAACGCATGCGTTTTTACTATTAAATACATTAGCGGCGATTCGCACGGATTCCCGACGCAGGCGAATTCTGTGGGTCCCATCGTGCAGATTTGGCCCGCCGCCAAATCGCTCCCGCACGCCGCACATGTGGAAACAGCCCCGGCCACTTCAGTGTAACAAGCGAATCCGCATCTCGTCGCCGCATGCGGATTCGCTATGGTGGAAACGAGCCCTGAATGTACACCTCTCGCAATAAAAACAGTGAAGTTAGTTTAATTAAGATCTAATCAGTATGGATACTTCCTGTTTACACAAGAACAGATTGGATTGATTCATGAGAACCTTGCACAAACACTGCAGTGATTAGAAACTGGTATTTACTGATAATTCACTTTACTTCGGTGCTGCAAAGCAACTCAGGCTGAAAATTGCTGTGAATTATCCCTGTGCAGTGCTTTGTTGGCAGCTCTAGTGCAGGCAAGGGGAAAGCAACAGATACCAGAAATCAGCAATGGAGAAAGTTTACAATAGAAACATACCATGGCGAGCATCTCTGTAGTTCAACATGCACATTTCTTTGAGATAGACAAGACAAGACAAATAACATTTATATTGCGCTTTTCTCCTGGCGGACTCAAAGCGCCAGAGCAGCAGCCACTAGGGCGCGCTCTATAGGCAGTAGCAGTGTTAGGGAGACTTGCCTCAGGTCTCCTGCTGAATAGGTGCTGGCTTACTGAACAGGCAGAGCTGAGATTCGAACCCTGGTCTCCTGCGTCAGAGGCAGAGCCCTTAACCATTACACCATCCAGCCAGATGGTTTGCTTTATTGATGAAACATAAGTTTATACACAATTGAGGATTAAATGTGGCACAAAAGTGGCTTATTTAGTCTTATTTTGAAGGGCAAACCAAAACTGATAGGTTTGACCACCTCCTCACTTCTCATTTCTGATGATAGCTACAGCAACCAAATCATTGTGCTGGCACTGATGACAGGTCTTTATCAATGCATAGTATGGATTGATATAGATCTGTAGGAGGCCTTAACCCTTCAGAAGCCACATTTTTTTTTACTTATACTTATATTTTCTTGCTTCTAATTGGTTCTGCTTTAATGTGTATTTATGACCACTTGTCACTAGGGGGCAGTGTGAGACAATAAGAAGACTTCTGCTTTCAGTTTCTATATTTTTCTGCTAGCAGAGAGAGAGAGAGATCAAAGCATTCCAAGAATTTACAGCATGGCGAGCTCTGCCAATTTGAGTTCAAAAACAGTGCACTTATCTCAAATAATTGAACTTTATTGAAGCTGCAAATGGGTTAATAGAAGAGGTAGTACAGCTTGCCCAGTTAAGCTATGGAGAACCTGAACCACTATGATTCTGTTTTAGGAAAGCACAACTGTACTTGGCATAGAGTAATGCAGCTCCAGGTAATTTCCAGGTTTGGTGTTATGATAAAAACACTATTTGCTTTAGTATTAACTACTTATTTTATGTGTTGAAGTGAATCACAGGAGCACTAAACTTATTTCAGCTGTAGTTTGCATGATTTATAGTTCTATTGAACTGATGTATTTCCCATCTTTCGCTTTACAGGTAGTGACGCATATATATTGCTGTGGCTGTGCCAAATCATTACAGCACAGCTAGTCTTAACATTCCTATTGGGTAACTTTACAGCCTTGGACCAGACTGTGTCATACTGTTTAAATTTTATGGAAGTGCTATCACAAAGAGGTTTTGTGGAAAGCGCTTCATGTAAACTTAGTATATGCTTACTTTATATACATTTATCAAGTGACGACAAGCTATCTGTCTTGCAAAAACTTTCCTAATCCCTTCCTACGATAGAAGCTGCTTGCATAGCCTGCTTTTCACACAATCCCTGAGCAGTGATGAATGCTTTTTAATGCTCAGAGGCAGTAGCAGCAATGTAATATTTTACCAAATGGCGCTGCCTCAAAATATAATCATGAGTAATGGAAAAACTGAACAATATGTTTTACTGTCCATAGAAAAAGAAAAGCTATACCATTTCATTTTAGAACCCATCCTCCTATTGTTCTAGTGGGCAGACGTTGTTTTTTTTCTTTCTATCTATAAGCACAAATGCTTAGTTTGTCGGTACAGTTATGTCTAAAACTGGGTACACACACATTGTCATTTTTACTTCAGATTCTATTTGAGCGATTGATCAGATCTGCTATCGGTCAGCTATAAAATTAAGCTAGCATTCACACACATGCGATTTTTCTAAATTCCAATCAGATTTCTGATTGCCATAATTTTCCAAATGGATATCTATCTAAAGGACACACACTGAACTATAGCCAGTATTTTAATCGATATGGCTAGTAAAACAAACAGTATTTTCCAGCCTGTCCTATCTGCTTCTGGTTGAGAAAGAGATCGATCTCAAGTGGCAATCGGTCGCTGCCAATTAGTATGCTGTACAATTTTTATCAGGTCTTTTTCTCGATCTGAAGTATAATGTTAAGTACAAATGCACGGTGTGTACCCACCATTTTAGAGAAGGGGGGAGCCTCTGGGTGTTTCACATCTTGTATAGTGAGGCAGCAGTAACAGTCTGAACAAGTTTAACCTGTCTGATAGATCATCCCATTGAGAATAGTCATCTGGTGGAACTTTGGCAGACACATAGGTAACTCAATACTATACCAACATCTGCAGCAATAAAAACTGCAAAAGAAAGACGAAACCCCTTATTTTTTATGTGACTATTGAACTAGGGAAAAGTACAGTATCATCCCATAAAACAGCCATTGTTTACATGACATTACCTCTCAGCACATGTACAAAAAAAACACAAGTATGTTAATGCCCAGCACACGCATGTTATGACCAGATTCATGCAAATGTTTCCTTTATAACCCAATGGCTAAATGTGGTATTCAGAGCTGCTGTTGTATATCCCAGATAAAGTCTTGTACATAAATGGTAGAATAATGGATGGAATTCCAGCCTTGCTGCACTTGAATCCTAGGGTTGGACAGGTTAGGCACATGCCTAGACGTGCTCTGAAAAAAGCGCTGAGCGTTTGCGATTACGTTAGTGCTTTTAGGTGTGCATTCTCCCTTTCAAACTGTTCCAAAGCTCCTCTAGCTGTAGAGAAGAGTTCCTGAGCTGCTTTAGTGACACCTTGGACTCAGTTCACAAGCAGAGAATAGGGAGATCAGACAGAGAGTTTCTTCATTAATCATTACCTTTTTAGTAGATTACATTTGATTTTGTAATTTCATTTTTTCTTGAGTTTAACATCACCAGAGAGTTCTCAGTATCATTGATGTATTCTTATACTGGGTATACTGGGTACACACTATGAGATTTTCTGGCTGATTTACTGTCAGATCGATTATTTCCAACATGTTCAATTTGCTTTCCGATCGATTTCCAAGCATTTTCGATCGACTTCCTATTAAAGTGAACGGAAATCAATCTGAAAATGCTCTCCATATGAATTTTGACCCCTTTAATATCCTAAGAGTGAATGAAAGAGAAATGAGTTCTTTATTTAGGCTAGGATTGTGCTCTAGAAATAGGTGTCTAATTCAAACACATTATTTAAACAATACATTTCTATTTGAGTAAATTAGAACCAGAGCCGGGACAAGGTCCTCCAGCACCCTAGACACCAAAGTGCACCCCTCCATCCCTCCCACCCCAGCCGTTACACATTCATTGCTATTAGACTTAAGGCCCATACACACGTCGGATTTCCGCGAACGACGGGTTGTTTAAACGTCCCGTCGTTCCGCCGTTCGCCCGCTAAATCGGGCGTGTGTACAGACTATCGTTCGTTTGATAAGAGTGAGTTTGAGCGATCCGCCGGGCCACGTTTCTCCTAATTATTTTAGCTCTGGAATCCTTTAGATATTACTGCATCTATATTTAAATGTGATGCAAGTATATTGCATCAATTGTGCAATATACTTGCACTAATGATTTTAACTCTAAACTTTAAAATACGATGTGTCTTTTTTTCTTTTCTTCCATTTTTACTCCCCACGCAAGGTAACCAATATCCCCATAACACTATTCATGACACAAAAAATGGAAGTTTAAAAATCCCACCACACATGCCCACTGCTGATAAAATACATGTAATCCAATCAGAAGTGTTACAGCACCAATGGTCACAGTATGATGTGCAGGGATCCACTCTGGAGCATCGAGTGTCAGCAATAATTCCTCTAGATCCGCACCATCAAAAAGTCCATCTTTATTAAAGTATCAAAATCATAAACGCATGATAAAACAGCGTGGAAATATGGCAGATGACGCACAGGCGTTTCGGACCATCACAGTCCTTTCTCAAATCATCATAGACCCACACAGTGTGAGTCTATGATGATTTGAGAAAGGACTGTGATGGTCCGAAACGCCTGTGCGTCATCTGCCATATTTCCACGCTGTTTTATCATGCGTTTATGATTTTGATACTTTAATAAAGATGGACTTTTTGATGGTGCGGATCTTGAGGAATTACTGATAAAAATACATTTAGACATTTTAAGACATTGTAATTGATGAGGAATGATGGTTAGACTTCAAGTTCACTTTAAAACAAAACTGCCAAACATAGATTTTACTCTTTAATTTCTAGGGTGACACAAACCCCCTGAAACACGTGCCTTGTGATAATTGCTTGGATGCTTCAGTCTAGGATTATTACATAGCATGTGGAGTGCAGAATGGATTTTCACTCATGGATGTGTCAGGATGAACTTGTTATGCGGAAAGCTGCGATATTGCTGTGATCTCACCAAGCTGGTCTGTCACTCTCATTGTCCTGCATAGGAATGAAAAGCTACATTTCATGAAGCAAACAGAAAATATAATTTAAGTGCATTCATTTTTCCTTTTTTTTTTCTCTGAAAAATCTGAAAGTCATAATGATGGTTTACTGTGTATTTTTTATGTCATGACAATTCTGAAAGACATCACAAACTCAGTAGTTGTGTAAGGAATTTGGGTATTCCTGCATCTGCTAAGTCTTGGGTAACTGTCAAAAGACTCGTCTTCAAGTGATAAGATCAATAATCAAAACTTTATAATTAGAGTGGTTGCTGTGAATGGCTTAAAGTGACTAGTTTCTTAAAATGTGACACCAGTCACAGAAATGGGGGTGTACTACTTATGATTTGGTGATATTACCATTACTGTATTATGATCAGGAATTTATTTTCCTAGATCCCACAATTTTAGAATACCTCTGTACCGATAATCTATTTTAAAGTGGTCTGAAAGCCAGCATTTCTACTTTGCTCTAAAAGATTCCTTGCAGGTTGAAAGATACTATCCCAGATTTTTTTCTTTAGCAGAACATCACTGAAATGGTTAAACAAAAACACTTTGTCCTGCTATTCAACTTCAATCTGCATCCAAACTGTAGATAACAGTATCTTTGTTTACATTCCAATGTTGTTACATTGTGTGTAAACACAGTTTAACTAGTGGAAATGAGCTCTCTGTGCTTCAGACACATGCACACTGTTCAGCTCTTTAGAAGATGTTAATATATAATAAAAAGCAGTTTGAATAAAATGCAATGCCAACTTTCAGGGTACGATAAACTACACGTTGGAAACATGTAATTTGTAAACAGACAATATTACTTATGCACAAAAGCAAATATGATAACTGTATGAGTAATAAAAAGTAGGAAAACAAATTTTTATTGAATGTTATGTTGGAGTTTCAGACCACTTTAAGCTGTCTGACCATGATTCTTCTGTAAATACACTTTGAAACATTTTAAGAAAATACACTTTAGTTTTTCCTATTATCTCCTCTATGTATGCTTGAAACATATGCTTTTTAAAGGGAACCTGAAGTGAAAGGAATATGGAGGCTGCCATCTTTATTCCCTTATAAACAATGCCAGTTGCCTGGCTGTCATTCTGAGCGTTTAGAAGTTAGTTGAATTTCAGTCATACACACACCTGCATGAAGCTAGTGGAGTCAGACTAGAGCAGCACTGGGCAGATACGGCCCACATGCACTGTAAATTGGGATGGCTGGATTCCTCTTCTCCCTCCCTCCCTGCAGAGTTGCGAGCTGGTGAAAGGGAATGGTTAACTCCCCTAATTGCTGCTTCCAGCGTCAAGTCTCCATGGCCACAGCAGCGTCATGTGACACGCCATCAGGACGTGGCATGAAACATAAAGTTTGCCCAGCCCTGGACTAGAGTCAAAGTATCTGATCTGCATTCTAATTCTGGGCCAGTGACTTATAGTATAAGAGGCAGAGCATCAGCACACAAGTGAGGCAACTGGCATTGTATGTTAGAGAATTAGCCTCCATACTCCTCTCCCTTCAGGTTCCCTTGAAGATGGTTTTCTGTTGCTGCACAAATCAATTCTATTTGAAAAGGATTATGAAGCACTGGAGTAGTAAGGACATTTCCTAATGCTGGGTACACACCATGCGTTTTCCCGCTCGATCCGCAGGTCGATCAGAATCGATTCGACTATTTCCGACACGCTCGATTCGGGCTTCGATTGTTCCTGCCGTTGATTTGGCATACTTAGCATGCAAATCGACGGCAGGAACGATCGAAGCCCGAATCGAGCATGTCGGAAATAGTCGAATCGATCCCGATCAACCCGCGGATCGAGCGGGAAAACGCATGCTGTGTACCCAGCATGAAAGATGGATTGCTGAGATCTGCTGATATCATATAATGGTATTTGTGGACCACAGGCTATGGATTTTGACTGATTTATATACAGGATCTTCTCAAAAAATTAGCATATTGTGATAAAGTTCATTATTTTCTGTAATCTACTGATAAACATTAGACTTTCATATATTTTAGATTCATTACACACAACTGAAGTAGTTCAAGCCTTTTATTGTTTTAATATTGATGATTTTGGCATACAGCTCATGAAAACCCAAATTTCCTATCTCAAAAAATTAGCATATTTCATCCGACCAATAAAAGAAAGGTGTTTTTAAAACAAAAAAAGTCAACCTTCAAATAATTATGTTTAGTTATGCACTCAATACTTGGTCGGGAATCCTTTTGCAGAAATGACTGCTTCAATGCGGCGTGGCTTGGAGGCAATCAGCCTGTGGCACTGCTCAGATGTTATGGAGGCCCAGGATGCTTCAATAGCGGCCTTAAGCTCATCCAGAGTGTTGGGTCTTGCGTCTCTCAACTTTCTCTTCACAATATCCCACAGATTCTCTATGGGGTTCAGGTCAGGGGAGTTGGCAGGCCAATTGAGCACAGTAATATCATGGTCAGTAAACCATTTACCAGTGGTTTTGGCACTGTAAGCAAGTGCCAGGTCGTGCTGAAAAATGAAATCTTCATCTCCATAAAGCTTTTCAGCAGATGGAAGCATGAAGCCACTTTTGAACCAGAAACAGCGTCAGAAGCGCCTGACCTGGGCTACAGAGAAGCAGCACTGGACTGTTGCTCAGTGGTCCAAAGTACTTTTTTCGGATGAAAGCAACTTTTACATGTCATTTGGAAATCAAGGTGCCAGAGTCTGGAGGAAGACTGGGGAGAGGGAAATGCCAAAATGCCTGAAGTCCAGTGTCAAGTACCCACAGTCAGTGATGGTCTGGGGTGCCATGTCAGCTGCTGGTGTTGGTCCACTGTGTTTTATCAAGGGCAGGGTCAATGCAGCTAGCTATCAGGAGATTTTGGAGCACTTCATGCTTCCATCTGCTGAAAAGCTTTATGAAGATGAAGATTTCATTTTTCAGCACGACCTAGCACCTGCTCACGGTGCCAAAACCACTGGTAAATGGTTTACTGACCATGCTACTACTGTGCTCAATTGGCCTGCCAACTCTCCTGACCTGAACCCCATAGAGAATCTGTGGGATATTGTGAAGAGACAGTTGAGAGACGCAAGACCCAACGCTCTGGATGAGCTTAAGACCGCTATCGAAGCATCTTGGGCCTCCACAACACCTGAGCAGTGCCACAGGCTGATTGCCTCCATGCCACGCCGCATTGAAGCAGTCATTTCTGCAGAAGGATTCTTGACCAAGTATTGAGTGCATAACGGAACATAATTATTTGAAGGTTGACTTTTTTTGTTTTAAAAACTCTTTTCTTTTATTGGTCGGATGAAATATGCTAATTTTTTGAGATAGGAAATTTGGGTTTTCATGAACTGTATGCCAAAATCATCAATATTAAAACAATAAAAGGCTAGAATTACTTCAGTTGTGTGTATTTGAATCTAAAATATATGAAAGTCTAATGTTTATTAGTACATTACAGAAAATAATGAACTTTATCACAATATGCTAATTTTTTGAGAAGATCCTGTACCTTATGGTGTGGGGTTGGGTGGGGGTGGAAGTACTCTACAAAAACATTCAGGTATTTTAAAAGGACAACACTGACACTGATTCTAAGCAAGAAGGGCAAAACTAAAGTTACTCCTACATATACTGGCAAAGTCTCTTGAAGGGTCAGGGCAGGTCACCTGTTCTTTTAACTGTTGGTAAACTTTTATTCCTAGGTGTGTCTGCAATTCATAAAGCATGCAGGCTTAAAGGGTGCTTAGCGTATAAACCCTGTTGCCACACTTGTCATAGAAAATACAGTAAAACTGGACTAAAACATGCAGCCAACCCTGCGACTCTGTACTCTGGAATGTATGGAGTCTTAAATGCAATATTTACTATAAACCAAGCAGTCTGTCATGCTTTTGCATTGCTATAAATGCTCGCTCTTAGGGAGCCTTTGAAGGTCGACAGTAAAAGAGTCGTGTAATAGGATTATGGCCACTGCCACCCAGGATGCACATCTATCCAGTTCCAATCACGGAAATATATCAATAACATACTAGGCAGCAAAATCTCACAAGTGCGGGTTAGCCAAGATAAATGTACTCGTCTGAATTACACAGCTGGAGACAGGCACTGGTTGAAAGTATCCCCCTATAGTTTTCCTTTTGTGGCAGTCGCCTTGCTACGATTAAATAGCATACCAAAAAATAAAACTCAATATGCATTTAAAATGCTCTGTTCATGGCTCACAATTGTAGCAGATAGAACAAATCTGTCTCTCTTGGGTTTAGAATAATGCTGATTTTTACACGTGCAAGCAAGGATAATTCGCTTTATACATTTTTTTTTTAATGTTTTGAAATGTTTGGAAGTTGTACAAATATGGTGAAAACATTAAAGATGGAGCCTAGCCAGAATTACAAGTGGAATAGCTTCAACAATGTACAAAAGAGTAGTCTGGTGCCAAATAAGGACATGTGTAACATGTTGCTCTAAGGTAGATGCGTGTAGATTGAGTAATTAAAATATGCTGAAAACTATTTTGTGTCCTTAAAGCAAACCTCAAGTTTGAAGAAAGTGTCATTGCTGACTTCCTTTTTTAAAAAGCTACTTATTTGGCTGTTGCACCGATCCCCTGATTCTGATGCTTTCTGACTCCACTGACTGCATGCTTGTTGCAGATATGACAGCCAGGCAATTACATTTTTAAAGGGAATAAACATGTCTCTGTAGGCTGCTGAACTTCCATGCAGCTGTCACAGCTTGCTCAGCCCAGCCAGAAGCTTTTTCCTATAATTTTTTGTTTTGTTTTAAATAAAGTGGGACACCTCCTGAGCTCTACAAATCTCAGACAAGCATGTCATCTGTTTGGCCTTCTGCTTGGTTCAATGGGAATTGCCAGTAATAAAGTGTTAGGCCTCATTCACATCTAGCTAGCGCAGATGGCCGTGCGATCCAAACGCAACGCATACGATCGCACGCCATCTGCGCCGCTGATCCCATCCATTGACAGTGATGGAATCAGCTCTGCGCTTCCGGGCAAAATGCAGGCAGCAGTACGCAAGCGTTTCCTAGTGCATCGTACTGCTGCGCAGTGCAGTAGATGTGAACGGTAGAAGGGCAGTCCAATCATACGCGCTTCCAAATGCACACGGAAGCGAGTATGATGTGAACAAGGCCTTAGGAGACCAAGACTCTGTCTATGCTGTCTGATTCTTCCAGCAGTGGCTGAATAGTGTAATGGTTAAGCGCTCTGCCTCTGACTCAGGAGACCTGGGTTCAAATCTCTGCTCTTCCTGTTCAGTAAGCCAGCACCTATTCAGTAAGGAGCTCTTTAGGCAAAACTCCCTATCACGAATACTGCTTACTGAGTGCGCTCTAGTGGATGCCTCAAAAGCGCTTTGAGTCCAACAGGAGAAAAGCGCTATACAAAAAAAGGAATTATTATTGGAGCAACTGAATAATAACCACTGTCCTAGTAAATGGGTAGTGGGGTTGTTCTAAAACCACTAGCATGTTTACACAAGTGTACAAATTATTAATCTCTCCCATAGCAAATGTGTTATTTGTTTAATGAAGTAAAATAGTCATGTCAGCTTTAAAGTCACTTTCCATGGCTATTTTTGACATTAAAGCGGAATATAACCCTGCATTTCAACTTTGCTCTAAAACATTATTTACAGTATATTATATGCAACCAGCATTTTTTTTTACTAGACCAGCATTGGAAGGGTTACACAGGGCTTTAAAGAGACTCCGTAACAAAAATTGCATCCTGTTTTTTATCATCCTACAAGTTCCAAAAGCTATTCTAATGTGTTCTGGCTTACTGCAGCACTTTCTGCTATCACAGTCTCTGTAATAAATCAATGTATCGTTCCCCTGTCAGACTTGTCGGCCTGTGTCTGGAAGGCTGCCAAGTTCTTCAGTGTTGTGGTTCTGCTATGAACTTACCCTTCCAGGCCCCTCTCTGCACACTGCCTGTGTGTTATTTAGATTAGAGCAGCTTCTCTCTTCTCTCATCTTTTACAAGCTGGATAAATCGTCCTCTGAGCTGGCTGGGCTTTCACATACTGAGGAATTACAAACAAGGGCAAAGCTGTTTGCAGGAAGAAAAAAACAGCCTGAAACTTCAGTGCATGGGGGAAAGAAACACACAAATGATCTCTTGAGATTCAAAAGGAATGCTGTATACAGCCTGCTTGTGTATGGATGTATTTTTCTATGTGTGGACATACTGTACCTCAACCTACTTCCTGTTTTGGTGGCCATTTTGTTTGTTTACAAACAAACTTTTTAAAACTGTTTTTAACCACTTTTAATGCGGCGAGGAGCGGCGAAATTGTGACAGAGGGTAATAGGAGATTTCCCCTAACGCACTGGTATGTTTACTTTTGAGCGATTTTAACAATACAGATTCTCTTTAAAGTCCCTGGAGATTTCTGCAGACGCATCCGAACTTGAGTTAGATACTTTTTGTTTACATAAATGTATCTAAGTGTTTATTGTTACTCATCTCTCTCACTGAGAAGGAGTTGGAGGACAGCCAAAGAGTGTGTAACATTTCTAAATATATACATATAACTAAATAGAATGTAACTATCTGAACGTCTGCACGGAACTTAAAACCTCTGTGTTTAACCCTTCCAATGCTGGTCTAGTAAAAAAAAATGCTTTTTGCATATAATATGCTGTAAATAATGTTTTAGAGCAAAGTTGAAATGCAGGGTTATATTCTGCTTTAACTAACCTAACTGTCTCCAAAATCCCCAAGTACTCACCTCTGAGGGTTTTCAGTTTTGGTGTCACATCACTATTTGGCCAGATAACCATGGAGACCAGGCAATCAAAGCACTTTCAGCTGCAATTAGGGCTCCCCAATTCTTCCCACTCTTCACATCTCTCAGTATCACATCCTAGAAGCTGCTGCATGCTCACACGTTACCAGCCCCGGTCTGTGCCAGACGCTTACCTAAATTGGCTGGGCAGAGTGCCTAGCTAAAACACACTTAGGAGAACATCGGGTTTCTGCCTTTACCTCTGTGCCCAAAACGAACATAAACATGATTGCTGTATTTTCACCATAAATGCATAATTTGTAAATAGATTACAGTTCTAACCTGTATCAAATAAACAGTTAATGCACTCATCTTATCTGATCCAAGAAGCTTTTTATAGCATCAGGGAACACATACCTCTGATAACGACAGTAAAATTTAATTAGAAAAAATAGATGCAAGCTGTAAATACATTGGTGTTTTGGTGAGCTAAAATGTACTGTAGATGCTGGTTCTGTACTTTGAAAAGTCCTTAAAGGGAACCTAAAGTGAATTTAAAGAAAAGAGTTTCACTTACCTGGGGCTTCTACTAGTCCCCTGCAGCCGCCCTGCGCCCACTCTGTCACGGAACGATCCTCCGGTCTGCACGGCCAGGGCCACCCAGACATAGAGGCCATTGACTGGCCCAGTCACGGAAAATGAAACTTGGCCGCTGCGGGGACTGGAGGATCATTCTGTGACGGAGCAGGCACAGGGCGGCTGCAGGGGGCTGATAGAAGCTCCAGGTAAGTGAAACTCTTTTGTTTTTTAGTTTACTTTTGGTTCCCTTTAAGGACTAACTATAGGTAAATGCAGGTGACTGCATGGCTCCCTCTCACCTGTGTGACTTTTTAAACAAGCACGTCATTTAAAATGCAAATTTTGGTATTTTGTAGTTTGAACGTTTCTCTTTTATTATTTGCTCATATCTAGACAAAGGAACCGTTCAGAAAGTGGTTGTTCTTCCTGGTAACACATCTACAAGTGGGGAGCTTATTCTGGAAGAGTTGGAGGTTTTCAAGGTTTGGCACCACTTTTTGTTTCTAAAAATGGACATGTTTATATGCAGCTTTAATCTGACAGACTTGGCAATGAATGCCAGACTATGGATATATGGAAATTAACTTCTAATGTGTATTTGCTGAGGCGAAACTAGCCTTGAAATAACGTAATGTTTAGTGAATTGTATCTATGATCTCAGTGAGTATTTCCGAATAATGTCACACAAAATAAATTTCACTACAGCTATATATATTCCAGCAGCCATCTCTTCACTAGAAAAAGGCAGCGTGGTCATAGCCGAACTATAACAAATAGAAGTATTGTGGTCACTGGAATATGCTGATTTTCTTCCGTTTTTATTGTCTGATATCTTTCTGTACATCAGCCAGTTGTAGTATATATTCCAAAATTATATTTTTACAACGTATTTTCCATTGTGAATAAAAAAACATCCCGAAAACTAAAGCATTCATCCATTGTCTTCCTTGGGCAGTGAGTTACAATGAGTATTACAGTGATCGTTTCCCCTATATTGCAGTACACTGTAAAACGATCCTTTGATTTTGACGTGTAGCAAAATGGAATTATACAATTGCTTATCTGCATACTAGAAGGTCTTTATGAATGACCACAGGACCACAGTTTCTGTGCTGTTCCATCCATCACTTCTTTTTTTTTCTTTACTTATCCTTCTTTGATCTGATTATTGCTAATTATCTTTACCACCGTGCCTGAAGCTTTCTGGGAACATTCCAGGAATGATCCTGAAAGAACAATAGAGGTTGATTATTAGTGATCCACATTACATAGCACTAAAGCCTCATCTACACGCATAGATAAGGCTCCGATCCGGTGGATCGATTAGCCACCATATCGCCTCTTCCGCATCCCCGCGCGTACCCGCTGCGTCCCCGATCGATCGCTCGCTCGCGTCGGATACGATTCCCCGCTCGTCCCCGTCGGCGCCGCTTACCTTCCGCTCGATTCCCTGCCATTGTACCCTCGCGGGGAACGAGCAGGGAATCGGCGGTGGGGAGATTCGTCCTGTCGGATCTTATCAATCGAGCCGCATCAGCGGCTCGATTGATAAAGAACATCGGAGCCTCATCTACGCGACCATGAATATCCACATACTGTATGTGTCATATCTCATTTCCATGTTTTGTAAAAGCAAAACATACTAACGATGGGGTGGGTATAGGCAGGAACCTGAGGGAGGGAGCAAATTACAGCCATCCTGTCTGAATATGGAGATATTTCTGTAAATGGAACAGGTCTCAGCAGGGCATAGGTCTCAGCAGGGCTGCCAGGCAACTGGTTTTGTTTAAAAGGAAATAAATATGGCAGCCTCCATATTCTTCGTACTACAATTGTCCTTTAAGCCTTTGAGAAAGATGTTTTGACAAAACTGTATTAGGAGCATTTGGCTAAAAATCTTTTGTGGAAATTGCCGCATCACATAAACAAATGTAAGCCGCTTGTATCCTGGTCCCACCTGCTCCATTGTTCTTGTACTGTTGTGCCATGTCATCAGATCTTCCGATGTGACAAGTAGTTACACAATACTCTGTTCCTGAACTTTTCTAAACTCTGCTAGATTACGTCTCCTGGCCTTTAATTGAACTAGGGATGATCAATGGGATGCAAATATTTTCTCTTAAGAATTACATTCCATGTAAAGTGTATGCAGCTTGAACTTGGCTTAATAACAATTCACAGGAAGTTATTCTGATCCAATTTCAAGCTGCATATACTTTACATTAAGTTTGAATGTTAGGAGAAATTATTTGCAACCAGAGCCAGATCCATCCACAGGGCAATTCTAGACAGCAGCTTAGGGGCCTGGAGAGAGTCTAAGGGCCTGGTGGATGCTAGTCCAAACTAAATTTAACTGAAAAAGCCAGGTGACCATCAGCGGTGGGCAAGAAATGCTATCTTGCTTAGGGCTCCATTTTATCATAATACTTTTCTGTTTGCATCTCATTAATCATCCCCAAATTAAACCCTTTAAGAAGTTTGTTTTTTGCACAGGGGATTTTACTCAGAAAGTAGTATGTGGAAAGCAGAATATTATGCACCTACTGCTGAGGGTAGTGCTGGGAGGGTGTGTACTCGCTTGACTGTGGCCTACAGGAGTTAGTGTCATCATTTAAACTAACTGCCATGTTACAGAGACGGAGCGACTTAGTAGTTTGCAGAACAAGTAGAGTTTTTAAGTAAAACATTACATCCTCTTTCAGCTGTTAAAGCTTTCCTGCTGAACCACATGCTAAGCTTATATAAGGAATTTCCTACCAACATGAGGTTTTCACTCTAGTGATTTAGGAAAATTACACTGTAATATGTCTGCTGTCACTCTAAAGCTGTAAGTCTAGGAACACAACCTCAGTGTATTTAGCGAGATGTTCAATTGATGGCTTAACAAGATTTTTTTGTTTCCCTAATCTAGAGTGGTGCTGCCGTAACCTCAATGAAGATTTCTTCAAAAAAGGTAATGTACCTTGCCTGAAGTCAGAGCGAAGCATTGTTACAAGACCATTTTATTTTTACAAGGTCTGCAGCACTTGCAGCTGAACAGCCTAGCATGAGAGTCACATTTATCTTATCGATGGTGAAGGTTTCTGTTTCCCATGTATGGTTGTTTCACAGCAGAGTGTAATTTCATTGAATGTGCTTGCAGTTCCAGCTACAGCCTCAGTCTCAGCATTACACAACTCCACCATTCACTATTTATGTAATAAAGACTGATGACAGATTAACTCATTTTGCCTGCAATTGTGATGAATATAATTGCAGTTTAAGCTTGGAAAAATCAATTCCCCAAGCTATATTAAACAGGAAAAAAAATGTTCAGCTGTATTAAAGGGAAAAAAAAATCTCATGCCAGGCATGTAATTACAGTTTTGTGAAGTGACATTTGAAAGTTTGTTTGCTGCTGACAGAATCTTACATATAAATAATATTATAGTGCGGTCTATACTGTTAGTTTGGAAAATGTAGGTTCAGTAGGTGATACTTTTGGCTGTATGAGGCTGACCTGTGTGAATTCTTTATTATGCCCAGTGCAAGTTGTCTAACTATAATGCGTGAATAATACACACAGATGTGGAGATTGGAAATAAGGCTTTTGCCTGATCTATGGAAAACCTCTGAGAACATTTTCTGCAGTATGTGTTCTATTACATGGCTATGACAGAACGATAAGCACATTCGGCCAACTGTTCTGACGTAATTCATTATTATATTTGTCTCTTTTTGCTCATGTGTACTGAAGCTTGCAAATACCTTCTGTTTTAAGTCAGAAAATGGCACTTTGCACAACAATCTTTATACTACCAGACATGGAGTATCTTATGCTGTTCTAGTGTACAGTGCCTTGGTTCTCCTGTTTAATGTAAAGAGGAGAGTTGGGAGGCACTCGGGGTACACTGTAGAAAGCCAGTGACAAACACCCAGGCAAACTATGTGCTCAAGATCAAAAGTAGAGTCTATACAAAAATGTGTATACATGTGTATCTATACAACAATCTTTATACTACCAGACATGGAGTATCTTATGCTGGTCTAGTGTACAGTGCCTTGGTTCTCCTGTTTAAAGCTAGCCACACCTGGCTCATACGTGGCCCAGTGTAACAAGTGATTCAGGGGTAGGGAACCTATGGCTCGGGAGCCAGATGTGGCTCTTTTGATGGCTACATCTGGCTCACAGACAAATCAGTAGGGGTTGATTCACTCACTATGCTACACTGCTCAAGCAGCGCAGCTTAGTGTGGCAGCGCAAGTAAAATTAGGGAAGCTACTGCTGTAGTGTGCACTACTAACTTACTCACGCTCCCCCAAAAAGGAACAGCTGCTTCAATTGCCCCCCTCTGGACCCTGTCAGGTCCAGTGACTTTGTAGTAAGAGATCCCCACACTTTGATTGGCCCAATAGGCTCCCTGTCACTTGACAGGCAGCCTATTGGGTCAAAGTGCGGGGTTCTCGTCCTACAAAGTGAATCAGTCAGCTAGCTAATTGTACAAGCTGTTAGTCTCTATTTCTCCTGTTTGGCTCTCTGGGAAATTGCGGATGTTGCTGAATCCCAAGTGAAGCTGAAGACGTGTCTGACACTTCTGCTGCCCGGAGGATCAACTGTATACACATCACCATGGCAACAGGGACGTGAGCCCTCTACTGCACATGCGCACTGTCCCAGTTTAAAACGTATTATATGGCTCTCACGGAAATACATTTTAAAATATGTGGCGTTTATGGCTCTCTCAGCCAAAAAGGTTCCTAACCCGTGGATTAGTCCATTGCTTAAAGAGGTTGTAGCAATCAACTTACTACCTTTCTTCACTAGCGGAGGTTTTAGCAAAAAACTGATTGAGAATTCATTGCATCACTGTCGTTAGTTACTGCTTAATCTAGTTCACCACTAGCTCTAACAATGGTTATT
Organism: Hyperolius riggenbachi; assembly: GCF_040937935.1. Lineage (NCBI taxonomy): Eukaryota > Metazoa > Chordata > Amphibia > Anura > Hyperoliidae > Hyperolius > Hyperolius riggenbachi. The sequence continues at coordinate 256,545,633 of NC_090648.1, forward strand.
GTGTTGCGCCATCACATTTTCAACCAGTTAATAGTTTGAAATTAATCAGAAGTTGATCAGTTAGATATGTTGGGGTTAATAGATCACTAGCAGATATGTTGGGGTTAATAGATCACTATCATATTCAGTCAAAAACTAAAGAAGCGTTGAAACCACTTGTATTGATTTTTTTCTGTATGTTCTGTTTGTGATGGGGACTGCAATAAAAACCTAGATTTCCAACCCTTTTGCAAACTTACAGTGAGTGTGTCAGTGGCTGTCTGACTCTGCTTCTGTGGAAGATATTTCACCTGACCTTTTTTCATGGGGCTGTCACTGGAAAGTCACCCCAAACCAACTGCCAGTGTTCTACGGACCCCTATTTATCTAATTTGATAAACCCTGATTTTGGAGAGTTGATTGCTAAAATGTGTATAGGGCATGGGCAACACTGGTAAGGTTCACAGAATTCTTCATTAGGTTTCTTCTGAAAATATGGCTGAGCAAAGTGGTTCATCTATTGTTATTCTTTAATTGACTTCCCATCAGAGAGTGATCAATTGCTTGCCCGATTAGTCTTATATTTAGCAGTTCTGTGCCACCCCAGTGTTCATTGTGTACCCCAGTGTTCCAGTGCCTGTGTAGTGTGTTGCAGATTGTCACGGTTCTGTGCAATGTATTCCAGTTTCCCAATGCCCCCTGTACTGTATTCCAGCTAACCCTTACAGTGCATTGTGGTTTTCACATGTTCCCCGTAATGTATTACAGCTTACCAGTGTCCTCTTTGGTGTATTCAAGTTTTGGGGGGTATCAGGATTTTGTCCCAGCTTTACAGGATCCCCTGGAGTGTTTTCCTGCAATACAGTGTACCCGGCAGTGTAGCCCAGCATTCCAGTGTCCCTTGCAATTTATTCTGGTCCTCCATTGATCTTTGCACCCCCCCCATTATACAGTGTCCCTGTATGACATTCCAGCACACCAGTGTTCTCCTGCATTTATTCCAGCATTCTAATGTCCCCTGTAAAGTAGTCTGGACTTTAATTAGCCCCTGCAGTGTATTTCAGCTTTCCAGTGCCCCATTCCTGCAGTGTATTAAAGGATTAGCTTTATCTTGCCCCTTGTAGTGTCCCTGCAGTATATTCCAGATTACCAGTGCCCCCTTCCTGCAGTGTATTCATGCATTACAGTGTTCCCTGCAGTGTATTCCAGGATTAGCTTCATCCTGTCCCCTGTAGTGCCCTTGCAGTATATTCCAGCTTTCCATTGTAATTCTTTGCCAGTGCTATTACAGTATCTGCTATGGGGAGCCTCCTACTTGGGTAAAAGTGATGGGCACAGGTCATCTTGTCTGGGGTCCCCAAACGATCAGAAATAGCCCTGACTGTATGTTATCTAGAATAGTTGGTTTAATAATGTTTTTCCTTTGCACAGCAACAACTGTATGTCAGCTCAGAAGAAGGCGTAACTCAAGTATCGTTACATCGCTGTCATATTTATGGAACGGCATGTGCAGACTGCTGTCTAGCTAGAGATCCATACTGCGCCTGGGATGGAAAGTATTGCTCCAGATTTTATCCATCAGGGAAGAGGTGAGAATTTGGAAGCTTTAAGTTCGTGATTTATAATGATGATACATTTAAATACCAAAACAGCATTACAGCCATCCTGTATCGTTCCTTGTGAGCTCTTGAATACGTAATCGATGTATTAAAGTCAGCAGATTGATGCAGAGTGCTGTCATGGCTCTTTGCCAATAGCCAAATGTGTTACAGTAGAGAAACCACCTGCAGTAAATGGTTAACTAAAACAATACCTTTGCTTGAGTTTAGTAAGGTGCTGTGTGAAATAGTTAAGCTATCAGAGGGTAGAGCTGGGTTCTTGGAAAAGCCGCAGTCATTAAAAGCTTACATCTACTTTTTTCTTTCATAAATTCATAATACTTCAGTTAAGGATTTCATGCAAGCATACCATCATCTAAAAGCAGGTAATGACAGAGCAGAAATATCATTACTGGAAACCCAAATTATATTTATATCACATATACTCTTGCATTGAGCCAGTTGTCTGCTTGTACGGCAGGTGCTTTATGTGTGCCTGGGGGTAACCTCATAAAGAAGATCATCAGATAATGAAGTATCTGTAATGGATTCTAATGTGTTTGACTGTGCGTGATTCATCATGTGGTACTGAGTTATATAGTAATAGTTATGCTGTGTCAAAGCATTGTACTCTACCCAAGTCTGAATGACGTGTGCCTAAGTTTTAATATGTAGACTAAAGATGGCCGCACACCATATTGTTTTTAAAATTTTGTTTCAATCCAAGGATTGCAATCATTTTTTCTGACTAATTGTTACATTTAAAATATCTGACCATTGTACCACACGTGTGTTATATTTTTCCACAATTATGGAAAAAAAGATTGAAAACTCTCAAAAAAGTTGCGTGGGTCTATACCTGAACCGATTGACATTCTACCCCACACCATTCAATTTTCATAGAAATTGATCAGAAAAATCCACCACTCCAGATTAACTTCTATCAGGAAAAAGCAGGAAATCAGATTTCTCGCTCAAATGAAGAAAAAAAAAAAAAAGAAAAACTTTCAATTGTTCAGGACAGCCAATTGTTTTTGTCAAATTGCAACTAAATCTGATCATTTTATTTTAGACTGTGTGGCCACAATAACACTTAGCTGGGCAGATAGCTCTCTCCAGTGGTTATACATTATTAAACTCCAATAGAAGTTTTAGCAATTCTCCATCCTAGTACCCCAAAAAATGTCTTGACCAAAAGTACAGGTCAAGCCGACATAAATATTTAAAAAATATATATACTTATAGAATTCTTAAAGTCTAAGTAATATAAGTCTGATCTGAATGAGTATGTGGTCCTCCTCACATTTTTTATTTATTTATTTTTTTATAGGAGAAGTAGAAGACAGGATGTAAAACATGGAAATCCAGTGACTCAGTGCCGTGGATTTAACCTGAAAGGTACATAATGGTCCAAATATACTAAGGCAAGGTATTGCACGTTCCAGTCCCTCTCCTTGGTATTGCCACATTTGCCTAAGCACTAGGCAAACTGCAGCATACAGTCCAAAGTGTGAGCTATTGCACTTTTACAATGTACACTGCCTAGTGCCTCAGTGTTGCCTCAGTGTACTTTGTCTACTTGAACGGATTTACATTTTTAGATATATAGTCTTTTTTTTTATAACTTTGCAAAATTCTGTCATATTTGCAGTTACAAGCCACACTCTATATTTTAAACTATAAAACAAGCAGAGCTAATGACTCTTTCAACTTCCCTGAAGTAAAAATATTATCTAAAGCTGTCTCTGTTTATTTGATGTATAAGTGCTCCAGCAAACAGCCACGAAGAGGCTCTTTTGCATAGATAACTAAAGTTTCTTAACTCTTCCTGTACTGGAAACAATATATCTGTGCTACTAATGTTCTATTTCTTAGCTGTACTACACATACAATTCATTATATCATAAGTTTATTTTCACGTCAGATTCTCTTTAAAGGGGGTGGAGCTTACTACCATTATAATTGAATTGGTGCTTCATAAAAGATCTCACAAAAGCCTCAGCGTTCATATTGTTCATAGAGGAGAGAAAATATGATTTAAGCCCCATCTACACGATACAATTCTTTGTACGATTCGATTACGATTCTGTTAACGGTCCGATTAAATCCAACATGTCCGATCGGGATTCGATTTAATTCGATTTGCCATTGTTTTGCAATGGCAAATTAAATCGAATCGAATCCCAATCGGACACGGCGGATTTAATCAGATTGTAAATAGAATCGTAATCGAATCGTATAAAGAATCGTATCGTGTAGATTGGGCTTAAGATTTTTAAGTTTATTGATTTATTTAAAAGGGAAAGCCTCTTGCCAGCTTTACTAGGAACAGTATACTGTTCAACAGGAGTAAGACTTCCAATTAAAGAGAAACCTGTGCTGCCTGGCTTTAAAGAAACCGCATCAGTCACATCACCCAACTGATCAGACTTGGTATTTGATTAGACTTCTGCTGAAATCCAGGTAATTTAACAGTATTTCCTGATTGATTTTCAATCAGGGTTGTAGCCATAATTTTCCACTTCAGGCATACATCTAATAGTGTATACCTAGCATACGTTTACCCGACTTCCTTTCTGATCACAAAATGGTTATTACCCACAATACACCGCTACTGAATATGCAAATTATCTCTGTATGCCCCTGTAGCCAGGCCTGCATTCAGAACTGGTAAGCCCTGTTTGAAACATTACCGTAAGAACACTGCGAGACACGGGCTGCAAGTTGAATTCTTTCAATGGCAGTCAGTACCTAATGACAACATGCTTAGTTTCCATCCTAGTAATGCCAGAGAAGCAAGATGCGCAATTACTGGTTATTTTTAGTGTTCTAATTTAAGATGTAGCTGAGATGTCACTTGCACCGTATGCCTTTTTTTTCTCACACACCAAGCCTTGCAGCAACACTCGATAACATATAAAGGTGAAGCTGCAACCTTCTGTTAGGAATTACCAAATAACCCAAAGCTATTTCCAGGAATATGATGTTGATGATGACTAATTTATATACCACCCACATATATTCTGCAGCACAGAGTGTATCAAACACTCCTTCAGGATCTGACTCTCTGGTCAGCCTGGGTTTCTTCCCTATGTATTCTTTCTAATATAGCCAATCAAATTGCACATAAACCTCTATTTCCCACACCTCTCCATTGCGCACCATTCTGTGTCAGACTGGTATTCTGAGAAGTATTTTTTGACACAGAATGCCAACTGCACAGTATGATGGGATATTGCGGGTACCATTCTTTTACTGAAAAAAAGAAAGGTTTGAAAAATAATTGACCAGATTTAATAGGGTGGCCGCATTCACAGATGACCACTATCCACACTGAAGCCACATTGAGACAGGATATAAGACCGTTTCTAAACTTACTAAATTGAATCTCCAGTGATGTTAGATAAAACATTTGTAACTCATTATACAGGACCAGGTCCTATTCATGGTTTCAACAGATGTAACACTTGTAAATGGTACACTTGTCCGTATTCTATTTAGTTGAAGTGAATGCTAAAGTAATAAATTGTACTATTAACTACTGTATGCCAAATAGTAGCCATACAAGTATATTCTTCACAACCACCACAAAATATTCAGCAATTAACAGACAACAATAAGTCTTTAAAGAGGTTTTTAGATGCAAAAGACGGTTTCTGGAGTTACATATTTCTAGATAGTGTTTCAAATTAAAAGCAAATTATTACATGTTGTTTGCCACAAAATCTGAACATAGAGCATAGTTTCCGATTTGCAATGTCTCTGGCGTGACCGTTCACATTTCATTGATTCCACAATAAAGCCATGGTTCAGCAGTAATTGATATTGTATGTCTTTAGACTAATGGGCCGTCCAGCTCATGAGGTATTGTGCCCGTGTGATGTGGCTGCAATGTATATGCATTATTTTTTTGGCTCTGCTTTAGGTAGCTAAATATATTTAGCAGTTGTGGGGGAGGTGGGGGGGGGGAGTTAATGTTTCAGTTCTGGGGGGAAGTGAGTGTTTCTGGCACAGTCTAAAGTGTTTTGCCTTTTTTCTCCCTTTCACTTTTTCCAGGCTATAGGAACACTGAAGAGATTGTTCAGTATGGAGTCAGAAATAACACTACTTTCTTGGAATGCAATGCAAAATCTCCACAGGCCTCTGTCAAATGGCTGCTACAAAAAGATAATGACCGAAGGAAAGAGGTGAATTATAGTTCTGATACACAAGCCAAGTTAACATAGATTATTCACTAAGTTCAACAGGGTTTCTTCCAGAAGACTGCACCCCACAGGTTCTAGTTCAAACAATAATTCACAGTTCTGAAAGCAAACCCAAGGCAGAATAAAATAAAAATATATTTATATACTTACGCGAGAAAAAAGTATCCTAGAGACTACTGCTGCTGCTCCGGGAGCCTCTCTTAAATCATAACTGCACTTCTCTTCATGCCTGAGCACAGCCATACTGTGCCTGCTTAAGTATGGTCACACCTGCGAAGTAGCACGGCACTGGCCGTGTACAAGCAGCTTAGGCTTCCTGCACAGGCGTGGCTGTACTTGCACAGATGCAGTACAGCCGCACTCGTCCACGGCAGGCATGTGGCCACAATAAGATATCTCACCATTTCTTCTCGAATTTGTTCCAGGGGTCTGTATGGCAACTGTGGTCTCCAGGAGGACATAGGAAGCTTCTGGGCTTCCCTCTTAAGTAATTGGGTTTTTTTGTTATCTTTTTTATCTTATTCCGCCTCGGATACATTTTAATTGTGCGTGCCCAGAAGAGCAGCGCATGCAACTGTAAACTAACTGTAAATAAAAGACCTATACTATTGGCATTACAATTTTTATTAATTAGAAACGGGTAAACATGCTGCACCTAGTCGGAGTGCGCCACTGTAGCTGGTCTCTGGTAAGCTAATTTGAGCAGCTTTACAGCTGCAGTAATTAGTGGCTTTACAGCTGCTCAGGTAAATTTCAGCTTTACAGCTACTCAGCTAAATTGCGGCTTTACAGCTGCTGTAATAAGAGTGACTTTAGTTCCCGGGCTATTGTTGTAGGGAAGGGGAGTTAAAGAGACTCTGAAGCGAGAATAAATCTCGCTTCAGAGCTTATAGTTAGCAGGGGCATGTGTGCCCCTGCTAAACCGCCGCTATAGCGCGGCTTAACAGGGGTCCCTTCACCCCCAAAGCGACCACTGCAACACTTGGTCGCAGATTTGGTCGTGATTTATGGCTTCCTGGAGGCAGGGCTAACGGCTGCAGCCCTGCCTCCAGTCGCGTCTGTCAGCGGCGCATCGCCGCCTCTCCCCCGCCCCTCTCAGTGAAGGAAGACTGAGAGGGGCGGGGGAGAGGCGGAGATACGCACTGACAGACGCGCGTGGGGCAGGGCTGCAGCGGTTAGCCCTGCCCCAACCAGGAAGCGCTCCCCCGCTGTACGGAGTGGATTTGGGGGTTTTAGGGACCCCTGTTAAGCCGCAGGATAGCGGCGTTTTAGCAGGGGCACACGTGCCCCTGCTATCTATGAGGTCTGAAGCGAGATTTATTCTCGCTTCAGACTCTCTTTAAAAGAATACTGTAGGGGTCGGAGGGAAATTAGTTGAACTTACCCGGGCTTCTAATGGTCCCCCGCAGACATCCTGTGCCCGCGCAGCCACTTACCGATGCTCCGGCCCCGCCTCCGGTTCACTTCTGGAATTTCAGACTTTAAAGTCTGAAAGCCACTGCGCCTGCACACGGCTGTGTCCTCGTTCCTGCTGATGTCACCAGGAGTGTACTGCCCAGGCCCAGTATAGTCTGTGCCTGCGCAGTATGCTCCTGGTGACATCAGCGGGAGCGAGGACACGGCAACGCAGGCGCAGTGGTTTTCAGACTTTAAAGTCTGAAATTCCAGAAGTGAACCGGAGGCGGGACCGGAGCATTGGTGAGTGGCTGCACGGGCACAGGATGTCTGCAGGGGACCATTAGATGCCCCGGGTAAATTAAACTCATTTTCCCCTGACCCCCCTACAGTGTTCCTTTAATGTTAGCTATTGTCGTAGGGAAGGGGAGTTGATGTTAGGCATATATATAGGGGGAGGTTTAGCGTTTTGTGAAATTGACATGGGCACATAATACCAAGTAACATACTGTGTATTACAAGTATTTAAAAAAACATACAGCAATTACAAATTGACAATCAATAGGGGAAACCATTATTTCTTTACAAATGTACAGTCTAAAAATAAAGGGAAAATCAGGCAAATGTGAGTTTTATTGTCAGAATCTACGGAAAGCAAGGCTTGGGTAGCAGTTACAGGGTATATACTAGTATACAGTTGCGTAGAAGCTGGAGTCACCCCGGTTGCATATGTGACTATGGCCATGCTGCTACAGGGCCCCGCCCCATTCCCTGCACTGCATGGTCATTTGCTCTAAGTTGCCAATGGCTGTATGCTTAATTCCTATTTGTGGTCTCCCCCTCATTCTTGTGGGCCCCGCCCCCAACCTTTATGCTGGCCAGTTCAGAACTTCTCACCTGCTTTTGATCAGGGTGTCGTGTTCTATACAACACTGGAAGTAAAGGTAGCCATACATCAGTCAATATTGCGACACCAATCGAGCTTACGATTCATTAATTTCATCAAATTGAAAGAGAATCGGTGCTGCAGCATGGCCGTCTGATCGATCTTTCAATTAATCTCCATCCAAAATTGGTCAAGGGGATCAATTGGACATGCTGGAAATTTTCAGTCTCCAGTGCTCTATCGTTTGTGCGGTGGTAACAGCGTTTGATATCATGATGACCGACAAACCATTGGACGGTGTCCCCCTAAGTATAAAGTGTCCACCCCTTTGCAGTGTTTTAAAAGAGTCACTTGTTTCACAATTTACAGGCAGAGGACAGCACTAAGCCAATTTCAGATAGATTTCATGCTGAAATCTATTGGAAATCGGTCTGTGGTGTATGGCAGGCAGCAGATCCCTATATGATCAGGTTCAATCAGAGAGGGATGTCTTTTATGGTCAATCTGCCCGTACATCGACTGATGTATGGCTAATTTAAGTGGAGTCATATGGTAGAAGAATGAAAGCAGCACAGTTCATTCTTACCTGTTAAAAAGCTACACTTTGTGAATTTGACCCAGGGTGGCTGGAAAGTGTGAGAAATTAAACAAGGTGTCTAGTATCATGAGTTCCCAGACCTTATTTGCTGCCCATAGCAGCAAATAATAAAGTAGAAAATCTATACATATATTTAATTTAAAGAAATGTAAAAAATAAAAATGTATTGCACACATGCTTGCGGACAGCTTATAAGACCGCAACTTGCAAACGATCTGCAAAAATGTTTACATTATAAAGAAATGCTTTACAAAATTGTACCACTTTTGGGATAAAATTGCAGGGAAATTAAATGCCGGAGAGGTTAATGTATGCTGCCTTTCTGTCGAATTTGATATATAAAGGCAGTTCAGAAGAGTAAAAATCTTTATCAATGAAATGTTTTTTTGTTGTTTTTTTCTTACAGCTTTAGGGCCTATTTCCACTAGCGTGTTGCATTCTGTATCTGTTTTTCTGGATCCAGACTTCCGCATTGTGTCCAGGAATGTTAATACGGAAATCTGGATGTGGCTATCAATCACTGTATGGGAAACAAATGCATGCTGCAGAAATCTGTAACATGCCATCCATAATTGTTCTACATTGCTTCGGAAAAATCATGTTTACTGGAAACGGGCCCATAAACATTCATTGGAGACAGTTTAGATCCAGAAATTCGCATTCCAGAATCTGCGTGTAGTGCAAAGGGGCCCTTATGGATAAAGTGGACTTTTAGATGTTCCATTTTGCTCTAATCAAAAAGATCAAATGTTGACCTGTGAGCCGAGAGCAATAGAGGAAAGTTGACTACCTTAAAATATTCTATAGTCATATCTACTGTATTTAAAAGATTAGGCTGTCTTGGGATGATAATACAGTTTAAACTACTATATAAAACAAAATAGATTCAACATACAGGACCTGACTTACTGAGACATCCCCAAGCCTCTCCATTTGGGATGTCACAAAGGATTCAGCAAACGTAGACTGGATTTAACAAAAACGAAAATCTGTTGCTAAGTAATGAAAGCGTGCAACCCTCATCCCTCATATTGACACATCAAGGATTTGTGGATAAGCTTAGTAAATTAATACTTGTGTGGATTCTGTGAATAAAGGTGCCCACCGTGAGACTTTATTTTTCTAATATATTCCAGGCATCCTGGAGTTATGTAAAATAGGGACTCTTAAATGCTGATTTACTACGGCATTTCCAGAGGATCTTCAGTGGGGATGTCATAAGTGAGTCAGCAAACCTGAATTCAAGGCTAACAACTGTCTGCTATGATGTGGTTAGGGTTTGACACTCTCATCAGGATTATATTGCTGCACAGTAAGGTTTTTTGACAATTATAAAGTAGTGGTAGACCTGAACAATTTTCGGAAAAGATTGAATTGCACAATTTTTGTCAGAAATTGCGATTTCGATTCACGATTTGCAATACACAACGATGGACCAGCACACTGATGGTGAGTATGAGTTCCCCCAGTATAGGTAGACACATATAGGTGCCCCCAGTATAGTTTAGCCAGCTGTAGGTGCCACAGAACAGGTTAGGCAGTGTACAGGTGCTACAGGACAGGTTAGGCAGTGTATATCTACAGGACAGGTTAGGCAGTGTGTAGGGGCCACAGGACAGGTTAGGCAGTGTGTAGGGGCCATAGGACAGGTTAGGCAGTATGTAGGGGCCATAGGACAGGTTAGGCAGTATGTAGGGGACACAGGACAGGTTAGGCATTGTGTAGGGGGCATAGGACAGGTTAGGCAGTGTGTAGGGGCCACAGGACAGTGTAGGCAGTGTGTAGGGGCCACAGGATAGGTTAGGCAGTGTATAGGGGCCGCAGTATAGGCAGTGTGTAGGGGCCACAGGACAGTATAGGAAGTGTGTAGGGGCCTTAGGACAGGTTAGGCAGTGTGTAGTGGCCACAGGACAGGTTAGGCATTGTGTAGGGGGCATAGGACAGGTTAGGCAGTGTGTAGGGGCCACAGGACAGTGTGTAGGGGCCACAGGATAGGTTAGGCAGTGTATAGGGGCCGCAGTATAGGCAGTGTGTAGGGGCCACAGGACAGTATAGGAAGTGTGTAGGGGCCTTAGGACAGGCTAGGAAGTGTGTAGGGGCCTTAGGACAGGCTAGGCAGTGTGTAGGGGCCTTAGGACAGGTTAGGCAGTGTGTAGTGGCCACAGGACAGGTTAGACAGTGTGTAGGGGCCACAGGACAGGTTAGGCAATGTGTAGGGGCCATAGGACAGGTTAGGCAGTGTGTAGGGGCCACAGGACAGGTTAGGCAGTGTGTAGGGGCCACAGGACAGGTTAGGCAGTGTGGGGGCCACAGGACAGGTTAGGCAGTGTGTAGGTGCTGCAGCCTCCAGATCCCCCTCTCTCCTCTGACTTTACCTGCTTCGTTCCCATTACAGTCGGGTCACCACATTGCACGGTGTATTGCCTAGTAACGGTGGCCGCCAGGAAGTGACGCCACACTTTCTGGTACAGGCAGAGAACGCTCGCCGGCTCTTTCCTGCGGCTCACCGTGCGGTAGTGCAATGCGGTGAGCCTGACTGTAATGGGAAATTACTGGAGGAGGCGGCAGCGGCAAGCTGGGGAAGGGAGCAGAGCAGGCCAGGCGGCAGCGGCAAAAACCGTCGCAAATTGCCCCTTTGACGATCCCAAGATCATCATTGCCCTGATCGCGATTTTTGGTTTTAAACTGAAAATCGTTCAGCCCTAGGTAGTGGGACTGCGGTTCTATGTTGCATGCAATTCTATAGTCTTTAATAAATCTAGGACAGACTGAGTTTATCGGAGAAACAAAAACTTTGCATTATGGGTGCCTGCATGATACTTAAATCACACAACTGTTAATCACCTTACGACCACCTAACGCCAATTGGAGGTTGCAAGGTGCCCCCCCGGACTGCCTAATGCCAGTTGGCGTCAAGTCCTGAGGGAGTGTTTTGCAGGTGATCGCGCGCGCTGATGCGTGTGCATCCTGATTGAGTGACGAAGCTGTGCTCCATCAACAGTCTGCCAGCACAAAAGCAAACGGCTGTTTGTTTTCATTGTACAGAGCTGCTAGCTACCGCAGCACTGTACTGGCAACAGCCTTGTCATTCGGCTGTCCCATGGAGTGGCCGACAGAGCGATTGCTCTCATAGGCTGATGCCTATGAGAGACGATTGCTGGGATTCGGCTATCGGGGGCTGCGAAGAAGGGGTTGGGAATAAGAATTAATATAAAAAAAAATCCTGCAGCAGCGATCAGAGCCCACCAACAGAAAGCTCTGTTGGTGAGCAGAAAAGGGGGAGGTCCATTTGGCTCAGTGTTATGGCTCTGCAGCAAGCTTTTAAAGCTATGGAGCACTGAAATGTAAAAAATAGCCTTGTCACGGGAAGGGGGGGGGGGGGGGGTAATCTATTGAAAATCTGTGTACAGTGTGTGTTGAGATCCAATCAGATATATTCATCTCTCAGATTGTGGGAGGGATTTATCTGTTGGACACATTGACCAGTGTACGGCCAACTTAAGACTGCAAAGTGTAAGTAGACAGACTCTTTCTTCCATGCTTCCAGAAACCATCTTCCGTGCCCTGTTGCTGTCACTTTCAGACCATCAGAAAATTCTCCTCGCTGTGAAGCTCTGAATTGGTCTATTGCTAGACCATCACTGTTACTGTAACCTAATTGTAAATATGTATAGATGTAATGTTTTTTTATGCACATGGAACCTATCAGAAAGTATAGCTTCTGCTCCCCCTAAAAAAAATCCACCTTCAAGTGAGTAAAATTAGAAAATTTGTTTTTGGAGCTTTTCCACTTTTAGGGCCCTTTTCCACTTGCAATCGCTAGCGTTCACGCTGAACGCTAGCGATTGCTGAATCGCAATTACCGGCGATTCCCCGACGTTCGCCGCCGCGATTTTGCTATGCTATGCACTGCATAGCAAAATCGCGGCAATTATCACTCCGCCGCGCGTTCGCGTTCCCGACAAAAACGAATCGCGGTAGTGGAAATGACCTACCGTGATTCCTATGTTAAAAAGCAAACCGTAGCGATTGTAAAATCGCTAGCGGTTTGCGGTTTTGCGATTCAGTCAGCGCAAACGCGCTGGTGGAAAAGGGCCCTTAGGGTTTACATTATTTTATATTGGTCTTAAGTTTCTATTTTACACTATTTCTTTACTCTATAATGAGTTTTATGGATTAATATATACAGTTTAGACGTTTTCTTACAGTGCTGTTAATATTTACTTCCCATTGAAGTAGTCTTTTGTGTTCATTTACAATTTGGAACTGCTAACCTAATAGCATGACCCAAATCACCAGCTGTGCTTTCCTTCTAGACAATATCAGCATCATTGTCTGGAAATTAGTCTTTGGATTGCCAAGAAACAAATGTTACTGGGCTTACTTTACAGGGGAAAATACTTCCAAGTATGCTGCGATCTTCTCATGGAGCATTAAGATTGAGAATTATTTAGAACCAGATGGAATATGTGAGGAAACTAAGCATGTCAGTCCTTTTTTTTTTTTTTTTTTTTACCATACAACAAGGCTTTTGTATAGAGAAGCTCTACACACATAAAATGTGCATATATACAGTTTGAACTAGTTGATGTAAGGCACAACACTTATGTCAGCAATCACTTGCTTTGCTGTATTTTCCATTCAGAAACAAATACAATTGCTTATGGTTTTTCTTTCTATTGATAAGAAGTGTCACTGCATCCATACTAAATCCACTAAAGCTCATTAGAAATTAAGGAAAATGAAAATTTCATTTCACATTTCCTATTTTACTACAACATTGGAAAATAATGTAAAATCAAAGTTTAGATATTTTTCTGAAATGGAAATGTGGATATACATTTTTGGGGGGTCTAAGCGAAGGTTTTAAGACCCTCGTTGGTGCTTTCCTAATAGGTCCATTCCTTTAGTCTGGAAATTTGTACCCTCTGTTCAATGTCACCTTTGAGCTACTTTCACACGTACAGCGTATCCTTGCATCTCGATACTTCCCCCAACAGCAGCTCGTCCCGAGGGAGATGCAAGTCTTTGGGGAAGCGCATTGAGTCCGAGGAGAAAGGCGCTATACAAATACTGCAATTATTATACTGCAATTATTACATACTATGGCGAGGCGGCGCGACAGAAGTAGCAAAATCAATGCAAGGCCGCCGCCAACTTTGCAGTGCAATGCTGCATGATCTGCGTGTAAAGCGGAGCAAACAGAATAAAAAGAAGTCAATAGTTCAAGATGAGGTTGTAAGAACAATAATAAGACTGTCGTTATTCAGCTGGGACAATAAAAATGTATCTTATGTTTTTAGCTTTTAAACACACAATAAGCTTGTCCGTATGCAATGTGGGTAGACATATCCACAAATACGCACTCGCCAGAGTTATATATTGAAGCAGGTAAATTAAACACAGCCCAGAAAATTGGGCACCACATAGGTGCCCATGTTGAATTCTAGAATTACCAGCTACAGCTGGTAATTTGGACACCAGAGACAGTGGAGTTTTGCTACTTTGTAGTGGAACTCTGTAGCGACGATGCCAGAACACCATAACGGTGGCTGTTACTGCAAAGTGCCCAGGAGAGGAGTGAAAAGAGCGCTGGGGCCATTACGAATGATGCTGGTATTGAGAAGTGTGGTACAAAGGGAGTGAGTAATTTGTTCAAAGCTCTTCCAATTGGGGAGGTGAGAGCCAGGCTGCCAGTCTGAAAGATTCTGTATGAATCATTTGAAGATATTGTTAGGGACAACAATGGAGTTTGGCTACTGGTGTAGCTGAACTCTCTAGCAGCAGGGATAGCAAAGATTGTAGTGGTGGGGACACTAGTTAGCAGTGTTAGTGTTAGGTGTAGGTAGCGGGAGGTTAATGTTAGGCATAGATTGAGGGAGGTTAGTGTTCATCATAGGTGTGGGGTAGGTAAGTGTTGGGCATAGATGCAGGGAAATTTAGTGTGAGCATAGGTGAAGGTAGGCTTGTAGTGGAATATCAGTACTACCAATATTCTACTACTGATAACAGGTGATAGCAGAATATCGATACATTTACCTTGTAGTGCTCTTAATTGTATGCGTTTTATATATGTATTATGCGTGTGGAGAGTGGGTTACTTTTTTATCAGAATGTCAACAATTATGTTTATTTCACAGGTGAAGTTAAATGAAAGAATAATTTCAACAAGCCAGGGACTTCTTATTCGATCTGTCCAAGATTCTGATGTGGGGCTATATCACTGTATTGCCACTGAGAACACCTTTAAGCAAACCATAGCAAAGATCAGCTTGAAGATCTTGGAGCCTGAGCTTGTGACTTTCATGACCGACAAGTCTCAGTGGATCTGGGCCAGCACACTGAGCGGACTGCAGTTTCATCCTAAAGACCTTACTGGATCATTCAGTCACTCAGAGATGCAGATGATTAACCAATATTGCAAAGAAAGTAGGCAGAAAAAAACTCCGGCATCTGAAATTCCAAAACTTAAAGGGGATTATGGGAAGTTGAAAGTCCTAATGAACACCAGGAAAAGCAGAAACCGGAGAAATCAGTTGCCTGGGTCTTAAGCATTGTTTAATGATGACTTCCAGTGAATTTAAACTTTGTTAGATATCACTTAAGCATAAAAGTATGAAAACGATGAACGCAATTCAATATGCTATCTACCACATCAAATGAACATTTGGTATTGAACGCTCCTCTCTTCCTGAGAGCCTAAAAGATTATTTTGCATGTCCCCCAGTAGTGAAATTCCTGGTGGCAAATGCTTATTAGCATCCTTGCTGTTTTCTGATATTTTAGCTTTCATAAATTGAAGTTATTATTAAACCTTATTTATTAGATTTTTATTAACATAAAAATTAAATTGAAGTTATAGACTATTTGCAGTCTGTAAAAATGATAGCTCTCAATGAGTTTGTTTATATTTTTTAATTATCTAAGGGACTTATGAATTGTTGCACAGAATATTACTGTGAAGCAGTCCATAGCAAGCTGTTAGCATTTCATTTTATTTGTCCGACTACTAGTAGCTGAAAAGTGCTGAATTAAGGTTGTTGCGGGTTGCCACATATAATCTGTCATCGCAGCATCCTATATTGGATTGCCCCTTGATCTACAATCTACATTGAAGTTGTCATGGAAACTCACATACACGGCAGTAGTCTAGAATCAGAGTCTGCTTGGGGTGTAATGATAATGAATTTTAACACCTGCAAAAAAGGAGCATACATGTAATTTGTCATTGTAGGAGTTCCATTAATACATATTTATATATTGTGCTCCGAGGACAACAAGCTGATTATCTGAAGAAAGGCCTGGTTCTTGGAAGAAAGGACAGTTAAGAATGTGCTTCCATTGCAGACCAGATTCTCTTCAATATTTAGTGATTTGTCATCTGGAAGAAGCTAACAAGTGGAGCACAATGAGGCCAGCAATAATTTAGAAGACACTGTGGCAAGGTATGAAGAGACTGTATAGACCTCCAAAATGATGTCCTCGCACTAAGAAGGCTTTGGAGTCTTGCTGTTGTGGTAGAGCGATTCAACCAAGAGTTTTACTGCCATAATGTAAAAGCTCTTTGGCAAACAAAAGAAAAATGTAGGTAAAAGAAGGATTAGGGAATGTGGTGTAATTATTAGATGAATGGCACTATGGAAAAAGAAAAAAAATAATGAAAATCAGCAGCAATTTTTTTTTTTTTTTTTTTTTTACACTTTACAAAGGGACAAGAATGGTGTAACGAAAGTAGTAAAGTCTGCTTAGTGAAACCCTCATCATTGTACAAGATGTGTTCTTGTATTAGGGTTTTCTTCTATTCACTTGGGCGAGAGCTCATTCATCCTGATCTGCATTATTTGGTTGAATAGGCAAGAGCTGTGGAGATAAGTCCACTAGATATTCTTTTAAGCTGCAAACAAACAGGAAGGGCCGTGTTGGTAAGGAGGATGATGGTTTGTCCTCATGTATGTTTATTTTCTTGATACTTAATATTGTAAAGGTAATTTTTTATTTTAACATAGCAACTTTACAAAAAAATGGACTTTATTAGATTCCAGGAGCGCTGACAGAGGAACACTTTCTTTGTGTGGAAAAGTTTCCATCACACTACTACGGCATTCATCCCTGTCTGAAAGTAAAGAAAGCTCTCCTTTGTACAGCATTTCAGTGGCGGACAATAATCCTGCTGTTCATTTTCCCGGTGATTGAAACATAAGGAAAAGGATTGCTTTTAGCTTGCTGAGGCTGCTACGTACTGGTCCAATAAATTTTAATGTGCCATTTGCTGATATCACTGCTGTCAACTGTTGGCAGATATGTCTTGTATGTTGCTAAGCCTGTGTGAAGGCTCCTTTTGTTGAACAATCTTTATTGTAATCGTTTACAGTAATCGCAATTCACCATAGCTCTGCATGTCCGCAGCAATATTTGTTTTCTGAAAATTTAGGAGACTTTTTACAGTAATAAAGGGTTTTGTTGTCAGTAGCAACATTGCTGAAAAAGTAGTCATATTTATTTTTGCTTTTTTTTTTGCTGAATAGGATGTACAAATAACACTATGCTGTCTCTTGAATTCTTAAATGGCATAACGAAAGGCTTTAATGCAATTGTCTGAATTTCTATTATCTTATCATGTTATAGATATTCTGAACCCCAGCTTATCTTACACATGAAGATGTACTTTCAGAAAATAAGAACATACTAATTAGGTGTGTTTATTTTTGTCTACTTATTTACAGTCCCCCAAAATTAATTACACTATTGTAGTGTAGATATCACAGTTTGAATTGCCCACCTTAAAGTGGACCTGAACTTTTGCACAGGAGAGATGGAAAAGACAGAGAAATCAACCCTGTGTGTGTGTGTTTATAGAGAACAGCCTGTCTGATTCTCCCTTCTCAGCATGTAATGAACTAGTGTAATTTGAGCTGTCAACTGTCTGATGAATTCTGAGCTCATATATAAACACAGGAGGTTAACCCTTTCTGTGCACCCAGCAAACAAAGATGTAACTGCACTGCAGCATATCTGCAGGAGCTCTATAAGCTGTAACAAGGAAATGTTTTTCTTTAAAGGTTATTATGCTGTTACTTATCATTTAAAGCAGAGAGGGAGTTCTGAGTTCAAGTCCACTGTAAGAATTTCACTTTAGCAGTGGGGCTTCTAAGGTACCCAGAAGCTAAATGGCAGGAGCCCACTTAGCCAGTGTTACTCTTCTGCACTGCAGACTAGTGTTGCTAGGCCTGGAAATTGGTTTAGGGCCACGACTGCCATGCAGATTTTTTTATGTTGCATGAAAAGTGGAATGCTGATTTCTCATTAGCTGTTTTGCTCTAATTTTGTGCAGATGGATTGAAATTGTAAGGCTGCTTGCCCTCCTTCTCTATTATTTGCTTTATACTGTGGCCTATCTGCTAAGTCCTACAACAAAACCATGTACAGTATTTCTCCCCACATTGTTACTAAACTATGGACTCATATCGGAATTTATTGTGCTCCTCAATGTGCTGAATAGTCCGTATAGATGCAGGTCTGTGGAAAACATTCAAGATGGTTGTATAAGGGTAGATTTTATGGGACAAGACCGGTTCAAGCTTAGAGTTTAAATTGGGCTATTTAGACTGAGTGCTGCAACTTCATCTGGAAAGCTCTCCCCTCACAGTCTGCTGTTCCTGCCTCTTATGTGTCATTTCCAGTCGTCTTAGGGGTAGTCCACTGATATCCAGTAGGGGAAAATGGCAATTAAAAGAGACGAAATTATATCTACACCTGTTAGTGGCTTGCATTAAATATTTTGAATTTTTTTTTTTTTTACTTTGGCATTAATATATTTGTGCTGTGCACATTTTGTAAGCTCAAATATTGTAAGCCAGTGCTTTTGATACACTTTATCAAAGGACTGAAACAAGAAAAGGTCTTCTAGTAATTATTTTCTTAATGTGTAAGTTCACCCAATACAAATGTTTCCAGAAATGGAACCAGATTGAAGGGCCAACTGGTTTCACCCAGGACAACTCTCTGGTACATGTTTAGAGCCTGCCTCTGCTTATCTACTGCAGAGGAGGTTTCATTCTCACCACTGAAACCGCCTCTTATTTCTCCATACAGAGGAAGGAGGAGTGCCCTTGTCTGACTTTATAACAGCTGCTGCAGTGCACACCTTCCAGCAAACCTTACCCTTTAAGTGCCCTTTATTTTTGTAAAATATTTGTTAGACTGTGTTTTTGTGCTATTTAATGTGTCCGTTGTTAAACCCTTTCAGAAATGATGTATATAGATTTGTATTTCATATCTTCCACATATACACTACCAACTACACAGTAAATGTTTTATTTCTGCAATCGGTACTACTTACTCAATTGTTCTGTGTAGTTCACAAAGTTTGTCTGCACTGTGCCCTCATACTGTATATAGCTTACCTAGAATATAGGAATGTATAGCAGTCAGCATGATGAAACTGTTAATACAGTGAATATGAATGTGTTTACAAGTAGAAAACAAAGATGTATCCTCTGGTTGTTTAAACCAAATAAACTTAACTTTACATGTATGTTTCTCCTTTAGAATTATTTTGCACAATGTATTTCCCTCTGGATGAAACCGTTTTATGCGTTGATTGGACTGGGCATTCTCAGAATAATTGTGATATGGGAGTTGACTGCTCAGTCACTGACAGTGACAAAAAAGATTTATCTCCTCCTACCTCTTAGTGCTACAACCCTTAAGCAAATCCATAAATGATACCTGATATTACTCTTACTGTTTAATCCATACTGACCATTAACTTCTTATGGGCCAAAGAGTTTTTTCCACTAGGAATTGCAATCAAGCTGCAAATGCTATTGCAATACCTAGTGCAGCTACTGCCCCCCCCCCCCCCCGCCCCCCGATTATTGTTGTTAAATTAACCACTTTACCCCCGCGCGTACGTATTTCTCCGCCCCTTTTTCCATCCTTTAAAAACCAGGGACGGAGAAACACGTACTTTCCGCGTTCCCGACGCTGCCCGCGCTCCCGCTCGTAAACACGCCGCCCGCCGCTAGTAAAACCGCCGCCGCCCGCTCGCCCAGAGATCAATGAACGGGAAAATCCATTCCCGTTCGTTGATCTAAGCCCCGCAATGATCAGCTGCTCTCCTATGGGCTGCGCGATCATTGTGAGAAAAAACTCACGTGTCCATGCTCATTATACTTCCTCCAAGCTTCCGGAAGGAAGCTTGGAGGTCGCATTAAAACAAAAAGTTACTGTGGCCATCTTGCGGCCAAATAGTAAACTACACCCTACACATTTTTCACATACAAATAAATGACTTTTACACATAAAATTAACTCATTACCTCCCACACTCCCCATTTTTTTTTTTTTTGTAATTAAAAAAAAAATAAAAAATTTACAATTAAAAAAAATACATAAATAGTTACCTTAGGGACTGAACTTTTTAAATATTTATGTCAAGAGGGTATAACACTGTTAGTTTATAAACTATGGGCTTGTAATTAGGGATGGACGCAAAACTGAAAAAAATGCACCTTTATTTCCAAATAAAATATTGGCGCCAAACATTGTGATAGGGACATAATTTAAATGGTTTTATAACCGGGACAAAAGGGCAAATACGTTTCATGGGTTTTAATTACAGTAGCATGCATTATTTAAAAACTATAATGGCCGAAAACTGAAAAATAATTATTTTTTTCCCCACATTTTTCCTATTTTCCCATTAAAACACATTTAGAAAAAAATAATTCTTGGCATAATGTCCCACCTAAAGAAAGCCTAATTGGTGGCGAAAAAAACAAGATATAGTTCATTTCATTGCGATAAGTAATAATAAAGTTATAGACTAATGAATGGAAGGAGCGCTGAAAGGTGAAAATTGCTCTGGTGCTCAGGGGGTAAAACCCCTCAGTGGTGAAGTGGTTAAGTCACAAACACACAAAAAATGCAGTATGACAGATGTTTGCAATCGGGTAAATTGTGTTGGGTATGCATCGCTCTAATGGAAATGTATGTTCATCATTTTCATCAGGTTAAGTGCTACTAGATCCGCAAGCAATTTGAAACAATTCACAAAACACAGATTCACAAAACACAGATAGTGGAGAACAGCATAACTGTTGCCTACCATGAAGGCTAACACCACCATAAGCACATCAATTACTCTATTATACATACGCAATTCAGGATTTAAACTGACCTTAGATTTTAAAGTATAATCTCTTTTTTTTTTAACAATTAAAAAGTATAATCTTTAAGTATGAACAGGTGCCCCTCTATGTTGCTGCCCTCCCCTCTAGTGCTCCAACATGACCGACTCCTGATCCTAGATTTTAAAGAAAGACTCTACTCTTCCAAAAAGTTTGCTATAAACTTTCAGTTCTTCACAAATATTTCTATGTTTTTATAAAGAGGACCTTTCCATTTCAATTTGAGGATGGCAAGTTATTTCCCAGAGTGAAAGTTAGTTCCAGTTTTATTACCTTTCTAGTTTGGAATCTGTACTCTGTGTTGCAACAGTTTTCAGTACAAATAGTCCAATTACATTCCCTTTCTTGTATCAGTAATTATCTGCACAGACTAGGAATAATGGTGGCTTGTTTTCCACATCTTCACTAACTGAGTGACTGGCAGAAAGCTCCAACACTCCTAGTTTTGACATACTCTACCCTAGTCTGTGTGAAGCACTCAGCATTCGAACTCAAATAATCATGGTAAACAATCTGAAATGATGTGGCATTAATTTTAGGAATTTGTAGAGCTTAACTGGGGGGAAAACTTTTTTCCTAACAAAGATGGAATTTCACTTTAAAGCAGAATATAACCCAGCATTTCTTCTTTGCTCTAAAAAAAATTATTTACAGCATATTAAATGCAACCAGCATTTTTTTTTTTTACTAGACCAACAATCGAAGGGTTACACACACAGCTTGAAAGTTCAGTGCATTGAAATCTGGATGCATCCGAAGTTGAAGATAATGTTATCTTGTGTTTGCTTAAATATGTTAAGTGAGGAATGTGACACATTCTCTGACTGTGCAGAAGCAGCTGGAGACAGAGAGACACTGAAAGCATGTCTGCCTTCAACACATAATGAATAAAACAAGTTATTAATACAATGCAAAGTCAGCTCACAAAGCAAAAAACTGTACTTTTGGCAACCTATAATTTCTAAATAAATAATAATACGTATGCACAAATGCAAATATGATAACCGTGTGGCATATAAAAAGTATAAAAAGTAAGAAAACCTGCTTTTATTGAATATTATGTCAGGGTTTTAAACCGCTTTAAGTAGAGCATGCATAGTATTTGTACAGTATTCATTATGTAAACAAGTATCAGGGCCATTTATTTTGATGGGGATAGCGATCTATTTCTCCATATTTAAATGCATCACAGCTAGATGGCACATACACTAGCCCATATCACACTACTACATTTGGGGGGTTCAAGGTAGGAAACAGCCTTTTGTCCTTGTTGTTAGGATAAGGGTACCTTGCACGATCAAAAGCCAGGTGGGCCCAGTTGGCTAGACACAGGGCCTGACCTTTACTGGTTGGACAGCAGGTTGGTCGGCATCTTTGAAAGGTAACCACTCTGCTCTTTTTTACTTCTGTTCTAGTTTCATCACCATGCACAAATGTACATGACAGCTATAACACTACATTGTCAGAGCACATTTTTAATACTGGTACCATGGCCATATCTTTTCTTACTTGGCAGTTGTGACCACTTAGGGATACATGCTAAAGGTTTTCAAACTGCAATACTGAGGCTTAGTAAATTAGACACGAAGCACAATTGTCTATAACTATAACTAAAAACTGAAATTTTATTTGAATATACTTTTATTTATATATATCAAATGCATGGGAAGCTGTGGGGCCAAGCTGTAACATTTCCTTATCTCCTTGAAGAACTGGCAGGACTCTGCTGACCATTCCAGCTGCACAGACGTGAGTCTCATGTCGGTGGCTGCTGCTGCTACAGCCGCAGGGACACGAGACTCACGTCTGTGCACATTGGGGGCTGTGCGCAGAAGCCAGTTATTGCGATGGTCACATAGATGGGGGGATTGGTGGTTGGGGACAGAAGTCCCCTGAGTCAATCCACGCTTGTGCGGGCGAGAATGATCACTGTCTTTGTTCATAAACCGTGATCATTCTCAGATGTAGGAGCGATCGTGCCACCGCACTTCTTCCCGATCACTCGCCCCCAGCCCTGACCGCTAGATTAATGAATGAGAACTTCATTCCCATTCACTCATCTCCCCTCTAAGTCCCTGTGATCGCCGGCATCCGTGAGATGCCTGCGTCCCTTCCGAAATAACACAAACACGCATTACTTACTTCCTGTTTGCCTACACATAGTACGTGAATAGGAAATAATGTGCAAGGACATCTTGTGGCCAAACAGTAAAATTACACCTACATGCATTAGGGACTGACATTTTTTTAATATGTTGGTCAAGAGGATTTAATTATGAGCTTGTAATTAGTGATGGACGTAAAACTGAAAAAATTACCCTTTATTTCCAAATAAAATATTGTCACCATACATTGTACTAGGGATATAATTTAAACGTTGAAATAACCAGGACAAATGAGCAAATAAAATGTGTGGCTTTTATTCACAGTAGAACCTTTTTTTTAAACTATAGTGATCGGAAAACTGAAATAATGCATTTTTTTTTCTTATGTTTCCTATTAAAATGCATTTCGGATAAAATAATTATTAGCAGAAAGTACCACCCAAAGAAAGCCTAATTGATGGCGAAAAAAACAAAGGTATAGATCATTTTGATGTGATAAATAGTGATAAAGTTATTAGGGGATGAAAGGGAGAAGCGCTGAAATGTGAAAATTCCTCTCGTCCATTTGGAGAAAACAACCCGTGGGCTGAAATGGTTAAAGCACACCTGAATTATAGCAAAAAAAAGTAGATTTTTACTTATCTGGGGCTTTTTCCAATCGCCCTGTAGCCTTTTAAGTCCCTCAGTATCCTCCAGGTTCCCTCCGATGTGCTACACCCCCCTCCAAAATTTCTGCAACTGGAACTCCAGTTGTGGCCATTACGCATGCGCAATCTTGACTGCGATCCGCCTTAATCGCACTTCCAGTGCTGGGAGCATTCTGTGCATGCACAGTTCAAGAGAATTGTACTGTACATGCACAGAACACTCTGGGTAAGTAAAAATCTATTTCTTTTGTTCCAATTCAAGTGTGCTTTAAATGGATTTTGAGCCTCTGAGATGCACAGAAGCTGTAAGAACTCAATGCAACTAAAGTAATGCAACTGAAGTGAGTTCAGAGATAGCAGGCCCAGAAACAATGCTGCTAAAAGGTATCAGGTGTTTCAGCAGTGCTTGTGGCTCACCAGCAGTGCATGCTGAGGCAGAAACACAGAGTCCTGGGTTTAATTCCAGGGAGAAACCCGACAGAATGAATTCAGTTATTGTGAGTAAGAAACCTGCACAAATTTTATGCCAATAGTGTCTGGGCTGAGATTAGAACCTAAGATTTAATGCTGCAAGTGGAGAATACATGATGGTGCTGCTCTGGGAAGCAGCTCGGTTATTTAAAGAGAATCTGTACTGTGAAAATCTTACATAAATAAGCATACCGGCCTGTTTGTTGTCTTCTCATAGCCCCCTGCTTTATTGGTGATAAAATCACTGTTTTATTCATTGTTTTTGTAAACAATGAAGATGGCTGCCAAACAGGAAATACTGCCAAACAGGAAATACATCATCAGAGCAGGTGCCTGTTTGCAGAGGCTCCTCTCAAACGTGATTTGATTACTGGAATGTTACACCACTTGTTGCCTTAGCTGCTTGTCTGAGCTCTGAACTGATCTTTCTGCACTCACAGCTGTTCACAAGGTCACAATTCCTGTGCCTGCAGACGCTGGCTGTGAGCAGAGACCTTGTCTGACTCATACACACAGCACACACACAGAGCCTACAGGAGGCGTGGAGGAGGTGTGTATAACTTCTCCCTATCACAGCAGAGCAGTGCATTCCTCTCTGCCTCGCCAAGGCTTGACAAAGGAAATATTAGATTTATTACAGAGACAGTGCAACTAGAAAAGGCTGCAGCAAGCCAGACCACATTAGAACAGGTGTAGAAACTTATAGGATAGAAGAAATAAGGCTGAAAATTTTGTTAGTCTCTTTAAATTCTAAAAATCATGGAGCACAGAACATAGTTACTGTCTTTTGAAAACAAGCTGTATGGCATAAGTTGAGTTTAATCCAGATGGTTATTATATAGGGCACATCACCTCTTCTTTCTCGAGTTTGTCGACATATCAGTGGATTTTATGACAATTCAGTAAAGCATTTTTTTTTATTATGACTCATGGTAGTCCAGTTACAATTTATACATAAGAACCCCTCCTTGTGTCAAGAGCCACTCACTAAACCAAACTCTCATCATTCTCATACCACGCTCCGCAATGCACCTATTGCAGAAATTCACCCAGTGGACCATACCAGCACATTTATTGATGGTGGTTACCACAGCGTTAATCCTGCATGTCATGGTTTTTACAAAAGTGCAAGCGCTCTACCACAAACATATGGTTAGCTCCCTTGGTAGCTGCACGGTCATCGGTTTGGAGGGTAGAAACACATGTTAAGTTTCCCTCCTTCAGAGCCATCAATGTGAACTAAACTTTAATTCTCCATCTCTAAGAAGGAAATATATATTGCATTACTTAAGTGCAGGTTTTAATTTTCTGTTAAAAGACAATTTTCCATCAGGGATAAACTTTGGCAGACCTGGAGAGGTGTATGTGAATTAATTTTTGGCAAGCTTTTCAGGAAAGTATTATATGTGCTCTGAGCCTTTGCCATGAATACGACTGTGAGTTTTTGAGCACAATCGCACTTATGTTACTTAACTGAGCTTTTTAAGTGGCGAGTAAGGTCACAGCAAATCATTAGAATACCAATAAATTCAATTAAAAAAATACTGATAATAAATACTGAGAATAGTGGGTACAAAAAAATAATTTTTCAAAAAGACCTTATAGATTTTGAGAAAATCAATTTTAAACATACAAAGAAAAATGGTTTTTAAACTGTAATTTTTCTGAGTTTAAAAACCATTTTCTTTGCATTTTTAAAATCTATTTACTCAAAAATAAGGTCTTTTTGAAGAATTTTTTTTTACTTGTACCCACTATTTTCCTTGACATGTGTAGCAATTTTGGTAGCAATAGCATGTATGTGGGCTTTGCAATTCACCGCCAAAGTCTGCATGAAATTATGCGTAATTTACACATGAATTTATGTGTAATTACAAATGGTTATACAAAATCAATTGAATTAACAATTTGTAATTACGTATAGGTGTAATTGCGAAAAATTGTGCGTAATCATAATTAGTTGATTACGATAATCACTGCTCTGGACATATCATGTACTCTTTATAGGGATGACTAGAACACGATTAGAGTGGCGAAAGCCATGTTTCCTAATTGCATAATAGAGAGGGCCCGAACGGTTCAACCGTGGACCGATTCACGCGAACTTCGGTGGTTCGCGTTCGCGGCGAACTATATGCGAGTTCTACATCATTAGGGTCAACTTTGACCCTCTACATCACAGTCAGCAGACACATGGTAGCCAATCAGGCTACACTCCCTCCTGGAGCTCCCCCCCCCCCCTTATAAAAGGCAGACCACGTCGGCCATTTAACTCACTCGTGTTGCTGCAGTAATTAGAGAAGGGAGAGGAACCTGCTGTAGAAATAGGGAAAGCTTAGTTAGGCTCTTGTTAGGCTTGTTAGCTTGCTCCTTGCTGATATGTATTGCTAAAAAGCACCCCTCAACAGCTCTTTTGAGAGCTAATGTTGTTCTTGTGATCTATTTTTTTTGTGTGTGTGTCTCACTGACACTTGCATATACAGCCCAGTCAGTCAGTCGCAGCTGGCCCTTGGCCCCTTGCTAATTCCTACTGTGCCACTGCCAGGCTCAGCACATTCAGTGCCTACCTTTTCACTGCATGTGTGTGACAGGCAGCTGCACATTTGTAATACCAATCGCTGCATACCTGTTCATGTTTACTGCACCTGCGTGACAGAAGCACGCAGTGTTGTATACCAGTCACTGCACCTGTTCACGGTACCTGTGTGTGTGACAGCTGCACATTGTATTGATACCAGTCACTGCATACCTGTTCAGTGCACCTACGTGACCGCACGCAGTGTTATGTTATATTATATACCAGTCACTGCACCTGTTCACGGTACCTGTGTGTGTGACAGCTGCACATTGTATTGATACCAGTCACTGCATACCTGTTCAGTGCACCTACGTGACCGCACGCAGTGTTATGTTATATTATATACCAGTCACTGCATACCTGTTCACGGTACCTGTGTGCGTGACCGCTGCACATTTGTAATGCTAGTCACTGCATACCTGTTCAAGGTACCTGTGTGTGTGACAGCTGCACATTTGTAATACCAGTCACTGCATACCTGTTCACTGCACCTGTGTGACCGCACGCTGTTTTATATACCAGTCCGTGCATACCTGTTAACGGCACCTTTGTAACCACACATTGTTGTACCAGTAGTCACTGCAACCTTTTCACTGCACCTGTGTAATGGCACATTACACAGACTTAGTCAAGTCAGTGCATAACTTTCACTTCATCTCCCCCATCCACCCCACCCCCAATATGGACAAAAACAAGGCAGGCCACCTGGCAGGTCTGTTCGAGGTCACGCTGTCTTGATTTCATGCGGCCCTCAACCAAAGTACAGTGTTCAGAAGAAGGCACGTGCCATCAACCCCCAATATTGTCAGGACGTAGTTGACTATTTAACACAGAACACCTCATCTTCCTCAGCTTCCACACAGAAGCGTGACATATCTTCCTCCTCCAGCTCTGATTCTGGCACCCCACTTAACACTCCGGCAGCCATCACCAAAGTGCCATCATCACAGGGCTCAGCGGTGTTGAAATTTTTAGTGTGTGTCTGCCTCAGATGAGAGCAATGCTATCTGTACTCTCTGCCACCGAAAATTGAGCCATGGAAAGGCCAAGACCCGCGGAGGGACAACTACCTTACGAAGGCACATGATGACAAAGCACAAACTGCAATGGGATGACCACCTGAAGAAAAGCAGCAAACAAAAGCAAAGCCACACACCGCAGTGTAAGATACCATCACGAAATTATTTCTAAAAAAAAAAAGGCGATGCCCAAACTGTACCGTGATGTTTAAAAGCAAGTGGTGTCATCTCACAGTACAAGGCATGTACATGTGTCAATTCCCCTTCGTGATGTTACCTTGCCACGGTGAAGGGGCTTGCATATCACAATGAAGAAATGACCGGCTAAATGAGTGTGTTGGGGGGCACACCTGACCCAAGAAGATAGATAATAAGGCCGTTGCTTCATTGTGGACAGACCAAATTCAATTAGCCGGACACTCGGTCACTGTTGTTCTGTCATACAGCTACCTCAACCTGACCATATGGGCTTGAAAAACCACCATCGCCTGCAATCTCGCCATGGTGCGCACCAGTCCAGCACGGCTGTCACTACACAAACAGCTGTTTGCGGTGCGTTACACAGTGAGTTTAGTCTGTCAGTGGTAAGCAGTACACTAATTAGACTCCCTGATTGATGTATACACATGAAAGATGTTTTAAAGCACTTTAGGCCTCCAATTTAGCAATAAAATGTGATTTCTGCCCTTAAACCCTGATGTGCGTAAAATCCGGATTTTTCCCGGGGTCTTTTGGTGTGTATCCCACTCTGCCATGCCCCCCTCCAGGCGTTAGACCCCTTGAAACATCTTTTCCATCACTTTTATGGCCAGCAGAAATGTTTCTAATTTTCAAAGTTCACCACTCCATTGAAGTCTATTGCAGTTCGCGCAAACCCGAACTTTTGTGGAAGTTCGCGTTCGAGGTTCGCGAACCTAAAATCGGAAGTTTGAGCCATCTCTATTGCATAAGGTGACTTGTAACAGTAGTTCTTTGGAGCCAGGGGCATAACTGCAAACCATGGGACCCCATAGAGAACATTTCAAGGGGCCCCCCTCCCTGACACCACCTCACAGCAAGTGCAGCCAGCTATTCCACCTATAACAAGTGTGGCCAATAATACTCTCCCCCACAGCAACACACAGCAAGTGTAGCTACCCCCCTAAGTGTAGGCTGTGTGACCATTGCCCCATCCCCCATAGAAATTGTAGCTTGTATAATCACCCCCTATCTTCCCCTCCACACACCCCAAAAAATGGCCATCGTAGTATGCCTGCCACATACAAGTGTGGGCAGTATGTCATCCTCCCCCATACAGGTATGTCTAGTATGCATACCCATCCCCCCTTAGAATAATGGTACGCACATGATGATACGTTTTATCGATAAATAAAATGAATGACTTTGTTGTAATGACTAGCTTCTGCTATGTATCATGATGTCCTGCAACTAGTATATGTAACTAATCTGTAGAAGCTGTATATTAGCTGTGTTTGAATCACAGTTTCATATTTCAAATTCACATGTGACTGTAGAAATCAGTTAACCACATATAGCATCAATTGACATGTTTGATACAACAGCTCTACAAAGTAGTGAAAGCTGAATCCTCCGCAGCACCACTGAAATACAGTGTATTGATTTATGTTACTGCTACTAGTTGTGCCAACAAAGTCCCCTGTGTGAGATGGCCTTTAATGTTTATATCATCAATCACGGGGGCAGTGTTTGTATAATTAAAATTGATTGGCATCATCATGTGATTAGAAACCTAGCAAGGAAATGCTTAACTTTATTACCACAGAAGACAACATATAGAGTAGAAAAAAAGTATACTGAACTAAAAAGGGATCTCTGGCATCTTGCACCTAAAAAACGGTAACAATCCAAACTGAGATAACTATAGTCCTTAATTGTTAAAAAATAACAATGTAAAATTATATTCTGAAATGTTGTCAAATGGACTGTCCAAGACCCTTCCTCTTTTCATAAACTTAGACCAGGTAGGCTTAATCCTTACAAAACAAGCCTCAGAAAATGTATAAAGCGTTTTGAATATATAGTTATTTTGGGATACAATTAAAAAGGAAACAATACTGCCCTTTGACCAGTTTAATATGGAAATTCAAATTTTTATGTTTGAGGCACCTTGAACTCCCTGAAAAGATTGTTCAAGCAGTTTTTCCCATTTTTTAGAGGACCAACTTTTAAAATGATATCAATCAGTGGTCTGCCCCCTTTAACCCAAATCATCTGCAATCTTCATTGAATCCTCCACAATGGTGCGACATTCAAGTGCTATCAAAGAACATCACATTATGCTCTTTGCAGATGGTAATAGCAATATAAGCTTAGGAGTTTCTTTTCAAATCTGCAGAGCACATAAGATTCTTTGAGCAGATTCTCTTAACAAGCTATAAACACTTCTAAGGTGGATGTATTAAACATAATTTTAGATTCCAAGGCAAAACAAGCAAATAACACAGCCTTTTCTATGTAGATGTAATACTTCGGGATTAAATTAAGTTTGTAATTTCTGGACTTGTATAAAAGCAACCGTACCCCATCACTAAAATTTAAATAAAGTCCTGGTCAGTTGGGACAAAATGCAAATAAACTGGATTATGGTGCATGCACTATCCAATTTTGAATAGCCAATTTTAGAACCTCTATGTATTATGAGGGCCATCAGATATTAAGTACTATAAACTGAATTGAATATGTGTCCTTAAGGAGATTTATTTATTAAAGATGACCTTACTACCAAGGTTGGGCTACCTCTTCAGATCTTTTTTTTTAATATAATTTTCTAAACAGGATTCAGGGTGATTATGAAGGAAAATAATGACATTTATATGGAAAGGGAAAAGAGCAGGTGTGAATACAGTGGTTCTCCACTTGACAACATCTGAGGTGAGTCCTAATTATTCAGAATTATCTGACCTCTCAGTGGTCTTAGATATCCTAGATACTAAGCATTCATTTATTACGGTCACATCCTACATGGGCGCTCCCAGAACCAAAAATGAGTAGAGTGATGCATCTGAGTTCACTTCCATGGCTTAACCTCCCTGGCGGTAAGCCCATGCTGAGAACGGGCTAAGCCGCCGCAGAGGATTGCTCAGGCCCTGGTGGGCCGATTTGCACAATTTTTTTTTGTTGCACGCAGCTAGCACTTTGCTAGCTGCGTGCATAACTCGATCGCCGCCGATTCGTCGCTACCCGCCACGTTAGAGGCCCCCCCCAGACCCTGTGCGCAGCCTGGCCAATCAGTGCCAGGCAGCACTGAGGGGGGGATCTGAACGGGATTTCCTGTTTGCTCGGAAGGGGTGGGGGGATGCAGCTGCACAGCGGCTATCTTGTAGCTAGCGCTAGGCTAGCTACATGATTTAAAAAGAAAAAAAATGTAAGTGCTGCGCTGCCCCCTGGCGATTTTAATAGACCGCCAGGGAGGTTAATAAATGGCAAAAATCACTGCGGGAGTTAATGTATGCCACTAAAATGCAAAGTCAAGTGTGCTAATCATGCACAATATAAGCAGGTATTAGATGAAAATGAATCCTTTCATGCATTAATGGTCACGTGTTGTTTCCACAAGTCCAGGGACAAGTAAGACTGAACAATGAATGCAAAGCAGGCCTTAACACAATATGGGGTGTACTATTAGTAGAGAAAAATAAGTAATTGGACATAAATAAAAACTCACTAAGAACATCAGATGTTCACTTGCTACAACCTAGTTCTATTTTGTCAGAACACAGCTAAAAGGAAGTGATGTTATAGATATGTGATACACGTATGAGTTTTCTTATTATAAATAAGGGAAAGTGCTCACTCCCAGGCAACACCTGGCTATTTAAATGTTCTAGAGTATAGGCTTGTCTGCAAATGTACAGGGGTTGGACAAAATAATGGAAACACCTAACATTTTGGGATCATAATCTTTGAACATGTTTTAAGCAATCAAAACGTGACATAGTTTTATTTTTTTTTTGTTTATTATTTTTGTTATTTGATATGTTTAATTAACCACTTCACCACTGAGGGGTTTTACCCCTGAAACACCAGAGCAATTTTCACCTTTCAGCACTCCTTCCATTCATTCGTCTATAACTTTATTATTACTTATTGCAGTGAAATGAACTATATCTTGTTTTTTTCGCCACCAATTAGGCTTTCTTTAGTTGGGACATTATGCCAAGAATTATTTTATTCTAAATATGTTTTAATGGGAAAATAGGAAAAATGTGGGAAAAAAATCATTATTTTTCAGTTTTCAGCCATTATAGTTTTTAAATAATGCATGCTACTGTAATTAAAACCCATGAAATGTATTTGCCCATTTTTTCCGGTTATAAAACCATTTAACCTCCTGGGCGATAATCCCGAGCTGAGCTCGGGGTGTGTCACGCAGGAGGAGTTCTCAGGCCCTGGTGGGCCGATTTGCATAATTTTTTTTTGTTACACACAGCTAGCACTTTGCTAGCTGCGTGTAACTTACGATCGCCGCCGATCCGCCGCTCGCCGCCGTGCTGCGCAGGCTCCCCCCCCCGACCCCTTGCGCAGCCTGGCCAATGAGTGCCAGGCAGCGCTGAGGGGTGGATCGGGACTCCCTCTGACGTCATGACGTCGGTGACGTCATCCCGCCCGGTTGCCATGGCGACCGGGGAAGCCCAGCAGGAAATCCCGTTCTCAACGGGATTTCCTGCTTACTCTGATCGCCGAAGGCGATCGGAGTGGGTGGGGGGATGCCGCTGCGCAGCCCTGGGCTCGCAGACCTGGGCTCGCTACATGATTTAAAAAATTTTAAAAAAGTGCTGCACCCCCTCCTGGGCGATCTAATTGTATCGCCCAGAGGGTTAAATTATGTCCCTATCACAATGTTTGGCGCCAATATTTTATTTGGAAATAAAGGTGCATTTTTTTCAGTTTTGCATCCATCCCTAATTACAAGCCCATAGTTTATAAAGTAACTGTGTTATACCCTCTTGGGATAAATATTTAAAAAGTCCCTAAGGTAACTATTTGGTTTTTTTTTATTATTGTATTTTATTTTTAATTAAAAAAAAAAATATTGGGGAGTGTGGGAGGTAATGAGTTAATTTAATGTGTAAAACTAATGTATTTGTATATGTAAAATGCTTTAGGGTGTAGTTTTACTATTTGGCCACAAGATGGCCACAGTGAGTTTGTGTTCATGCGACCTGTAAGCGTCCTTCCGGAAGCTTACAGGAAGCAATATGAGGCTGGGAAAATCACAATGATCGCGCTGTTTCTCATAGAAGCAGCAGATCATTGCGGGGGCTTAGATCAACGAACGGGAATGGATTTTCCCGTTCATTGATCTCCGGACGAGCGGGCGCCGGCGTGCAGGAGCGCACACACGAGCGGCAGGAGCGCGGACAGCGGCGGTAGCACGGAAGGTACGGATTTCTCCGTCCCTTGGTTTTATAAGGGTGGAAAAAGGGACAGAGAAATCCGTACCGCGGGGGGTAAAGTGGTTAAAGTAATTGTTTTTTACATATATTTAAACCAAAGTTGGTTACACTTTATAAAAATGGCACATATCTAAGACTTTCAAAGTCGTATGGCAGGCGCTACTGTAACAGAAACTGCCCGAATGCTTGGCATTTCAAGAGGCTCTGTCTCAAAAGTAATGACTGCCTTTGAAAGAGAAGGAAAAACGTCCTCAGCAAAGCACAATTGTGGCCGAAAGTCGAAGTTGTCTGAGAGAGACTGTCGGACTCTAATTGTTAGATAAGCTTCCAAGACCACGGCTCCTAAAATCGCTGCAGAGCTGAATGAACCTACAGAACCCAGTTTCCACAAAAACTGTTCGTTGGGAGCTGCACAAATCTGGATTCCACGGAAGAACTGCAATTAGAAAACCTCTGCTCTCAAAGACAAATGTTTCAAAGCATTTAGAGTGGTGTTGAAATCACCAGAATTGGTCCCTCTGCCTTCTCCAAACCAGAAAACATGGCAGGGGATCTGGGGTGCTATTTCTTGGAAGTCCGCCGGGCCAATGATTTCCCTTCATAGAAGAATTAACAGTCGAGGCTATTCAGGAATTTTGGATGACCAATTTCATCCTATGGTTCAAGAACTATTTCCAGAGGGGAATGCCATCTTTCAAGATGATAATGCCCCAAACCATACAGCTAGAATTGTTAAAGAATGGCACGATGCACATTCTAATGGAGTTGAGCATCTCACCTGGCCACCACAATCCCCAGACCTCAACATTATTGAGCATTTATGGTCGTTATTAGAGATCCAAGTAAAAAGTCGATTTCCGCCTCCATCGTCTCTAAAAGAACTAGAGGGTGTTTTAACTGGAGAATGCACTAAAATTCATTTGGTAACAATTCACAATTTGTATGACTCGATACCTCGGAGAATTGAGGCTGTAATTGCCGCAAAAGGTGGGCCTACACCATATTAAAATATATTTTGTTGATTTTCAAGGTGTTTTCATTATTTTGTCCAACCCCTGTAAATGCACAACAAGAGCACCTACACCTGCAGTATCAAATCTAGCAAGGGTAAACCAATTAAACGATCTTGTCTGTCCTGAAAGAGACAACAGTTACACATATTAATGCAATTGCATGGTAGATGTGGTGCATGCATCTAGACTGTATGCCCCCTCCTAACCTCTGCTATGTGACTTGAGAGCTACTTCCACGTGTAAGTTGCTCTAAGCTTTCAAATAGTGGTGACAAGTACAGGCGGATCCCAAACTCTCACACCACCTGGGACCACCGCAGTGTATCTTGCAGGTTGTGGTCTCAGGTGGCGTGAGGGCTTGGGCGCCCCCCCTCACACTGCTCACCTCTATTTGAAAGCTCCTGAGTTCTCTGAGGAGATATTTTCAAACCTTATCAGTAAGATCTGTATAATATTACTTTTTAAAACTTTTTCAATTGCTAAGCTCTAAAAAAAATATATATAATGAAAAATTTTCTCCTGGGAGAAAACTCAGCAAACCAGTTAACCAAACAATTTTTGTAATGCAGTTTTTGTGTACCTTCGTTATTTGCCCCAATGTAAAATTTTGATGAACCCTAGTTTTTTGCACCAATGTTTGAAGTAATGTAGCAACCAGACACCTTTGAATGCTTTAAGTGGGAATGCAAGGTAACCAAAAAATATTGGTCAGGTTTTATATTTGATGCAGAAGTAACTATGTCTGCCAAAAGCAGATTTTACGAATAAAAAACAAACAAACCTCAAAACCATTACCGGTAAATACACTATTGGTTGCTGGTACGATACTGTGGACTTCTTACTGGAAAGAGCATTTGTCTACAAGTACATTGCAGCTAATCAATAAAACTGAATCCATACGTAAAATAAAACTACTACATGCAGAAATCCACGAAAAATACAGCAAAAATTTGTGAATTACAGGTATTTTTTTTTATTACTAAAAGAACAAAAAGATGTGAGAAATGTGTGGATCACTGCAACAAGGTTGGGGAGTTGTGCTTGAATAGTTGTTTCTCAGTAGTATCTGAGTAATACCCCATGAACAAGAAAGTAGATTAAAAAAAGTTGTAATGAACAGTAAAGAAAAAAAAATGTACATCCTTTTTTGTATCTATGACTCAGAAAGATAGGGATAGATGTGTGCGTGCGTGCGTTTACAACATCCACCATCCTGCATAGTCGGCTCCTGAACTAATGAGCTACACCTGGATATTTTGGGCTACTGCTCTGCAAACCTTACAAAAGTTTGGCAGCAGCAGTTTTTCAAACAATATCCTCCTATGGCATGATTGTGAACTGTCAAGATATATTCTATGGGAGTCATGTGAGCCAAACCACTAACCCAGGGCAGCATAGGGATGATGTTTTGCCAAGCATGGCTAGTACAATGTACCACTATGGCAAGGAACGGCCTGTCCCATAAACAGAATGGATATTTTTGTGAAGCAAATAGCTGGAACAAATTGCCAGCAGACCATGCAGTAAGATGCTAACATTGATGTAGTCACACACGTTCAAGTAAGTTTAAGTCTGTGCTGCAAGTGGCACCTCAGACCATCACATAAAAAGCCAGCAGCGTAAGTGATACTGGTGGAACTCAACTATGTGGTTTTCACTACAATAGTTGAACAGTTGAGTTATGGTGGATCTCAACTTCGTCTTGTTGTGTTGGGTGCTTGAAAACTTGGCGACTGTGGAGCTGAGGAAAGCGTGTACCCATGAAAGTTTCTGAGATTGTGGTGTTTGCCTTTTCCTTTCTGTGAGCAGTTGTAAGAAAGGTAGACACTTCTCCATTTTAGTTGTGCAGCTTGCAACTTCTGTTGGCATCCAGCAGGTTTCTGCCCAAGAAGATGACTGCAGGTGGAAAAGAGGTTGATGCGCATGGAATGGTAAGCTGCACCTAAAATTAGTCACGGTGGGGGGTGGTAGGGCATAAAAGTGCTCATTTGGCTTGAAATAACTCTTACCTGTGCAAGTTGAAAAACATTCCCTAATACTAGCATAGTTTAAAAATTGGAGACTCCTGCAAATTAATATGTGTATGAAAGTATATGTAAAATGTAGTGTTGACTGATACCTGTTTTGGCTAAGTAGCTTGCACAAAATATCTTTTAAAAAACCTCTAGTCTCTTTTCTGCTTTTCTGCTTCTATCAACATGTAATACAGTTCAACATACTACTCCAATGGCAATCCAGGAAATACAAAAACCCTCACAGACTATAAAAGGTCAATATAGTTCCATATATATCCATATAGTTAGTCTGGTCTTGTGGATTTTTTTTTATCTATTCATTTCTTTTGTCTTTTTACTACAATAACTGATCAGTTAAATTATTTTCTGATGCACTGCATAATGTAAGGGTGATTAATTTGCTATAAAGGCAAAGATGTTCTTTTTTTTTTTTCTTTAACTCCATGTATGTTACTCACTGTTTCTAAATTATATTACACTATGATTCATGTTGTTTATCCCTCAAACTTGGCTTCTTACCAGACTTTTAACACTGTAGTGTAACTGTGCTTTCAAAGCAACAAAAAAGCAGAGCTCAGACCAGACACCAGAAGTAGCTCAAACACCAAAATAGGTTTGAGACAACTTCCGAAAACTGACGTTCACAATACGGAAGTTTACAAGACAATATATGTCACTAGGAAAATAAAGAGTAGGCGACAACCTGCAGATCCAAGGAAGAACACCACTAACCACATTTGAGCACGCATTCCATTCCAACTGTTGTTATCACTGGGAAGATTTTCCTTTTACCTCATCTTCTTTCATCTTCTCTCTGGAGTTCTCTCCAGCTGTGTTTATTGACCTGGAGGAAAGACAAACAAACCTCTAGAGGATGTGCATTTGACAGTGAGATAATGACAGGCACTGTACATTGCAGAACTTTGAAGATTAGTTTTGGAAATCCTGTGTACTCAAACAACCAATATCTGTCATCTGAAGCCAGAATGATGTCACCAAGTTTTGCTATGGACAATCCTAATGCTAATTTGTCACTTGCATTGCATCCAAGAAGAACATGCAATGTTTGACCTTAAATTGCCCAAATACATAATGTGTCCTCTAACCATATTCTCTGAACAAGTTATGTGATTTGGATGACTGAGAAGGAGGAGCACAATTTATTTTCTTAAAAAAAAAAGAAAAAAAAGCTGTCAAACTTTTCATATGATATCTACTTATAAAAAATGTATTGTATATTATTGAGAGGCAGCACAAAGCACCCAAGTTACAATAACAATAAGTAATAATGTATGGGAGGACCTGTGGATGGGAATGCCTGCAAACTCTGATGTCACAATGCAGATTTATAATCTACTACTTAGCCATCTAAATATTTTAATTTTTTGTTTATCCCCTTCACAAAGACAGTTAGTAGAGGACAATTGAAGTGAGAGGGAAATGGAGCCTGCCATATTTATTTCCTTTTACACAATATCAGTTACCTAGCAGTCCTGCTGCTCTATTAGGCTGTAGTAGTATCTGAATTACATCAGAAACAAGCATGCAGCTAATCTTGTCAGACCAGACAATAATGTCAGAAACACTTGATCTGCTCCATGCTTGTTCACAGTCTATGGGTAAAAGTCTTAGAGGCAGCGGATCAACAGGACTGCCAGGCAACTGTTTTTTTTTTTTTTTTAAAGGATATAAATATGGCAGCCTCCATATCCCTCTCACTTTGGTTGTCCTTTAACCCTATGTTCAGCCATGCAGTTGAGGTGCAAACCAGGAGTCTAAATATTTGAATCTTCTACTCAGGCTTCCCATTATTCAAATAGACCAATTTCATCCATGGCAGCATATTTAAATACAGCACCAATAATCCCTAGTAATCATTTGGTCTGGACCAGAAGGAAGCCTTGGGAAATTTAATTATACCGGATCCTGGGTACCTATTCAATACTTAAGGCTCATACACACATCAGACTATAGTCTTTGGAAAATGAAAGATCACAGACCAATCTTACCACCCTTCATGTATTATGAGAGCCATACCTTCACAATCTTTTCTATGGAGCTGAACTCCACATCAGAAAAAAATCTTTGCAAGATGCTGCTCACAAAGATGCTGTACAGACACAAAAGATCAGTATCTGCAAAAGATCTGTTCCTGCCAAAAATCCATTCCTGCAAATTGCAATGATAGTCTATGAGATCTGCAGATCCTCATACAGGCCTGGTGCACACCAAAACCCGCTAGCAGATCCGCAAAATGCTAGCAGATTTTGAAACGCTTTTTCTTATTTTTCTATGGCGCTTTGCTAGCGTTTTGCGGATTGCTGCAGCGGATTTCAGTATAGTATATTTCATATATTGTTACAGTAAAGCTGTTACTGAACAGCTTCTGTAACAAAAACGCCGGCAAAACCGCTCTGAACAGGCGTTTTTCAGAGCGGTTTGCGTTTTTCCTATACTTAACATTGAGGCAGAAACGCATCCGAAATCCAAAAAATGCCTCACCCCGGCATTTTTCGTTTCTGCAAAACGCCTCCCGCTCTGGTGTGCACCACCCCATTGAGATACATTGACCAAGCGGATCCGCAGCCGCAAGCGGCTGCAGAAACGCTGAAGAAGCCGCTCGGTGTGCACCAGCCCACACACATGATTTAACTGACATTCATCTGCAGATCAAGCAATCATCTGCAGATCTGAAAATCCATCCTGGTGCATCTGATCTGCAGATGAATGTCAGTTAAATCATGTGTGTATGATGATCTGCAGATCTCCTAGACTATCATTGCAATTTGCAGGAATGGATTTTTGGCAGGAACAGATCTTTTGCAGATACTGATCTTTTGTGTCTGTACAGCATCTTTGTGTGCAGCATCTTGCAAAGATTTTTTTCTGATGTGGAGTTCAGCTCCATAGAAAAGACTGTGTAGAGTATGGCTCTCATACTACATGAAGGGTGGTAAGATTGGTCTGTGATCTTTCATTTTCAAAAGACTATGGTCTGATGTGTGTATGTGGCCTTAGTCAATAGCATAGATTGCATCAATATTAAATAATGGATAGCCTGTTCTCTAGTCAACGAAAAACAAATACAGAAGAAGAATAGAAAAACCCAGGAGAAGAAAAAAAAAGATGCAGATTTAAAAATTAAATCTGAATTATGTTTCTAAGGTTTGAAAAAACTCTTTGAGGTAAAAAAAAAGGGGTGGGGGGGAGGTTTACCTATGTTATATATAATTAATTTTTTTCACATTAATGTTGCAGCAGCACCACCACCACCACAACAGATTGTGAACGGTTTCAGGCTGAAATCGGTTCACAATCTGTTTGCAGTAAAGGTAGCCATACGATCCCTCTCTGATCAGATTCGATCAGAGAGGGATCTATCTGTTGGTCGAATCTGATGGCAAATCGACCAGTGTATGGCTACCTTTACTATGAATAAGAGATCAGAAATATTTATGTAGTCATGACATAGATACAGGTATCATTTTTGTGGTAATTATCCTAAAAAAATCAATAAAAAAAAATTCTGCCGCGTTTCACAGCTAAACATGCGTTGTTTTTCATCAGAGGAAAAATGTATACATCTTCAAGCCATTTGCCATTTTTTAGGCTTGAGACAATTTATCCTGTTGTTCAAATGACATTGGTGGCCATACATGGTACAATTTTTCATTTTTTCGATTAGATAATTTAGTTTGATTAGTCCGTTAGATCTAATATAAAGACTTTTCCAGCATGTCCGATCAGATTTTTCTCGGAAAAACGGGATAATCGTTCGAATTTCTTGATCGACATTTTTTTTTTTTTAACTTTCATTTGATTCAATCATTTAGATCGAATAAACGAGAAAATCAAATTAATTAATTGTATTGTGTATGGGCACCATAAGCCACAAATGTCTGCGTAATGCTGTTAAAGTTTGACGCTCCCTCCACTTCTACCGGTTTATTAATCTTGTGTTCTCTGTGTCCTGCACGGCAGATGCAGAGAGAGACTCGCACACTAAGACGCAGACATTTGGCCTTGTGTAAATCTGTAAACTAAATGTGAACCCCCCCCCCCCAGCAGTAGTATTAAAGTATCTACCCCAACCAGAGGCGTATCTAGAGGGGTTTAGGCCTAGCTCTGAGCTGCGCCCCCATGCCTGCTCATGTACTGCACCATGTCTCCCCCATGCCTCCCCATCACTCAGACCTCAGATCAGATTAATTCTGTTATCTAGGGAACATGGCTTCTTAATCTATGCATGCAGAGATACTTCCAAAAATGTAACTTCAGTAATATCCTGAACTAAAAAACACAGGCAACTATAACACATGTACACAAGAAAGGATGCTGATTTTAGAGGGGAAGGAGGCTCTGATGGGAAGGGGGGGGGGGGCACAACTTCAGTGTTTGCCATAGGCTCTGTATTACCCAGATATGCCACTGCCCCAACATTATTGTGCTATCTTAGTTTCAAATTTGTTTATTGCAATTTTCAGTGAAAAAACTTACAAACGAAAATGCCCTAAAAAGAGGGCAATGCATATTTACATTACACAGTATAATAATAAAAAGAAACATAAGAACAAAACAACAATGTCACGTTTAAAGAGTGTAGTCACAGATTATCATTAATGCGAAAACATTAGAGGACTAGAGGGAGTACAGTACAGATGGCTATAGGAAGTGTGACTTAAAGAGAAACCGTAACCAAAAATTGAATTTCATCCCAATCAGTAGCTGATGACCCCTTTCCCATGAGAAATATATTCCTTTTCTCAAACGGATCATCAGGGGGTCTGTATGGCTAATATTTTGGTAAAACCCCTCCCACAGTGTGATGTCAGGACCATGGTCCTGGCAGTTTCCGGTCTGTGAACCTCATTGCATTGTGGGAAATAACAGCTGTTTACAGCTGTTTACAAATGTCCAAAAAAGCAAGCAGTATCTCCTTCCACTGACATCACCTGCCAGCAGTAAAAATGTCACCATGTGATAAATGTCAGAATGTAAGTCAGCAAACACTGACTAATTCATTTATACATAATTATTGTAAAAATGAAGCACTTTTTTTATTACATTATTTTCACTGGAGTTCCTCTTTCATAGTGAGCAAATGAACAGAGGCCCTGGGAGGTGGAGCAACATAACCAAGGCTGCACGGTTTTTGCAAAAATTTCCAATGTGTCATTAACGACCGCTAATAATTGTCCTGACATAAGTAGATCCATAATGATACGGTCCATGAGATTAGAGTTGGGCCGAACCTCCGATTTTAGGTTCGCGAACCCTGTTCGCGAACTTCCTTAAAAGGTTCGGTTCGCGAAAAAGTTCGCGAACCGCAATAGACTTCAATGGGGAGGCGAACTTTCAAAGTTTTAAAACATTCTATCAGCTGGAAAAATGATAGAAAACATGTTTTAAAAGCTCTAATACCTGGAGCCACACCTAATTGAGTGAAATACACATCACTGCTGGAGGACCCGCCCACCCTCCCTCCCTCCCTCCCTCCCTCCTCCTCCTCCTCCTCCTCCTCCTCCTCCTCCTCCTCCCTCCCTCCTCCTCCTCCTCCAAGCAAGGTCCTTTATACCATTTGCCTACCTACACTAATTAGTTATGGGACAGCTGCTACACACTCTGCTAGGGAGATTTTATCCTCCCTTCTCCCTCCTCCCTCCTCCCTCCTCCCCTTCTACCCTTCTACCGGAGGGAGGAGGGTCTCTTCTGCCAGGGAATTATACTATTTTAAAAACCAGTATACATCATGCCATAGCTGGGAATACATACATGAGTATACATCATACCATAGCTGGGGATACATACATGAGTATACATCATACCATAGCTGGGGATACATACATGAGTATACATCATACCATAGCTGGAAATCGAACCCAGATCTCACTGTGTGGTGGGCACGTCACCCTAAGCACTGTACCACTACAGAAGTAAGTGAAGCTTGCCTAAAATTTAACATTTATGCTCAATGCAATAGAACCATTAGGTTGCTTAAAGGAGAACTGTAGTGAGAGGTATATGGAGGCTGCCATATTGATTTCCTTTTAAGCTATACCAG
This sequence comes from Hyperolius riggenbachi, assembly GCF_040937935.1. Classification (NCBI taxonomy): domain Eukaryota; kingdom Metazoa; phylum Chordata; class Amphibia; order Anura; family Hyperoliidae; genus Hyperolius; species Hyperolius riggenbachi. Next base: position 256,587,809 of record NC_090648.1, read on the forward strand.
TTGCCTGGCAGCCCTGCTGATCTATTTGGCTGCAGTAGTGTGAATCACACCAGAAACAAGCATGCAGCTAATCTTGTCAGATCTTACAAAAATGTCAAACACCAGATCATACCATAGCTGGGAATCGAACCCAGATCTCACTGTGTGGTGGGCACATCACCCTAAGCACTGTACCACTACAGAAGTAAGTGAAGCTTGCCTAAAATGTAACATTTATGCTCAATGCAATAGAACCATTAGGTTGCTTAAAGGAGAACTGTAGTGAGAGGTATATGGAGGCTGCCATATTGATTTCCTTTTAAGCTATACCAGTTGCCTGGCAGCCCTGCTGATCTATTTGGCTGCAGTAGTGTGAATCACACCAGAAACAAGCATGCAACTAATCTTGTCAGATCTTACAAAAATGTCAAACACCAGATCATACCATAGCTGGGAATCGAACCCAGATCTCACTGTGTGGTGGGCACGTCACCCTAAGCACTGTACCACTACAGAAGTAAGTGAAGCTTGCCTAAAATTTAACATTTATGCTCAATGCAATAGAACCATTAGGTTGCTTAAAGGAGAACTGTAGTGAGAGGTATATGGAGGCTGCCATATTGATTTCCTTTTAAGCTATACCAGTTGCCTGGCAGCCCTGCTGATCTATTTGGCTGCAGTAGTGTGAATCACACCAGAAACAAGCATGCAGCTAATCTTGTCAGATCTTACAAAAATGTCAAACACCAGATCATACCATAGCTGGGAATCGAACCCAGATCTCACTGTGTGGTGGGCACGTCACCCTAAGCACTGCACCACTACAGAAGTAAGTGAAGCTTGCCTAAAATTTAACATTTTTGCTCAATGCAATAGAACCATTAGGTTGCTTAAAGGAGAACTGTAGTGAAAGGTATATGGAGGCTACCATATTGATTTCCTTTTAACCACTTGAGGACCCACCCTTTACCCCCCCTTAAGGACCAGCGCTGTCTTAGCTGATCTGTGCTGGGTGGGCTCTGCAGCCCCCAGCACAGATCAGCGTGCAGGCAGAGCGACCAGATCGCCCCCCCTTTTTTCCCCACTAGGGGGATGATGTGCTGGGGGGGTCTGATCGCTCCTGCCTGCCGGGTGTTGCGGGGGGGGGGGGGGGCACCTCAAAGCCCCCCTCCGCGGCGAAATCCTCCCCCTCCCTCTCCTACCTGGCCCCCCCTGGAGATCCGGGCTGCACAGGACGCTATCCGTCCTGTGCAGCCAGTGACAGGCTGTCTCCTGTCACATGGCGGCGATCCCCGGCCGCTGATTGGCCGGGGATCGCCGATCTGCCTTACGTCGCTGCTGGATTATTTCCGCTTGTGTTTACATTTAGCCTGCGAGCCGCCTTCGGCGGCCCGCAGGCTATTCACGGAGCCCCCCGCCGTGAATTGACAGGAAGCAGCCGCTCGCACGAGCGGCTGCTTCCTGATTAATCAGCCTGCAGCTGGCGACGCAATACTGCGTCGCTGGTCCTGCAGCTGCCACTTTGCCGACGCACGGTATAAGCGTGCGGTCGGCAAGTGGTTAAGCAATACCAGTTACCTGGCTATCCTGCAGATCCTCTGCCTCCAATACTTTTAGCCCTAGACCCTGAACAAGCATGCAGCAGATCTGGTGTTTGACATTTTTGTAAGATCTGACAAGATTAGCTGCATGCTTGTTTCTGGTGTGATTCACACTACAGTGGCTGGATAGTGTACTGGTTAAGGGCTCTGCCTTTGACATGGGAGACCAGGTTTTGAATCCTGGCTAGGTCAAGTACCTATTCAGTAAGGAGTTCAAGGCAAGACTCCCTAACACTGCAGGGTGGCCTCTTGAGCGCGTCCCTGTGGCTGCAGCTCTTGAGCGCTTTGAGTCTGACAGGAGAAAAGCGCTATACAAATGTTTGGATTATTATTACTGCAGCCAAATAGATCAGCAGGGCTGCCAGGCAACTGGTATAGCTTAAAAGGAAATCAATATGGCAGCCTCCATATACCTCTCACTACAGTTCTGCTTTAAGCAACCTAATGGTTCTATTGCATTGAGCATAAATGTTAAATTTTAGGCAAGCTTCACTTACTTCTGTAGTGGTACAGTGCTTAGGGTGACGTGCCCACCACACAGTGAGATCTGGGTTCAATTCCCAGCTATGGTATGATCTGGTGTTTGACATTTTTGTAAGATCTGACAAGATTAGCTGCATGCTTGTTTCTGGTGTGATTCACACTACTGCAGCCAAATAGATCAGCAGGGCTGCCAGGCAACTGGTATAGCTTAAAAGGAAATCAATATGGCAGCCTCCATATACCTCTCACTACAGTTCTCCTTTAAGCAACCTAATGGTTCTATTGCGTTGAGCATAAATGTTAAATTTTAGGCAAGCTTCACTTACTACTGTAGTGGTACAGTGCTTAGGGTGACGTGCCCACCACACAGTGAGATCTGGGTTCGATTCCCGGCTATGGTATGATGTATACTGGTTTTTAAAATAGTATAATTCCCTGGCAGAAGAGACCCTCCTCCCTCCGGTAGGAGGGAGGTGGGAGGCCAATTAAAATCTCCCTAGCAGAGTGTGTAGCAGCTGTCCCATAACTAATTAGTGTAGGCAGACAACTGAGTCAAATGGTATAAAAGGACCTAGCTTGAAGGGAGGAAGGGTGGATGGGGTCTTAAGCAGTGTGTTTCACAATAACATGTCTGCTGACAGTAAAATGGAGGCGAAAAATTTTGCTCAATACAGCTTTATGGGGCGAATCGAACTTCCGCAAAAGTTCGCCTGATGCAGGCGAACGCGAACCCCCAAAGTTCGCCTGGAACCGTTCGCCGGCGAACCGTTCGGCCCATCTCTACATGAGATCGATTGACTATTGTGCTATCTTAAGTATCCTCTCAGCACAGCTCTGACTAGCCAGATCACCAAACACCAAGTGTTGGTAGCTAGAAAGTAACTAGTAATTAACCTCTTAAGGACCATGGGCTTAAACCCCCTAAAGACCAGGCTATTTTTGTCAGAAAAGGCCACTGCAGCTTTAAGGTCAAGCTGCAGGGTAGCACAACACAGCACACAAGTGATTCCCCCCCTCCCCCCTTTTCTCCCCACCAACAGAACTCCCTGTGTTCATTTTTTATTGTTTTTGTCAATATTTTTCTATTTTTTTTTTTTATAATAAATACCACTATTTTTGTTTCATTTTCAATCCTTCCCTCCCCGCAGCCGGCCAATCATGGCAATCGGCTGTCATAGGCTTCTGCCTATGAGAGCCGATCGCTCTTTAGTGTCCCAGGGGGACAGCTGTGTCACACAGCTGCCTCTAGTACAGTGCTGCTGCAAATGTAATCGCAGCGCTGTACAATGTAATTAGACGGAGGTTTCGCCGTCTAACAGTCTCTCGAGCAGCGATCGCCACTCGGAGACTGAAGCTGGAGCTCCGCTCCGCCCACTAACAGGAGATGCGCGCAATCTCCTGCACTGCGAGCCCCAAGGACCTTACGACGATCAGGGTTAGGAGGTCCTGGGGCTGCCGCCGTGGCCACGCCCCTCGGGCTGGCATATTTATTTCCTTTTAAGCAATGCAAATTGCCTGTTGATCACCATTAAAAAACCTCTCATAGAAGGGCCCTTCAAAAATTGATTAAAAGAAATAAAAAATAGGTATAATTATGTATATAAAAAATGTATTAATATACAACATAGGCACATCAAAGTTTGTTAGCAGTCATAGTTGAAGTATTAAAACTGTAGCTACTGTAATTACATCTGCAGCGAGATGACAATTTCTAGACTGTTTTATGGTACTATAGAAATCCACCTTAATATTATTTTTGCTACTGTTACTAAGCTTGAGCAGTTGGAGCTTAAGGGGCGTAGCAATAGGGGTTGCAGAGGTTGCGACCGCATCGGGGCCCCAAAGGGTCCTCCCTCAAATACGGTATTAGCTCTCTATTGGTCCTGTGCTCATAATAATCACTTCTATAGATACTTTGAATAGTGGTAATCATTAACAAACTGTTCCCAATCCCCTTCTTGCACCTCTCACACTGTAGTTGCCATTGGCAGGTTTTGGTGCACCGTATCAATTGTTATGTATAGAGTGCTTGGGGGGCCCCAATGTAAAACTTGCATCGGGGCCCACAGCTCCCTAGCTACGCCACTGTGGAGCTTATAATCAGTTTAGGAAATTGTTTGCTGGCTGTAGAGTGAAATGAACAGAAAATTTAAATGACTTTTTGTGCAAAAGGATTTTTAGAGACCCATGTATTTTTATGACAGTTCTATAACAAAACCGGAATTTCAACTTAAAATTTAAGTGATTCAACTACAACTCTGTCTGTGACAAAATTTTGTGTTACACTGCCATCTGCTGCTGATTCAAAACATTAGTCTCCTCTATAAACAGCACAGATTCTTTAAACATCCTGATTTATATAGCACCAACATGTGCCATGACCATGTACAATAGACAGTACATACAGTTTCATGAAAAATGAGGAAATACAACAAATACTCAGCTAAACAGCTTAGCTTGTAAATTGTACATAAGCAGAGGATGTATATACATGTTACACAGCAACCTTAGAACACACTAAGGCCCCATTCACACTTAGAAATGCAAAACGCCGGCGATTTTTGCCGGCGTTTTGCAGGAGTGATTTTTCCACGATTTCACATGGAAAAATCCCTGAACACTGCGGCGATTTTGCCACAATCGCGCTAAGCACTTCTATAGCACAGAAACGTGATCGTCGGGAAATTCGCCTGAAAATGGTGCAGGTGACGCATTTGTGTTTAGCGTTTTTGGGCGATTTGCGGCGATTAGCGCAAATCGCCCAAGTAAGAACGGGCCCATAGGGTTTCATTACACTAGCGCTTTTAAAAAGCGCTAGCGTTTCAGCGTTTTGCTGAAATCGCGGCAAAACGCTCTAGTGTGAATGGGCCCTAAAAGCCTGATTCAATGACCATGCCAGCATAAGGCCTCTTTTTCATGGATGGTTGAAATGCTAGTTTGTCAAACAGTTTAGCCAACCGGCTGCTGCCACAAGCGCCATTTGGCTGCAGTTACATGCAGCTGAATGGCAGCATTTGGTAACTGCGTGTGTCACATTTGACATATGCTGACATTATCAGGTAGCAAAAAAAAAAAGTCTCATGTCGCATCTGAGGACAGAAAACTATGCTCAGATGCAACTACATGATGAAGTCCACCTGTCCACTGCAAATGCCCAGCCGGTGAACAGAAGCAGCTGACAGGCAGTAAATTCACCGCCTTCAGCTGGTCATGGAAAAGAGACCTTTAGGGCTAGCAATTATTTAACTCATGCAAATATTAATTCCCATGATTCAATTAATAAAATAATACACAGATAATTAGGCATATTTCATATCTGAGAATAATGATTTTTATGGACAGTTTTCTACTTTTAACATTAGACATAGAACATTAGTTTTACTAAAGGCTCTGTTCAGTTTTGTTTTTTTAATTGGCACAGCCTACCCCCAGCCCCCTTTAACACATTGTCTCACATACAAGCTGATATTGGAAGAATGTCCACAAGGTTCAGGTCATTGAGGAAGGGCTCTGCAAGGGAGCGAAGGGTAAGACGAATCTCCCCTCCCTGGCAAAGCTCCCTTGTCCTCATCAAGGATAAGGCCCTAGCCCCACCTCAGAGCTCTGGTCGGTGGGGGTAACAACCCCTACACATGTGGAGGAAGATCCTGGGATTGAAATATAGTGGTCTCTTAAGAATAAAAGAACCGCCAGATATCCGACTCCCAGTTAAATGGGTACAGCAGGTTATTTCTGACCCACCACCTATCTGTATTAAAAGATTACATTTAAAACTTTGAAATAAAAGTTAAAATATTTATCAAAAATGAGAAAGAATATTATTTTCTTCTGTCTCCTTTTCTTGCATCTGTATATTTCTATCTTTCTGTTGCAACTTCCCAACTTCTTCCATACACTTCTATCCACAGCATCTTCTGTATACTCCTGTCATCTTCCATCCTTCCGGAACGAGGACATGCAGGTAGTAAGTGGTGGAACGCGTCCCCTAAGTCACGTATGACATCAATGAGACGCATAGGATCCATGGACTCAGGGGCGTCTCTAGCCATTTTGTCACTCCAGACGAGAAAACCAGTGGCGCCGCCTCCCCCCCGGCAATCTTTCACCAGAAAATAATCATAACACAGCAATGATTCACTTAAAATAATCGTAATGCGGCAATCTTTCACCAGAAAATAATCATAACGCAGCAATGATTCGCCATAAAATAATCCTAATGTGGCCAGCATTCACCAGAAAATAATCGTAATGTGGCAGCGTTCACCAGAAAATTATCGTAATGTGGCCAGCGTTCCCCAGGAAATAATCATAATGTGGCCAGCGTTCACCAGGAAATAATCATAATGCGGCAGCGTTCACCAGAAAATAATCGTAATGTGGCTAGCGTTCACCAGGAAATAATCATAATGCCGCAGCGTTCACCTGGAAATAATCATAATGTGGCCAGCGTTCACCAGAAAATAATCGTGATGTGGACAGCATTCACCTGAAAATAATTGTAATGTGGCCAGCGTTCCCCAGGAAATAAATCATAATGTGGCCAGCGTTCCCCAGGAAATAATCATAATGTGGCCAGCTTTCACCAGGAAATAATCGTAAAGGGCCAGCATTCCCCAGGAAATAATCATAATGCGGCGGCGTTCACCAGGAAATAATCATAATGTGGACAGCGTTCACCAGAAAATAATCGTAATGTGGCCAGCGTTCCGCAGAAAATAATCGTATGTGGCCAGCGTTCCCCAGGAAATAATCGTAATGTTGCCAGCGTTCCCCAGGAAAAAATCGTATGTGGCCAGCGTTCCCCAGGAAATAATCGTAATGTGGCCAACGTTCACCAGAAAATAATTGTAATGTGGCCAGCGTTCCCCAGAAAATAAATCATAATGCGGCAGCGTTTCCCAGGAAATAATCGTAATGCAGCAGCGTTCCCCAGGAAATAATCGTAATGTGGCCAGCGTTCCCCAGGAAATAATCGTAATGTGGCCAGCCTTCCCCAGGAAATAATCGTAATGAGGCCAGCCTTCCCCAGGAAATAATCGTATGTGGCCAGCGTTCCCCAGGAAATAATCGTAATGTTGCCAGCGTTCCCCAGGAAAAAATCTTAATGTGGCAGCGTTCCCCAGAAAATAATCGTATGTGGCCAGCGTTCCCCAGGAAATAATCGTAATGTGGCCAACGTTCACCAGAAAATAATTGTAATGTGGCCAGCGTTCCCCAGAAAATAAATCATAATGTGGCCAGCGTTCCCCAGGAAATAATCGTAATGCGGCAGCGTTTCCCAGGAAATAATCGTAATGCGGCAGCGTTCCCCAGGAAATAATCGTAATGTTGCCAGCGTTCCCCAGGAAATAATCGTAATGTGGCCAGCGTTCCCCAGGAAATAATCGTAATGTGGCCAGCCTTCCCCAGGAAATAATCGTAATGAGGCCAGCCTTCCCCAGGAAATATTCGTATGTGGCCAGCGTTCCCCAGGAAATAATCGTAATGTTGCCAGCGTTCCCCAGGAAATAATCGTAATGTGGCCAGCGTTTCCCAGAAAATAATTGTATGTGGCCAGCGTTCCCCAGGAAATAATCGTAATGTTGCCAGCGTTCCCCAGGAAATAATCTTAATGTGGCAGCGTTCCCCAGAAAATAATCGTATGTGGCCAGCGTTCCCCAGGAAATAATCGTAATGTGGCCAGCGTTCCTCAGGAAATAATCGTATGTGGCCAGCGTTCCCCAGGAAATATTCGTAATGTGGCCAGCGTTCCCCAGGAAATAATCGTAATGTGGCCAGCCTTCCCCAGGAAATCGTAATGTGGCCAGCGTTCCCCAGGAAATAATCGTAATGTGGCCAGCGTTCCCCAGAAAATAATCGTATGTGGCCAGCGTTCCCCAGGAAATAATCGTAATGTTGCCAGCGTTCCCCAGGAAATAATCGTAATGTGGCCAGCGTTCCCCAGAAAATAATCGTATGTGGCCAGCGTTCCCCAGGAAATAATCGTAATGAGGCCAGCGTTCCCCAGGAAATAATCTTAATGTGGCAGCGTTCCCCCGAAAATAATCGTATGTGGCCAGCGTTCCCCAGGAAATAATCGTAATGTTGCCAGCGTTCCCCAGGAAATAATCGTATGTGGCCAGCGTTCCCCAGGAAATAATCGTAATGTTGCCAGCGTTCCCCAGAAAATTATCCTAATGCGGGCAGTGTTTCACTAAACCTGTAAAAAGAAAAGTATTTACTCACCTGCAGAAGACTCCTCTCCCTGGGCGCAGATTCCCCGACCGACGATCTATCTGCAGCGGCGGCGAGCATGTGTGACAGGCAGGGGGCGGCGCCGACGTGTCAACAAACTAGAGTGCGACGATTGCACGCTCTGCACAGAGAGGGAGAGGGGGCGGGTGGAGGGGGTGGACCAGTAGGCGGCGGCATCGCACATATAAACTAATGTGCATGCTGCTCGCTCTAAGGAGGAGAGGAAGGGGGCGGACCAGTAGGCGGCGCCCGGCACAGGCTGAGCTGCCTGTCACAGCCGGCGCCGACCTGGCTGAAAGGGAAAAAAAAAAAAAACACACACAGAGCGGCGAGAGAGCGCCCACTTCCACCAACGGCGCCATAGGCAAAAATGTATAGTTGCCTAATGACACAGACGCCCCTGCATTGACTTCTGGATATGTTAACCCCCCACGTGAAGTAATTAAACTTCATTATAATTCGAATTCGAGTAGTTCACTACTCTGAAGCCCTTCCCTGCAGACGAGTGTGCTCCCAGCCTCTGCTTATTACACTCGCTTTGTCTATCTCTGATGGAGCAGAAGTGGCTCTGCAGACTTCTTCAGAAAAACAAAAGTTTGCAAACTTTTGTTTTTCTTAGCATTTTAGTAAGGGGGCTTTTAGGACCACTGTAGTCCCTTACACACTCCAATGAGTTCTGGTTCACCATGAGCTTGCTGGTTAGTCAGACTTCTTCAGCATCCCTACAGTACACAGTACTTGGGGAGGGGTAGAGAGGTTGGGGGCCGGGCATTGTACACAAGACCCTGCTGAGAACTGAATAGGGACTGTCTACAACCCTTTGTCTGCAAAAGTTTGTATGATTCCTTATCCGTGGCAGAGCTGATGCAGTCATTAGAACAATTGTGCAGAGAGCAGATAGTTTTTTTTTTCTCTCCCTGCCCTTAGTTGACAATCTCTCAGGACGGGGAATCCTGTGGCAACATCCCTTGCAGGGTCTATAGTTACACCCCTAGAATCATTAATAGGATTATAGGCCCCCCTGCGGCCGCATCCCTTGCAGGGTCTATTGTTACGCCCCTGGAATCATTAAAGGATTAGAAGGTCGCTACTTGAAGCCTACAGCTATATCATTTGAATGTCTAGATCTCAGAGTCAGAAGGATCTACCAGACCCTAAGCCCTATGTTATGTTATTCAATCCCAGAAACCACCCATGAAAACTACTGTTTACCACTAGAGATGGCCTGAACCTCCGATTTTCGGTTCGCGAACTTCCACCAAAAGTTCGGTTTGCGCAAACTTCCGCGAACTGCAATAGACTCCAATGGGGAGGCGAACTTTAAAAAATAGAAACACTTATGCTGGCCACAAAAGTGATGGAAAAGATCAAGGGGTCTAACACCTGGAGGGGGGCATGGCGGAGTGGAATAGACACCAAAAGTCCCGGGGAAAAATCTGGATTTGACGCAAAGCAGCGTTTTAAGGGCAGAAATCGCATTGAATGCTAAATTGCAGGCCTAAAGTGCTTTAAAACATCTTGCATGTGTATACATCAATCAGGGAGTGTAATTAGAGTACTGCTTCACACTGACACACCAAACTCACTGTGTAACGCACCGCAAACAGCTGTTTGCGTAGTGACGGCCGTGCTGGACTGGTGCGCACCATGGTGGGATTGCTCTTCCTCCCTCAGTGATGTCAGGTAATGTCTGACTGCCTTATAAACTTTCAATGGTTCTTTCTCTACCATTGTTAAAGCTTACATCTATTTTTTTAAATACTTGTTCTGCTTGCTGTTCAGTACCTGCAACGAGAATCTTTTATGGAGGGCAAGTCTGCCATTGTGAGTGACCACTGGTAATGGCCGGGGAATCCTGGTTCGATTCCGGTCCGGAGTGGGATCCTAAGAAATGGCTACCACCACCACACATCCAAGGAAGGCAGCATGCACGTTGTGGGCAAAGGAGCAGGAATGGCTACCACACATCCAAGGAAGGCAGCAGGCATGGCATGCACGTCCAGAGGTAGTGACCAAAAGGAGGACTTTCGAGGCCCTGCTGTTATGGAGGGCTAGTCTGCCATCCATTCAAGTGAAAGGTATGTACTGACTGCCAGGTATAATACAATGTGCAGTCACACAGGTGCAATTAACAGGTATACACGGAGTGGTATATCACACTGCGTGCACTCACATAGGTATGTGGGAGCACTGAACGCAACAGGTAGGTGTATGCAGTGATGAGGTGGGTGCACTGAACATAACAGGTAGGTATATGCAGTGATGGGTATTACAATGTACACCTGTCACACACATACAGGTAGCGGACAGGCACAGTGACACTGCGTGTGCTCAACTCACGTAGGTAGGTGGGTGCACTGTGAACAACAGGTAGGTAGGTATATGCAGTAATGGGTATTACAATGTGCACCTATCACACACACAGGTAGCAGACAGGCACAGTGACACTGCGTGCGCTCAGGTGGGTGGGTGCACAGTGAACAACAGGTATATGCAGTGATGGGTAATGTGCACCTGTCACACACACAGGTAGTCACTGAATGTGCTGGGCCTGACAGTGGCACACACAGTATGAATTATCAAGGCCGTCTATGCAACACAAGTGTCAGTGGGACACACAGAAAAACAAATAGATCACAAAAACAAGATTAGCTCTCAAAAGAGCTGTTGTGGGGTGCTATTTTAGCAATAAGAATCAGCAAGGAGCAAGCTAAGAAGCCTACAAGAGCCTAACTAAACTTTCCCTATGAGAGAGTCTGCAGCAGCTGTCCCTTCTCTATTTACTGCAGACACACGAGTAAAATGGCCGGCGATGCTTGCCTTTTATAAGAGGGGGGGGGGGGAGTGGCTCCAGGAGGGAGTGTAGCTTGATTGGCTACAATGTGCCTGCTGATTGTGATGTAGAGGGTAAAAGTTGACCCTAATGGTGCACTATGGGGGTGAATCGAACTTCCGGTAAAGTTTGTGGTTCTCCGTGATCGCGAACCCCCGGAAGTAAGCCTGGAACCGTTTGCCAGCGAACCGTTCGGGCCATCTCTATTGACCACCCGATCCCTAAAAACACTGGTGCAGGTAGAATAACAGGAAGAGTACATGCTCAGAACCTAAGTGGTTAAAGAAGCAAAATCTGCTGTGTCTTATAATCCACCCATTGTGCCCAGGTAATAGTAAATGTTGTGTGCTCTATTCCGTTTCACTGCTCTTAACTCTTCTATCACATAAGTAAAGTCCATTTTTGCAAGCCATTCCTTCAATCTTCTTTTCTTCTTTACAGCAAGGCACGATTGCAGGAAGATTACGCTATTCTACAACCGTGGAGGGGAGAAAAACCGCCCAGAGCTGCTATTTCAACTGCTCTCCCCACATATGAATGTCCTGCTCCATAGCTGCGTCGGGATTACGGACGCCCTGCATAACCATTTATGTGTAATGTATTTCTCTTGTTTACTGCAAATAGCCCTTTTACATTTTTTTTAATTATCAGAGCTGTCATTTAGTCATACTGCCCCTTTAAATGACTGCTGCCTGTAGCCATCGGTTGCGATCGCTAGGGTGTCAGTTTGGGGACCCAATGCTCTAAAGTTGCACTATTCTGCCGTGGCCTAGCGATGCATCTGTACAGCACTAGGGCCCCCAAACTGCCACCCTAACAGTAACATCCCATCATTATAGACACGCAGGCTGGGGATGTTAGCCTGCTACATGCTCTGCTAGTAGTAAAATAAGGCATATGTGGTATCATTTTAATTGGTAAAGGGCCTTATTAAGGTTTTAAAACTGTGAGACTTTTCATGTAAAAAATACGAATGAGGAAATCTGAAAAAAGTGCATTTTTTTGCATTTACATCCATTTACCTCTAAAAATCCCTATAAAATATTGAAAAAAATATTACCAATAGAAAGCCTATATTGTTCTGAATAAGTGATAAGTTATGACACAGCTGAATTGTCAAATGGAGGAAGGGATTGTGCCCACCCCGCCCCCCATGTTATTAACTGTGGCTGGTTGTTGAGGGACAAGGGCTTAAAGGGACACTTAAGTCAAACAAAAAAATGAGTTTTACTCACCTAGGGCTTCCAATAGCCCCCTGCAGCGGTCCGGTGCTCTCCCCGCCTCCCTCCGATCCTCCTGGCCCCGCCGGCAGCCACTTCCTGTTTTGGTGACAGGAGCTGACAGGCTGGGGATGCGAGTGATTCTTCGCGTTCCTGGCCACAATAGCGCCATCTATGCTACTATAGCATATATCATATACCATATAGCAGCATAGAGGGTGCTAATGTGTCTGGGAACGCGAAGAATCACTCGCGTCCCCAGCCTGTCAGCTCCTGTCACCGAAACAGGAAGTGGCTGCCGGTGGGGCCAGGAGGAGCGTAGGGAGGCGGGGAGAGCACCGGACAGCTGCAGGGGGCTATTGGAAGCCCTAGGTGAGTAAAACTCATTTTTTTTGTTTGACTTAAGTGTCCCTTTAAAGATGTGTATTTGGTGAAGCTATACTAATTTTGTGTTTTAGATGTAACAAACGTTTCAGAAGATACAATAATCTAAAAGCAAAAGCAGTAAAGCACTGAGGCAGTACGATTTGTGGTGTACTAAAATGGATGAGTTTAATGTGCCAGGTGAGTAAAGGTGGCAATACATGGTAAGACTAAGTAAAAAATAGTCAAACCAGCTGCTCTAGGGTTTCCCACTTCATTTATATGCCTTTATTGAGTACAATCTCCAAAAATGCAAAAAGATCCCTGAACACATTAAAACCACTTAAAAACAGCCTGTGGAGCGCTCCTCACCCATGACCCAGCAAACTGTCACCCATTCACATCCACACTGGTACCGGTATCACAGAATCCGGAGTTTCTTCAGAGTGGTGGAGAGGGGTTTAAACAATTGCTGTAGTCAGTTAGATGGTATGCCGACATGACAATGCTGTTAGTCCCAGTTCAAGCACAGACACAAGCAGCCAAAGCAAGCCTTGTAAGCATGGTTGGCAGCGCTGCCAGTCCCTGGGCGCCCAGTGCCGTTCTTCCAGCTCTTGATCACGGCTGAGTCTTCAGACTGCTGTTTCTTCTCGCAGCGCTCAACCACGCTGTATCAGGCAGCGGGGAGCGGCGATTCAGCGTCCACTCGGTCCTCCCAGCACTTGTCAGCTTGGTGGTGAGGTGCTCAGTACACAGAAAGGGACGTGACCCCACCCATTGACGCGTTGCGCCCGCCCACTGCGAGCTTCGTCAGGATGAGTGACAGGGGGGGCCAGGAAATCCTTTATACACATGCAGTGTGCTTAAGCTTGCCTCTGGTCCCACCCCAATCGTCATGCCAACCAACACAACTTCCTCTTGGTCTCAGACCCTCCTCCTTCCCTTCTAAGAGATATCCCGAGGTTAACTCAGTGGCAGCTCCCATTCCATCACGTTTACAGCACTTCCGGGTGAGTCCCCTCAGGCACTTTTCATTGTAGTAGCAATGTATGGCCATTTAATTTATATGCACAGCATACATAGATACATCAGGTCGCAGTTTCAACTCTTTATTGCGCTGTCCCATGCTTCTCTATTTCTCAAATACCTAAAAAGAATACTTCATCCTTCTCTCCCACAACTCCTTGTCATCATCACACTTCTCTTCTTAAAGGAACGCTGAGTACTCAATCTCTTGATTTAACCCATTGGGTGTCACTGAGTCCAGCAGATATATCCATCTGCATTCATGTTGCAGCAAAACCTTTTCCCTATCTCCACCTCTCCTATTTCCACTCAGTCTGAAGAAACCCTTAAAGGTCAGACCCCTTGTTGACCCACTATGCTTCGTGCAGAAGTGTTCCGCAATCGCACTCCGATATTCGCCATTCGGTTTTGCGCCACAGTTTATGTTGCTTAAGTGTTCGCCAATGCGAGTTTTTAGCTTTCTAGTCGTCATTCCCACGTATACTAGTGGGCATGGACATTGGATAACATACACTGTCCATTCTGAGTTACAGTTTATAAAACTGCGAATTTCCCATTCTTTGGTACGTTGTGGGGTACTGAAAGATTTACACACATCCACATGGCAACACACAGAGCAATTACCACACTTATGCATCCCATTAGGGATCCTGCTTTGTAGCCAGGTTTCTTTTGGGGCCATGTCGGAATGTACCAGCCGATCCCGCAGATTGGGCGCCCGTCGCGCAACCATCCGTGGGGTTTTACCCACTATGGGTCCAATCCGCGGGTCAACTGATAGCACCGACCAGTGTCGAAGTAACACTTCATAGATTTTATGCCAATTTGCATTGAAAGGGGACACATATCTCGTTTGACCACTCCCACGTTTTTGTTCTTTCTTCCTACTTCTCTGTCCTAAACTCAACAGATCCTTGCGAGTAGTCTGTAATGCTCTCTCAGCACTCGAGCACAATGTCTCATGTCGGTATCCGCGATCGTGAAACCTATCATACATCGACAAAGCCTCGTTCACAAAATCCATCTCCCTGGAGCAATTCCTGCGAATTCGCAAGAACTGCCCTGTTGGGATTCCATTTTTTAGATGCTGTGGGTGATGGCTGGTGGCGTGGAGGAGGGTGTTCCCAGCGGTTGGCTTGCGGAAAGTAGACGTCCGCAATCCTTCATCACCCTTAGCTATACGCAAATCGAGAAATGAAATCTCGGTCATACTATGCGTATATGTAAGGCGAATATTCCGCTGGTTCATATTTAGCTGATCAATGAATATTTCCAACTCCGCTTCACTCCCCCTCCACACCACCAGCACATTGTCAATAAAACGCAGCCACAGTCCAACATACTTTTCGAAGTCGCGCCTCGGGTACACATCGCATCTTTCCCATCTGCCTAGATGCAGACAGGCATAGGCAGGTGCGCACGCCGCGCCCATCGACGTGCCGCGAACCTGCCTATAATGGGTATCTCCGAACAGGAAACAATTGTGCTCAAGGATAAATTTCATTGCCCTCACCACAAAATCATTGTGTACCGGGGTGTCTGGGCTGGTATCGCACAGAAAAAACTCCATTGCCTCCAGTCCTACCCCATGGGGAATCGACGTGTAGAGACTCTCCACGTCGATTCCCACAAGGAGATCATCAGGGCCGACCGACAGACCATCCAAGAGGCGCAAAACATCGCGCGAGTCTTGTACAAAAGAGGGTAATGAGGCCACCAGGCTCTTGGCCTTCTCGTCCACCCATTTAGATAATCTCTCAGTTGGCCCATCAATGGCACTGACGATCGGCCTTCATTGTAAGACTGCCATACAATGTGGCTAACAGATCAATTTCTCTCTCATCAGAATCTGATTGGATTGGAATCGAATCCCCCTATACACTACACACAAATTTCTATTGAACATTTATTGGACCACAGCATTGCACTGTTCGATGCAATACAACGCTATTCACAGTCAATTTAAAACCGCTCCCTCGATGTGTCCAATCAATTAAAACTTACTTTCCAGCCAAGTCATTACTTACATTCTTCCTGTGAATCGATAGAAATTAAGATCAATGTTGCTAGTTGCATCACAGATAACTGGCAGCATGACCAAATCAGCTGGAAAAAATTGATGCGTGTATTGTTTGTTATTGCCTGCTTTACAATTCACATGGATATTGAGAACATTCGTTTTACAATTTAATTGGCCAGCAACTTGTCTATGATGCAACAAGATAGCTGAATCACATGCCATTTGCTATCACTTGGAATTGCATTGTTTACTAGAAGTAAGATCCTTGTCTTTTCAAGCTTACACTCTATGGGACTATAAATACCAAACAATAAAATGTGTGCCAGTTTTTACTGATACCAAATCTGATTGATGTAGCATGTATTAGTTTATTTACATGGCAGTGCAAAGAGCAAGTAATCTACAGTGATCACAGATGTCAGGTGTTCTGAGTTTAACCACTTCACCACTGAGGGGTTTTACCCCTTGAACACCAGAGCAATTTTCACCTTTCAGCGCTCCTTACATTCATTCGTCTACAACTTTATTATTACTTATCGCAATGAAATGAACTATATCTTGTTTTTTTTTCGCCACCAATTAAGCTTTCTTTAGGTGGGAAATTATGCCAAGAATTATTTTATTCTAAATGTGTTTTAATAGGAAAATAGGAAAAAAATGTGGGGAACAATTATTATTTTTCAGTTTTCGGCCATTATAGTTTTTAAATAATGCATGCTACTGTAATTAAAACCCATGAAATATATTTGCCCATTTGTCTCGGTTATAAAACCGTTTAAATTATGTCCCTATCACAATGTTTGGCGACAATATTTTATTTGGAAATAAAGGTGCATTTTTTTCAGTTTTGCATCCATCCCTAATTACAAGCCCGTAGTTTATAAAGTAACAGTGTTATACCCTCTTGACATAAATATTTAAAAAGTTCATATAGAATTACTGGATATGGTGGCCGGTGTATGATAAGGACCCAAAATAAATTCGCAGTATAGTAATACATGCAAATTTAATGCATATGACAAGAGAGTGCCAAACTGAAAAAGAAAATAATTTTACTTCACATGCCCCATGTCAACAAACTAAATAGACAATTTTACAAATAAAGAATTGACTATTGGGTGCATGTGAAAAAATGAGAAAACCTTTATTTAATCTAATAACATGATTTATAATGACATAAATATGTAAATTTTAAAAACCAATACAAAGATGCATAGTAGAATGTAAATAGGATGAAAATGACCCAACTGACTCCAGAGACAGATCAAGGCAAAAGGGGCTGCAGTCCCCTATGCCCGGATACACTGTTCACTCCTAGGCCTCTATCGAGATTGCTGATAGCTCAACTGTAGCAAGGAGTTCCAAACTTGTAACCATATAACCTTCAATCAATTGTAAGCTGTTTGTAGGTGGATAAAGATCAAGCCAACACAAACACAGAGTCCACCGATAATCCCAATCGCAGATGTCGGCAGTTGGAGTAATAGTTCAATTTATCATGTACCCTTCAGGGACACCATTTGATTCCAGCTTGATATATATGCATATGATGGAATTCCACGAAGAGACCAGCAAAACAGATAAGCTGTACAAGCAAGCAAGATTGAAGCATATGTAGGATAGTAATATTGCAAGCGTGACAGAAGCTTGTGTTTGAAAAAGGCCTCTATGTCAATTGCTGTAGAGTTCAATGCATATTGCAGGTAGCTGCGGGGTTCCCAGACACCTGTAAATGAGTCAAGAGCCCAAAGCCGTAATGCTGAACATATAGTCCACTGAGTCCCAAAAGCAAAGCGATATTGTTGATGGTGCTAATGGCAAGCTTGAAAGCAGCGTGTAGCATATGCAGCGGGCAACAGTTCATATACATATGAAAAGACAGGTGTCAATATTACCCCTTCAAGCAGCATCCTTGCCAGTGATGGATGAATCCAGGCCAATGCGGAGGAGTCCCCGGTAGTCAGTGGTGTGCGGATGCCTAATTGCTCGACATGTTTCGCTAAATTACTTTAGCCTCATCAGGAACTAGCATCCTAAAACTTGTTGTGCATTTCTGCCATTGCGTCCTAAGGACGCCATTCAAATACGTGCTATGGCCGCTGGCCGCCTCTTCCACTCCGCCCACCCACGCCCAGACTCCCCGCCTCCGGCCACCTCCAACACGCAGCTGAATGCCGTCATGTGGAGGCACGCCTAGCGTGCCGGACCCCAGCCCGCAGACCGGAGATCCGCGTTCCAACGGGCGGAAGTGCGTCACCCACAAGCGTACCAACGGTGTCATGCCAGGAGAAGGGGAACCAGGCGCGCATGCGCAGGAACGAGGGGGCGGAGAGACAGCCCGCCCGTTCCCCTACATTAACAGTCAATACAACTTCGTATGTAGATAAAGCAAAATAAGTTAGTAGTATGTGTTTACATGTGGATGCATTGATTAAGCTGCACTAATTTCTGTGCAGTTTGGTATTATATCCCCATCTTTCTCCACAGGTAGACTCACAGGTGTCCCAGAATGGTGGTTCGCTTCTAGGTTTATTTGCTTTATCTACATACTAAGTTGTATTGACTGTTAATGTAGGGGAATGGGTGCGGGCTGTCTCTCCGCCCCCTCGTTCCTGCGCATGCGCGCCTGGTTCCCCTTCTCCTGGCATGACACCATTGGTACGCTTGTGGGTGACGCACTTCCGCCCGTTGGAACGCGGATTTCTGGTCTGCGGGCTGGGGTCCGGCACGCTAGGCGTGCCTCCACATGACGGCATTCAGCTGCGTGTTGGAGGTGGCCGGAGGCGGGGAGTCTGGGCGTGGGTGGGCGGAGTGGAAGAGGCGGCCAGCGGCCATAGCACGTATTTGAATGGCGTCCTTAGGACACAATGGCAGAAATGCACTACAAGTTTTAGGATGCTAGTTCCTGATGAGGCTAAAGTAATTTAGCGAAACATGTCGAGCAATTAGGCATCCGCACACCACTGACTACCGGAGACTACTCCGCATTGGCCTGGATTCATCCATCACTGGCAAGGACGCTGCTTGAATGGGTAATATTGACACCTGTCTTTTCATATGTATATGAACTGTTGCCCGCTGCATATGCTACACGCTGCTTTCAAGCTTGCCATTAGCACCATCAACAATATCGCTTTGCTTTTGGGACTCAGTGGACTATATGTTCAGCATTACGGCTTTGGGCTCTTGACTCATTTACAGGTGTCTGGGAACCCCGCAGCTACCTGCAATATGCATTGAACTCTACAGCAATTGACATAGAGGCCTTTTTCAAACACAAGCTTCTGTCACGCTTGCAATATTACTATCCTACATATGCTTCAATCTTGCTTGCTTGTACAGCTTATCTGTTTTGCTGGTCTCTTCGTGGAATTCCATCATATGCATATATATCAAGCTGGAATCAAATGGTGTCCCTGAAGGGTACATGATAAATTGAACTATTACTCCAACTGCTGACATCTGCGATTGGGATTATCGGTGGACTCTGTGTTTGTGTTGGCTTGATCTTTATCCACCTACAAACAGCTTACAATTGATTAAATGGTTATATGTTTACAAGTTTGGAACTCCTTGCTACAGTTGAGCTATCAGCAATCTCGATAGAGGCCTAGGAGTGAACAGTGTATCCGGGCATAGGGGACTGCAGCCACTTTTGCCTTGATCTGTCTCTGGAGTCAGTTGGGTCATTTTCATCCTATTTACATTCTACTATGCATCTTTGTATTGGTTTTTAAAATTTACATATTTATGTCATTATCAATCATGTTATTAGATTAAATAAAGGTTTTTTCATCTTTTCACATGCACCCAATAGTCAATTCTTTATTTGTAAAATTGTCTATTTAAAAAGTTCAGTCCATAAGGTAACTATTTATGTTTTTTTTTTATTGTATTTTTTTTTAATTACAAAAAATAAATAAATTGGGCAGTGTGGGAGGTAATGAGTTAATTTATTGTGTAAAACTAATGTATTTGTATATGTAAAATGCTTTCGGGTGTAGTTTTACTATTTGGCCACAAGATGGCCACAGTGAGTTTGTGTTCATGTGACCTGTAAGCGTCCGGAAGGACGCTTACAGGAAGCACTACGAGGCTGGGCAAATCGCAATGATCGCGCTGTTTCTCATAGAAGCAGCAGATCATTGCGGGGGCTTAGATCAACGAACGGGAATGGATTTTCTCATTCATTGATCTCCAGGGCGAGCAGGCGGAGGCGTGCACGAGCGGCGGGAGCACGGACAGCGGCAGTAGCGCGGGAGGTACAGATTTCTCCGTCCCTTGGTTTTTTAGGGGGAGGGGGGAAGGGACGGAGAAATTCATACCGCGGGGGGTAAAGTGGTTAATCGAGTCTTATGGATAGTTGGCTGCTATGCATACAAGCATTAGGTTGTTTCAGTAATCATTTGGTTTATAAGAAACCCTAGGTGAGAACCATATGGAAGCTGCCATATTTATTTCCATTAAAGCAATACCAGATTGCCTGGCAGTCCTGATCTTTCTGGTCAGTTGTGTCTGAATCACACTCCTGAAACAAGCATGCAGCTTGTGCACGCTCGTGCAGGCGCAGTAGATGCCGACCTGCCGAGGTCATCATCTTGCACCAGAGGCAGACCCGGGACAAGGGCCTCCAACACCCAAGGCTGAGAAACCAACCCTCCCACCCCAGCCGTCACACACTGATTTCTATTAGACTAAGAGGCGCCCCAGTGTCTCCAACACCTAAATCTCTAGTTATCTGGCTTGCAGTCACTGCCATGTGTCCCCTTTTCTTATTTCTCTCTGCTCCAAACACAATAGGGGAATGATAGCTGAATGAGCTGTGTACCCCCTTCTACAGTGCACCCTGAGGATGGAGCCTCTCTCACCTTGGCCCAGCCCTGACCGGAGAGGACCTGAGCGGAGGTGTGGTGAGGGCACAGGATGGCTGATAGGGTTTGGAGGAAGCCCCAGGTAAGTAGATCTTTTTTTTAAAAACTCCTCGGACATTGCCTTTAAGGGGAAATAAATATGTCCACCTTCATATGTCTCTCACCTCTGGTTTCCATTAAGGTGTGCAGGTTATTAGCCTTTAGGGTCAAATCCTGCTGGTGTGGCTACCACCTAAAGCTTTATTAGTACAAAACATGGACACATAGACTTCAGTATGCTAAAATGTAATGAGAACTAACAAATCCTTGCTGTAAGGGTTAAAAACAAATGAAAGGCTGAGTTGCATCAAGAACATGGCCGTACACATCAATTGCTTTTGACTATATAATGATACTTTACATTTATTACTTCAGCACTTAATACCTGTGCTTCTCTACACACACGTCCGCACAAGCACCCACCAATCACCCGTGCCAATGCTTATAGTTGGGGGCCGGCATGTTGATATAGCAAGAAGCTGCAGTAATCCAAATTTCAGGGTATAGCCAGCTAGATTATGCATAGTGTCCAACAGTTCCTACGTGCCAGTAAATTAAATGTATCTCACCCCTTCTTTAAGCCATTCGTGCTGCTCAGTGATCAGTAAAAGTGTCTCAGACCTGTTACTACCAAAGGGCAAAATCTGACTGTTTCCAGCGCGATGCTTAGATACCGCTGTAATTCACCAGAGATGCGGTTTGCCTGGAGCAGAACGCCAATGCACATGGTGGGGAGAAGGGTGTTTGTTCTAGGATTTTTCACACTGATTTTGTGTCTGGGTTCCTTCCCCTTCACCTTAGAATTTGACTTCCATTGCAGAGTAGGGGTGTTAGCATTTGGTTGACCCCAGGTTATCCAAGTACTTGCTATATCTACCATGCGTTCCTCGATTCGCCACCCAAGGAGGCTTCTAATAGGAGACCAACTACTTCAGTCTTTGCTTCTATTTAGCCATAGTGTTTGAGGTTCCCATCAGACCTTTATGGCTGCCCTAGTGGCTCAATACCCATAAAGTTCCCAGCATATTTTACCACAACAGGCAAACCCTTAATTATATTACCCAGGTCTCACCACAAGGAGTTAACAAGTTTGGAACCCATAAGTGCATTGAGAACATTATTATTATTATTATTTGTTTTAGAGCTTTGAGTTTTTTTACATTGCGGTTTACTTCCGTTCATTCAATTTATACCACAATGCAGTGGGGCGCAGTGTGACAGGAAAATATATTTCAATTTTTAATTATAAAAAAGTGTACCTAGAATACAAAACTTGCTTGCGCGAAGATAAAATAAGGACAATATTGTCACAGGACCCCTAGTGGCCAGACCGCACAATGCCTTCCAATCGGTTTCAGCACACAGACCATGCAAGCTGTGGTCGCAATCGGTGCGCAGAAACCGCTGGAATTTTGGCAGCAGACTGACTAGAAGGGATCCTGTGAGTTACGGTAATTACAAATTACACACTATTTCAGGGTATAACTGCCACCACCTCTGTTATCATGGGACAGAGGCACCCACTGACTGGCTGAGTCTAGACCTGCAAATAAAAATGGTTAAACACACTCTATACTGTCTAGCTAGCAACAATAGTAGCGACTCTTCAGAAGTCAGGGTTTGGTTTGTGCGGCTGAATAGCAGGGTAGTTGAATAAGCAAATGACGTTAGCGTCGCTTATTAAAACGCAATATAAATAATTAATATATACAGAAGATCATTAAAATCAACAATTATAGAAACATTAATAGCCAGTATGAAAATAAAAGGGAGAAAATACTTAGAGTTTGTGGAAATCTGTCCTTCTGAGAAAACTCACAAAGTTCTTGGTTTCAGTTCTGTAGCAAAGTCCAAACAAGCCAGATGCTAGCATGTCCTCAAGCTGGCAAGGATGTAATCTGGATGATGTTTCAAAATGGAGGACATTAATTTTGGGTCCTCTGCCATTCTTATACCCCTGATCCAGTAGGAGGGAGTGAGGGCAGGAACCACACACCCCCTTAGAACATGAGATGAGTCCTCCCCCTTCCCCTGGGGACCAAAAATCATATCTAACCATAAATGGGCTCTATCTCACAGAACCGTACAGGTCAGGGCAGATTTACTAACATTTTCAGGTCTGTCCCGATTTACCCAGCACCCTGATACCAAACATTAGGGGTAGGAACCCTGTGGTATCATCAGGGCACTTTCGTGCTGCCTAACTGGAAGCCCTTTCCTCAGAATGTTCTGAAACGTTCTCAGTACCAGCGCCAGGCAAAGCCCGCCATGCTCTGTGAGTTTGGAGGGCCTGCCAGCCTGGCAACACAGGAAATATGACACATATAGCAGTTTATGGAATATTATATACATCTAGGAGTTACAGCAGGTCAGTTCTAGGTGAAGGCTCTTTGAAGCTAGGACAGCAGGCTACGTGTCGGCTTCCCTGCTGTGATCGGGGCTGGAGAGTCTCACTCTCCCTCCTCTAAATTGGTTCTGTCAGGCTACTTATCTGACTTCATCTGATGGATGGGCCCTTAGCACAGCTGGGTGCCTGGGAGACACTGCTGAAGGCTTCTTTCCATTTGGTGAAAGGAAAAAAAACTGTCTTTTAAAAGAAGGAATGTCATTCTGTTTGCTGCAATGACTGCACAAATCTAGAGAAAAGACGCCTTAGAGGGGATCTAATTAACATGTATAAATACATCAGAGGGCAATATAATAGCTTGGCGGAGGAGCTTTTTGTCCCTAGGCCTTCTCAAAGGACTAGAGGACATGATCTGCGCATGGAGGAAAAACGTTTTAGCCATTTATTTAGGAAAGGGTTCTTTACAGTAACAGTGATTAAGATGTGGAATGCATTGCCACAGGAAGTCGTTATGGCAAACTCTATACCTGCATTTAAAGGGGGCTTAGATGCTTTCCTTGCGTTGAAAGACATCCATGGCTACAATTACTAGGTACTGCCTAATGATGTTGATCCAGGGATTTTTTCGCCTTCTTCTGGATCAACAGGGATATGTGAGGGAGCAGGCTGGTGTTGTACTTTGTTCTCTGGTTGAACTCGATGGTATGTCTTTTTTCAACCAAAATAACTATGTAACTATGTAACCAGGAAGCGATCAGAAAATGGACTGCGCGAATCTTCCCGATTCGCCTGCGTTTCTCACGGCTGTTCCGTGACACCTCCCTCCAAGAGAAAAGGCCTCAGCCAGGCATCAATAAGATGTGTGGCGTTGCCGATGATCTGGCAGCCGGGTCTCGAGCTGCTGGCACGGCGGGATAACCCATTGGAGCCTGCGGCTCGGTTCACCTGGACAGGTCGCTGTCCGCTACCCTCAGGTTTGACCCAACATGGACCGTTCTGGACAGGGCGTTTGCACTACTGCGTTCGGATGTGGCATCTGCCAGGACTGCTGACAACGGGCAGTAGGTTGGGTAGGTCAACAGCCAGCCCACGCAGGGGTTCCCTGCTAAGTGGCTGTGGACCTAAGGGAACCCCGTGGGAATCCCTGGACCTTCCCAGTTCCTGACAGACGGCACACGCCGTGCAGTATTTTGCTACATCCCTGTTCATCCTGGGCCAATAAAACTGTTTTTGAATACAGTCAAGTGTCTTGCGGACCCCCAAGTGTCTGGTCAGAGGGCTGTCATGTGCGGAGTGCAGCACATGGCCCCTGAATGCACTTGGTACCACAAGCCACTTGGTATTCGCCTGCGGCTTACCGGTAGTGGGCTGCACAGCCTTACTGTACAGTCTCCCACCTTCCCAGTACACCTTGAAAGCAGCCCCGTCTGCGAGGGGCTCAGAGGCTTGCTGCCTGAGCGCCTCCAGGCTTGGGTCACTTTGTAGCGCTGCTGTGAATACAGCACTGTCAGTTTCAACCAGCTGGCTCATGTCACATGAAGTCAGCGGCTGAAAGTCCACACTTCTGGGGTCAGCACTGGACGAAGAGTTCAGCACTGAGCCCACAACCCTTGCAGCACCCTGGGTGACTGCTAGTACAGGCACAGCATTAGCATTACAATAATTGACATTCTTCACATCATTGACACATGCATTAATGACAGTGACAGGTACAGAAACATTTTCATTACAGACAGTTTGTACATCAAACACAGGTACCTTTGACTCAGATACTATTGAATCCAGTACCCTTGAACTGGGCACATTCAACCCACCTCCCCCTGGTGCTCCCCCAAATGTGTAAAGTACCTGGTGGTGGGCGGAGAGTCTGTCTCCTTCCGTGAGCGACAAGACGGTTGAGGCAGGTTCGTAATAGGACACAAGCTTGCCCAAATCAGTCCCCAACAACACAGGGACCGGGAGTTCATCCACAACCCCAACAACTCTTTCTTGAACCTCCACCCCCCAGTCGAGCTTCACTCTTGCTTGGGCTATGTGTAAAAGGTTGCCCTCTACTCCAGTAAGGGCAAGGGATCGCCTGGAGCTGATGTTCTCCTTTGGCACAAGGTGTGAGTGAACTAAAGTGACGTCGGCTCTGGTGTCTCAGAATCCAGTGACAATCTTGTCATTCACTCTAACAGGCTGCTGCTGGTCGGTTCGGTCGTGGATTTCCTTTCCGCGGGCAAACAGAACAAAATCTGATGATCCAGGCTGTGGTTCGCTGGCTAGTTGCATCTGCCGTGGGTGAGGTACAGGTGATCCAGGTGCTGGTGGTGTCTGCCTCCGCTCCGGAGAGTTGAATTTCATGTGTCCGGGCTGGCGGCAGTAGTGAAAGGTGACCCCCTCAGGTGCTCCAGGCCTGGATGCAGCAGCTGCGCTGGGTGGCCTCTGTGGCGGACGGCTCACAGGGACAGGAGAGTCTGCTAGAGTATTGGGCTGACCTCCTCTCCAGCTAGATGGTAAAGTTCTGCGTGTGTCAGGCACCTGGGTAGACGCAAAGGTTTCAGCGAGGTCTGCAGCGACAGTCGCTGACGCAGGCTTTCGCTCCAGCACAAACTGTCGTACATCAGCAGGGCAAATGTTCAGAAACTGTTCTAGGACTATAAAGTCCTCCAGGACATCATAAGCCCCTTTGGTGAGGCCTAGAGTCCACTGGCGGAGTGTGGTGAGTAGACTGCTGACCACATCTCGATAAGAGTCCGTAGATTTTTTCTGCCAGGACCTGAACTTTTTGCAATGGGCTTCTGGCGTCTGCTGATATTTAGTGATTATAGCATCTTTTATAGCGGTATAATCATTATCCTTTTCCGCAGGTAACTCTGCGAAAGCATCAAGCGCTTTGTAGCGCAGCAAAGGCTTCAGATGTCTGGCCCACTGGTCTTGGGAGAGACGATACTGACGGCATGCTTTTTCAAAAGACCGCAAAAACAAGTCAATGTCAGTGTCTTTTTCAATAGTAGCAAATTTAAATTTTGTACTTACAGGTGATGCGGCTCCTTCAGCAGGGAGGCCAGGCGATGAACTCTGGCTGGCCTGTTGCACTTTTGCCATGTTCAGCTCATGCTGTCGTTGGCGCTCCCGTTCTGTAGCAGCAGCAGCAGCTCGCCGTTCCTCATGCGCTTGCATGTACTGCAGGTCCTTTTCCAGGTCAGTGTCCATCGGCTTTTGCAATGCTGCTGCATTAGCGGATCAGCACAAATGGACAGTCCAGTACTGGCTGGTTCCAGGCGAGTACTCGGAGAAACTCTGAGACCGGGGTCCACACTGACCGTCTCTTGCGTAATTGTTGCAGCAGAGGCCCGCAGGATGCTCAACCTCTGTACGCATAGGATCTTCAGTCTCTGGTTCCCCTCGACTTGGGTCAGATGGGCTGGCGTCCACCTCAGCGGAAACATCCAGCTCCCGCAGTTGCTGGCCATCCCATCTGTACAAGTCTGTTATCAGGTCCTGTTGCTTCTTGCGGCGGATGTCAATGCCTCTCGCTTCGCAAAGATTTTGCAGGTCTGCCATGCACATGAGCTTGTAGTTCCCGGACATTTCCATGCCAAATAAAATAAAACTTTTGGGGAGGGGTACTGGCTACACAGTCTCTCTGTATATATAAAAAATATCAAACACTGTGAGATATATATGGGTGGGTATGGTCCAAATCAAACAAAAACTGCTCAGACTCTTTTTAAGAAAATATCTACAAAAACTTTTATTAATCACTGTATCAAGACAAAACAGTTTAAAAATGTGAGCCTCCCGAGCCTCCCCAAAGAAGCACCCGCCCCACCTGACAAGCCCCTCCCCTACAGCCTTCAATTACCCTCATCCAATAGCTAGCCCCTACTTGACCTGTAATCAAAAAGATGAAGTGAAGCATGTGCACCTGCCCCACTGCAAAAATTCAAACACCAGTGTACCTGTCTGGGCTCAGACTCCTAATGTCCGGTCATTGGATAATCTCATCTGGTCCTCACATTAATATTAAATCGTGATACCAAAAAAGGGGGACCAAATCCTCTCGGAAAATATATGAAAGTTCCAATTATGGGACAAGCGGACAGTTCAATAATGATGCAATATCTTCAAATGATGGTAGGTTGATTCATATATTCCTAGTGTATAAGCCACAGATAGGGACATTAAGTCAGCAGATGTATAGGCCAGGGTCATCTTATCCAATAGAGAAAGGTAAGGCAAGGAAATCCAACAAGAGTAGTAAGCCACAATAGCATAAGCCTCTGGTTCAAGCAGCAGAGATAGACATCCATGCGTACAGATTCTCCCTCATAGGGTAATGCATGTAATTCTCATTGCCTCAGCACAGTTCAATCAAGTTAATGCAGCACAAGCAATACAGCAAGCAGGCCACCAGCACAGTAGAACCCGTTTGGCAGCAGCAGCAGCACAAAAAGAAGAGAGCAAGCAAGCCTTAAGCAACATGGATTGTTCTTACATATACTGTAGTTCCTCTCTGGGATCAACCAGAAGTTGCCCGCCGGATGGCCTCAATACTCTGTGGCTGGATAATCATTGCAGGCTGGTCTTCGGCTGGGGCTAGTGGATGCTGGATGAGGCTGCCGGGTGAACTAGATGCCCAGGTGTACGGCCAATGGCCAGGCAAATCACAGGTGCGTGGTGCGGGGAGGCCGGGACGCAGCACATGCGTCCTCGACCGGTTTCGCCGGACTTCCGGCTTCCTCTGGAGGTATGACACTTCCTGTGTCGCCTCCTATTTATTCCCCCCGAGGTCCCGGCAAGGGCAGAGAGGCCAAGCTACGCCCGCCCCCACCGGCGGCCAATGCCGGGCGGGAGGGCGGAGCCGGCCGACACCACGGGCAGGCACCAATCATCTACCCGAAGCGTCAGCACGGCACCGCCCACCCGCCCGAACACCCGCCGGGCGACGGGGCGGGGCAGGCAGACACCACGCGAAAGTCGCTAAGCAACCAACATGGCGCGTCCGCCAAGCCCCGCCCCCACGCCCAGACATGCCGCCGGAGGGGGCGGGCGAGGACGAGCGCAACACCAGCCCACG
Organism: Hyperolius riggenbachi; assembly: GCF_040937935.1. Classification (NCBI taxonomy): domain Eukaryota; kingdom Metazoa; phylum Chordata; class Amphibia; order Anura; family Hyperoliidae; genus Hyperolius; species Hyperolius riggenbachi. The sequence goes on from NC_090648.1 coordinate 256,615,890, forward strand.
CCAGACCAGGAAGGGAAACAGCACAGGGGCGGCACCAGGTAAACAAATCTCAGATCCTCCCAAATGCAGCATATAGAACATTGAATCTCAGGTTTTACAATAACATAGTAACTAAACCCATTACATAGTGACAATGGAAAGCGTCCTGTCTATATTGATTCAAATACCCAGGAGCTCAACATAAATCGCGGCTCATATTAACATAAGTCGCGTATTTAAACATTCCTGGTATAAGGGCAAACATCAGCCCATAATATGGCAAATACCTATACAGCGATCACACATCTAGATGTCTGGCGATGTGCGGTAGGAAAACCCCCCATCCACGGGGTCGGCCAAGCATGCCACAGATACCAGATCAGCTATAGATCCCACAAGCCCATCAGAGTGGTAAAAACGAAGCATAACTAGTATGCTCGTTCAGACCAGGGGGCCTGGTAGCCTCCAGTTCGAAAATCCAGCGTGACTCCTTTTGCAGTAATAGGCGATCCATGTCCCCACCTCTGATGGAGGCATGGATCCGATCAAGGCCTACAAACCGCATTGCGGTAGGGCTACCCGCATGCATAGTTTTAAAGTGTCTGGCTACCGGAGTGAAACTGGAAAGGCTTTTACTTTTAACATTGGTCACATGTTCAGAAATCCGTGAACACAGTTCACGTTTGGTTTTACCTATATAAAATGCACCGCAAGGGCACAGAAGAAGATACACTACCAAAGTGGTATTGCAATTAACATAATGTGCCAATTCCCAGTTTCTACCATCCGGCAGCCTGACACTTTTTCCCACCTGTATATACCTGCACATGGTGCAGCCACCACAGGTGTAAGTGCCTGTCACTTTACAATGTTTAGATCCAATAAAAGGATCCGAAAAGTGGCTACCAACCACCCTATCTCTCAAAGAAGATAAAGGTTTGGTAGGAATGATTTTGTTCAATCTGGAATCATTGGTCAAAATATGCCAATGTTTCTCAATTATGTGGGCAATCTTGGAGTGTTGAGCTGAATATCTGGTGCAAAAGCGCACAGTTTGTCCACCACTGTCCCTCACACGGGAGCCAGTCGCGAGCAAAGAAGCCCGCGCACTGGCATCCGCTCTTCTAAAAGCTTTCTTCAGGGTGCCCTCCGGATATCCCCTTTCCCTGAATCTCCTCCTTAGGGTGTTGGCCTCTTCCCTAAAAGCCGCATCTTCAGAACAGTTGCGTCTTATTCGCAAATATTGGCCAGTAGGAATACCCCTTAAAGTGTGCGAGGGGTGAAAACTGTCCGCCCTAAGAAGTGAGTTAGTTGCGGTTTCTTTTCTGTACAGGCGTGTTGCCAACTGGCCATCCCCATCTATCCGGATGGAGATATCAAGGAAGGGGACCTCCGAGGTGCTAAACTCCATAGTAAATCTCAGATTGCTGGAATTTTCATTCAACGTCCCTACAAACTTCTCCAATAGGGGACCACCCCCTGTCCAAAACATGATGATGTCATCAATGTACCTGTGCCACGCCAGAATGTGGCACAGGTACATCGAGAGACCATCATTGGCAAAAAGCCACCGTTCCCACTCCCCCAGGTACAGGTTTGCATACGATGGGGCACAGGTCGTCCCCATCGCTGCCCCCTGCACCTGGAGGTAGTGGGAGAGCCCTCAAAAATAAAGATATTATTAGTCAACAAAAACTCCAGCAGAGTCAGTAGGAACTCACTGTGCGCAGTGCACTGTATACCCAGCTCGCTCAAAAATACGCCCACCGCCCGTATTCCGAGTTCATGCGGAATGCTTGAATAGAGGGCCGCCACGTCCAAGGTCACCAATAGCGTCCCTATGGGCAGCTGCAATCCATCTAAGACGCGCAAGAGATGAGATGTGTCCCGGATATATGAAGGTAATGCCTGCACATGCGGCTGTAAAAAACGATCTATATAAACACTAATCTTTTCAGTCAACGAACCCCGTCCCGAGACAATTGGACGACCAGGAGGTTTATCCAATCTCTTATGCACCTTTGGTAGCGCATAAAAGGTGGGACATATGGGACTCACAACCTTCAAAAACTGCGCCGTATTGTCATCTATTACATTCCTGATAAAAAATATATTGCATTCAGCTACTACCAACAAATTAGTTCATTTCTCGATAGGGCTAATTTGATAGCGCTATCTTAGATGCTTTCAGCACAACACAGATCCCAAACGCTGCCAAACGCTGTCACAGGACCCCTAGTGGCCGGACCGCACAATGCCTTCCAATCGGTTTCAGCACACAGACCATGCAAGCTGTGGTCGCAATCGATGTGCAGAAACTGCTGGAATTTTACCGACTAGAAGGGAGCCTGTGAGTTACGGTAATTACAAATTACACACTATTTCAGGGTATAACTGCCACCACCTCTGTTATCATGGGACAGAGGCACCCACTGACTGGCTGAGTATAGACCTGCAAATAAAAACGGTTAAACACACTCTATACTGTCTAGCTAGCAACAATAGTAGCGACTCTTCAGAAGTCAGGGTTCAGTTTGTGCAGCTAAATAGCAGGGCAGCAGAATAAACAAATGACGTTAGCGTCGTTTATTAAAACGCAATATAAATAACTAATATATACAAAAAATCATTAAAATCAACAATTATAGAAACATTAATAGCCAGTATGAAAATAAAAGGGAGAAAATACTTAGAGTTCGTGGAAATATGTCCTTCTAGGAAAACTCACAAAGTTCTTGGTTTCAGTTCAGTTCTGTAGCAAAGTCCAAACAAGCCAGATGCCAGCATGTCCTCAAGCTGGCAAGGATGTAATCCAGATGATGTTTTAAAATGTAGGACATTGATTTTGGGTCCTCTGCCATTCTTATACCACTGATCCAGTAGGAGGGAGTGATGGCGGGAACCGCACACCCCCTTAAAACATGAGACGAGTCCTCCCCTTCCCCTGGGGACTAAAAATCAAATCTAACCATATGTGGGCTCTATCTCACAGAACTGTACAGGTCAGGGCAGATTTACTAACATTTTCAGGTCTGTCCCGAATTTACCCAGTACCCTGATACCAAACATTAGGGGTAGGACCCATGTGGTATCATCAGGGCACTTTCGTACTGCCTAACTGGCAGCCCTTTCCTCAGAATGTTCTGAAACGTTCTCAGTACCAGCGCCAGGCAAAGCCCGGCATGCTCTGTGAGTTTGGAGGGCCTGCCAGCCTGGCAACACAGGAAATATGACACATATAGCAGTTTATGGAATATTATATACATCTAGGAGTTACAGCAGGTCAGTTCTAGGTGAAGGCTCTTTGAAGCTAGGACAGCAGGCTACGTGTCGGCTTACCTGCTGTGATCGGGGCCGGGGAGTCTCACTCTCCCTCCTCTAAATTGGTTCTGTCAGGCTACATATCTGACTTCATCTGATGGATGGGCCCTTAGCACAGCTGGGTGCCTGGGAGACACTGCTGAAGGCTTCCTGCCATTTGGTGAAAGGAAAAAAAAACCTGTCTTTTAAAAGAAGGAATGTCATTCTGTTTTCTGCAATGACTGCACAAATCTAACCAGGAAGCGATCAGAAAATGGACTGCGCAAATCTTCCCGATTTGCCTGCGTTTCTCACGGCTGTTCCGTGACAAATACATTTTTAGAAATCCCCTGTTTGGAAAAGTGACTGTACCCACAGTGTAAGTTGCATATACTTTTTTGGGGGGCATGATATAATTAATTGTATGTGTACTACAGCTAAGAAATAGAGCATTAATAGAAAATAAATGATTCCCATATTGTTTCCAGTACAGGAAGAGTTAAAAGTGTACCAAATATGGTACAGTACACTGGTTTTTTTTTACTTGCCCGGTTCTTCCTCCAGCCCAATAAGTATGGATGCGTCTCTTGCTGTCCTCCCACGGTCCTACATTTACCGACAATCAGCCCCGGTATCTGGCTCAGTGACATCAGTCGGGGTCTTCTACGCATGGGCAGAAGACTGGAACCAACTGAGCCAGATACCGGGGAAGATTATGGCTAAACGGAGGACCGCGGGAGGACAGCGAGGGACACAGCAATGCTTATGGGGCTAGAGGGAGCACCGGGTAAATAAAGAAACTGACACTTTAAGAAACTTCAGTGTTATCTATGCAAAAGAGCTTCTCTGAGCTCTCTTACCCAACGTGGGTCAGCTACAGTGCTGTTTACTGGAGCACTTATATTTCAAAGAAATCGTCAGAAACAGGTTTAAATGAGATTTGAGGCTTTGTTCACTTCTAAAAGCAAAATCGCTGATGGCAATGATTTTTTTTTTTTGCACGTTTTTTTTTTCTTAATGACGCTTAGCTGCATGCTGTGATTTTGTATAAAGCGCTTTTCAAATTTGTTTTTTCACTTCCTGATGCCCCCCCAATTAGGTATGCAAGTGACAGTTTCTGTCTGGGTCGGGACTTGGTGGGACTACAGCGTAACCCTCACTGATAAGGAATTGCAGCCATAAAACACTTTCCTGGCAGTAAATAGCTTCTGAACGCAGGAAAGAAATAAGAATGATCAGTTGTTCATAGATTTTAGTTCTGGCATATTTCAATGAATGTGCCATTGACAAGAGGCCATGAAACAGTAAAAACTTAACAAGTAGATTTAAGAATAAAATAAAACTTTGGGATAGCTAAAAAAGTCATTTTTAGAAGGATGACTTTGATGAACAGAGGCGCCAGCAAAAAAAAACAGTAATTAAAAGTTTTAAAAAATGCTGGTGGATTTACCTCCGAAAGCAGACTAGACTACTTGTCTGACATATACACTTTATTAGTACCCCAATAGATGCAACGCGTTTCGCAGGACCAAGCCCGCTTCATCAGGCAATAAAACAGGGGACAAACAGTAGCTCTCAGGTAGCATGTATAGCGCCTCCCCAGCTTTCCATTCCAAGGGTTTATCATGTTTTCCACCTGTGTATGCTGGCTGTTTTTGTCGTGTTAATCAGAGTCACTTATCCAGAGTGTGAAGTGAGAAGTGACATCATTAATGGGTTGCTGGAAGCTTGCCTAGTTAGATATGGAAATTGGTACGTATGCTCTTTTACTGATGCCTGTTGTTCTCTGATGTCAACCATTTGTATTGTTAAATTATAAATCTTTACAGGGGCATAACTAGAAATCACGGGGGGGCCCCCTGCAAAAGTTTGGATGGGGCCCTCCAGCTGTCGTTGGGGAGAGCACTGATGGTAGCCTGAGGTGAGGGAGGGGGTGAATCGAACCACCCTCCCTAATACTGTTTGTGTCTGCTGCTCCCTCTTCCTGTGCTGCACCCCCTCCTGCCCCTAAACATGGCCCTGGAGGGCCCCAGAGCCAGGGCCCCCCTCAGGCTTCTCCCCCTAAGGGCCCCCCTACAGATGCATCCCTTGCAGGGGCTATTGTTACGCCCCTGAATCTTTACAGGGCTGTTCAACAATTTATTAACAAACTGACATGTGAATAAAAATAGCATGTGATAAGACAAGGATTAAAACAGTTTGAGACTTCTCATCTGGCCACAAAGAGTTAAAGGTAACATAAAAACACTTTTACCATTTATAGAAAATACAAACATTGTTTTTACAGTAAATTTTATTTATAAACCATGGTGTTACAAACTTGCCCGACGCTGCTGCCGGCGGCTTCTCTGGCGGTTCCGGGCAGCGGCAAAAGCCGCTTACTGCATCCTCCTCTGACGGCATCGCTGGCTCCCCTGTGGGCGTGAGTTGGCACGGCAGTTCTGGCTGTGTCCCCAGGCGGGCGCGAACGATTCATAACAGCCTTTATAGGCTGAGGAGGCGGGTGTGAGGTGTGCCAGCTGACGTAGAGTCAGCTGACACTGGCTCATGCAGGAGCATTGCTGAATGGCTGGAAGTTCCAGGGGGCATGGTTTACTACTTCACCTCAGTACTTAAGTCCTGACTTGTCAGTTGTCCAGTGTCGGTAAGAGTTGGGCCGAACCTCCGATTTTAGGTTCGCGAACCGGGTTCGCGAACTTTCGCGGAACGTTCGGTTCGCGTTAAAGTTCGCGAACCGCAATAGACTTCAATGGGGATGCGAACTTTGAAAAAAAAAAAATTATGCTGGCCACAAAAGTGATGGAAAAGATGTTTCAAGGGGTCTAACACCTGGAGGGGGGCATGGCGGAGTGGGATACACGCCAAAAGTCCCCGGGAAAAATCTGGATTTGACGCAAAGCAGCGTTTTAAGGGCAGAAATCACACTGAATGCTAAATGACAGGCCTAAAGTGCTTTAAAACATCTTGCATGTGTATACATCAATCAGGTAGTGTAATTAAGGTACTGCTTCACACTGACACACCAAACTCACCGTGTAACGCAGCGCAAACAGCTGTTTGTGTAGTGACGGCCGTGCTGGACTGGTGCGCACCATGGCGAGAGTGCAGGTTTTGGTGGCTTTACAGCCCATATGGTCGCCTGGCTGATGTAGCTGAATGACAGAACAGGTATACAGTGGCGGGTTCACTGAACACAACAGGTATGCAGTGGCGGGTTCACTGAACAGGAATACAGTGGCGGGTTCACTGAACAGAACAGGTATACAGTGGCAGGTTCACTGAACAGAACAGGTATGCAGTGGCGGGTTCACTGAACAGAACAGGTATACAGTAGCGGGTCCACTGAACAGAACAGGTATGCAGTGATGGGTTCACTGAACAGTACAGGTATACAGTGGCGGGTTCACTGAACAGAACAGGTATACAGTAGCGGGTCCACTGAACAGAACAGGTATGCAGTGGCGGGTTCACTGAACAGTACAGGTATACAGTGGCGGGTTCACAGAACAGGTATGCAGTGGCAGGTTCACTGAACAGAACAGGTATGCAGTGCCGGGTTCACTGAACAGGTATACAGTGGCGGGTTCACTGAACAGAACAGGGATACAGTGGCGGTTCCACTGAACAGAACAGGTATGCAGTGGCGGGTTCACAGAACAGGTATGCAGTGGCGGGTTCACAGAACAGGTATGCAGTGGCGGGTTCACTGAACAGAACAGGTATACAGTGGCAGGTTCACTGAACAGAACAGGTATACAGTGGCAGGTTCACTGAACAGAACAGGTATGCAGAGGCGGGTTCACTGAACAGTACAGGTATACAGTGGCGGGTTCACTGAACACAACAGGTATGCAGTGGTGGGTTCACTGAACAGAACAGGTATACAGTGGCAGGTTCACTGAACACAACAGGTATGCAGTGGCGGGTTCACTGAACAGGTATACAGTGGCGGGTTCACTGAACAGAACAGGTATACAGTGGCGGGTCCACTGAGCAGAACGTGTATGCAGTGGCGGGTTCACAGAACAGGTATGCAGTGGCAGGTTCACTGAACACAACAGGTATGCAGTGGCGGGTTCACTGAACAGGTATACAGTGGCGGGTCCACTGAACAGAACAGGTATGCAGTGGCAGGTTCACTGAACACAACAGGTATGCAGTGGTGGGTTCACTGAACAGCTATGCAGTGGTGGGTTCACAGAACAGGTATGCAGTGGTGGGTTCACAGAACAGGTATGCAGTGGCAGGTTCACTGAACAGGTATGCAGTGGTGGGTTCACTGAACAGGTATGCAGTGGTGGGTTCACTGAACAGGTATGCAGTGGTGGGTTCACAGTACAGGTATGCAGTGGTGGGTTCACAGAACAGGTATGCAGTGGTGGGTTCACTGAACAGGTATGCAGTGGTGGGTTCACAGTACAGGTATGCAGTGGTGGGTTCACAGAACAGGTATGCAGCCAGGAACAAGCTAAGCCTAACTAATCTTTCCCTATGAGAGACAGTCTGCAGCAGCTCGCCCTACTCTCACTAATGCAGGCACACTAATTGGCTACACTGGGCCTGCTGACTGTGATGTAGAGGGTCAAAGTTGACCCTCCATGTGCATTATGGGGCGAACCGAACTTCCGCAAAGGTTCGCCTGCGGGACGCGAACGCGAACCACGGAAGTTCGCATGGAACCGTTCGCAGGCGAACCGTTCGGCCCAACTCTAGTGTCCGTTAGGCCTCTTGCACACTGCACGCAATTCCGATTCAGATTCCGCTTTTTAATCAGTTTTTACATCTGATTCAGATTCCAATTTGCAGTGTGCAGGGAGCAAACTGCAAATCAGAATCTGAATCGGATGTAAAAACTGATTAAAAAGCGGAATCGTAATCAGAATTGCGTGCAGTGTGCAAGAGGCCTTATAGCTATCAGTATGCTGAGCGCTGGACCTTGCCTTGCTATTGTGCCTAAGTCAGCTAGTTTTCAGAGATATATATGTATATATGTATATATATATATATATATATATATATATATATATATACTGTATATATATATATATATATATATATATATATATATATATATATATATATATACAGACACTACTGATATATATGTACTCTAGTTAGATCAGTCTTGTATATGGTATATTGTATATTCTCCTGATTGTTATCCTGTGTAGGACCCGGCGTGACCCTCACTTTGATTTGTCTCATCCTTCCTGTACTACAGACATCTGATACTTACCCAGTGGCCAAAGACCATCTCATGCTGGTGCTGCTGTTCTCAAATGCAACTTCATGGGGGCCCATGACAAGTGCAGGGAAGTCCCCCTATTATTTTCGGTCTTGGCTGCACTGGTTCTACCAAAATATATATCTGTGTTATTGGTTGTTTGTATTGTTCTGTGCATCTGTGATGTATTGTTTGATGTCCCTGTTGTAATAGGTATGCCTTTTGGAACTCATTTTACTCACTATTGTTTGTGTTGTCCTCTACACAGCACTGCAAAAGATGTCAGCTCTATACAGAAAAATACAAATAATAATAATAACAGCATTACCCCTTTATTTGTGCTTAGAGCTGCCCCGGATCTCTGGTATTCTAGCAACACCTCTGGATGGCAGCTTCTCTCACTAGTTTCATGCTCACAGGTTTTCTGGAAGTGCAGTAAGAGGAGATTACTTCCTCATTACAGAGAGCCCACAGTTATTCTGAGTCAGCAAAGCTTAGAGAGTCGACCCTATGAGGTGCTTGTTTGCCACTACCAAATTAGTTGGAAGAATTAGACAGGAGATAAGGGAGCTAGGGAGTCAAACTGTAACGTTTGCAGGATTTTATTTCCGTGGTCAGCGCACAGAACGCGCGCCGACACTACGGAAATCCTCCACAAACGTGTATTAAAGTATAACCCAGCTATGGTGCTATGCACCTGTAGAGGGAGATTCCCACCGGCAGATGGAGCTGTGGAGTACAGACGGACTCAGCCTCTGTACTGCCACAGATGCCAGATGGAAATTGCATGAGTTGAAGCAATGTAAGGCTGGATAGCCCTAAAAGAGAAAGAGCACAGAGACAGAATAAATGTGTGTCCACCAATCTAGTCGCCACCCAGCGATGGTGAACACACATCAGCAGAAACGAAGTATGAACGCAATCGCAAGAGAGGCGATTGCCAAAAGTGACACAAGACTGAGCAGGACAGAGCACGCGAGTAGCAAAGGCACAGCAAACAAGAACAATAAGGAAAATAACAAATGCTAACTAAATGCGAACACCGCACTCATTCGCAACAGCGAACGCATTTAAGCGTGATCACCGCGCGTTAGGCGCCCAGTGATAAGCGTGCCACCCTAACTAACCAATGACACACACACAAAATAGAGAACGCGAACGCTTGCTAAACGGTTACCTCACCGAGCCTACAGCAAGCGTTCGTACAAGACAAGACAGATAGGAGGAGCAGCCAGCAGCAACCGCAGCTCTGGCCTACACTCCCAGACAGAGTTCAGAAGAAACCACCGCTGCTACCGCTAGAGCGAATGCGATCCATACAGACAAACAGATGGGGCTACCAGTAGCAACCGCTGCTCTGGTTAACACCCCTAAGGCAGAATACAGAAGGAAGCACTGCCACTACCACTAGGGCAAATGCAATCCAGACAGATGGAGCAGGCCAGTAGCAACCGCAGCTCTGGCCTACACTCCCAGACAGACAGAACGATTCCCTGTCGACAACCGCTGGCGACAAGGCAATCGAGTCAGAAAGGGAGAACAAGGCAATACAAATAATACAATCTGACTGCACTAGAAGGGATGCCTAGTGCAGTCCCCAGGAATTACTCTAAGATAATCTTAGCAAACGACAGCAAGGCTGACACTCTAGGAGTGTTTGCAGGAACAAACCTTCATGACCAGCAAGGGATTCTGGGAGCACATGGTATTTATACTGAAAATTGCGCAAAAGGTGCATCAGCGCAACACCAGGCCACCTCCGAATGGCCTCCATCAGAGATGCGCTGAGCCCCCTCAGGAACTACAAACGCACCTTGAACCCAAACAGAAGCTCTGCATATACACCAAAAGCATGGCTGTTAAGTGGGAGCAGCTGACCAAAAACGAATTACATTAGTACATAGCAAGGAAATGAGCAGCGCTACTTAAAAACAGACTAGTGCCTACCTGCAAAAGAGTGCAAGCCCCACTTGTAGGGTCGAATACACACCGAGCATACACATGACCTGTCTTCCACTAGAGGAGGATGTTGGTTTCCATTAACAGCTTGCATGCAACCTATTAAGTACTCGTCCCTCCCACTGCAAAGAAGTCAATCCTCCATGGGAGGGGCCTAACACTAACTAAATCCTAACCTATGTATATGCATAGCCTGGGTGCGGCTAATCAAATAAAATTGAAAATTGCGCAAAAGGTGGATCAGCGCAACACCAGGCCGCCTCCGAATGGCCTCCATCAGAGATGCGCTGAGCCCCCCCCCAGGAACTACAAACGCACCTTGAACCCAAACAGAAGCTCTGCATATACACCAAAAGCATGGCTGTTAAGTGGGAGCAGCTGACCAAAAACGAATTACGCTATGCATATACATAGGTTAGGATTTAGTTAGTGTTAGGCCCCTCCCATGGAGGATTGACTTCTTCGCAGTGGGAGGGATGAGTACTTAATAGGTTGCATGCAAGCTGTTAATGGAAACCAACATCCTCCTCTAGTGGAAGACAGGTCATGTGTATGCTCGGTGTGTATTCGACTCCACAAGTGGGGCTTGCACTCTTTTGCAGGTAGGCACTAGTCTATTTTTAAGTAGCGCTGCTCATTTCCTTGCTATGGTATTTATACTGCAAGGCTTCAAAGGAGGCAGCTAACCAATCTGCATGACAATTATATGCAAATTCCTCAGCAGCAGAGCAGGTCTGAAACTTGCAAAGCAAAGACAGGTCTCTTTTCCAGAGACCTGCAGCCCTCAAACTTAAGGAATGGACAAACAGCTGTCTGCCCGTGCAGACAGCTGAGCAGATCGTTACACAAACACAGGGTCAGGCATGGCGCCCACGGTGCTGTTGCGCCCATGTCACGAGCCATGCCTGAACCCCTCTATATAGTGTCTGTTACATGGAAACCACCTAGTGTAGACATTAACCCACCTATGCATAGGTGAGGTTGCCTGCAAAACATGCACCGTTGGGGAGTCACAAGGACAGGTTTGAGAAACACTCGACCAGTCGGTAGAAGAGGTGTGTCAGAGGAGCAACCAATCCCAGATTTCCACAAGAAAACCTAGAAAATATGAATATGACTCATGACTGATAAAACTTACAGGAAACCTAATGTGGAAAAAAAACGTTAAGACTACAACTGCTATTGTTTTTAGTGATGATCATATCAACTAATTACGATTATGTGAAATTGCAGTAAATTTTTGCTAGTACGCCTATACGTACCGTAATTACGATTTCTAAATTCAATTGATTTCGTATAGTCACTCGTAATTTTGCATAACATTTTGCATAATTTCAAACCGACTTCAGCAGTGAGTAGCTCCCATACATGCTATTGATACTAAATTTGGTACATATGTTAGGGAGAACAGTGGGTAAAAGACACAAAAATACCTTGTAGTTTTTGAGCAAAACGATTTTAACTATGCAAAGAACAATGGTTTTTAAACTCAGAAAAATGACAGGGTAAAGACTACAAGATCTTTTTAATAATTTTTTTTTTGCTGGTAGAAATAGCATATATGGGGACTTTGCTATTAACTAGTGTTGGGCGAACATCTAGATGTTCGGGTTCGGGCCGAACAGGCCGAACATGGCCGCGATGTTCGGGTGTTCGACCCGAACTCCGAACATAATGGAAGTCAATGGGGACCCGAACTTTTTTGAGAAAATCGATTTTAAAGTTTCAAAGGGAAAACTGTCTTTTAAATGCGGGAAATGTCTGTTTTCTTTGCACAGGTAACATGCTTTTTGTCGGCATGCAGTCATAAATGTAATACATATAAGAGGTTCCAGGAAAAGGGACCGGTAATGCTAACCCAGCAGCAGCACACGTGATGGAACAGGAGGAGGGTGGCGCAGGAGGAGAAGGCCACGCTTTGAGACACAACAACCCAGGCCTTGCATGAGGACAAGAAGCGTGCGGATAGCATGCTTTGTACCACCATGCAGTCATAAATGTAATAAAGATAAGTGGTTCAATAAACAGGGACCACGCGGCAACGCTAACCCAGCAGCAGCACACGTGATGGAACAGGAGGAGGCGCAGGAGGAGAAGGCCACGCTTTGTGAGACACAACAACCCAGGCCTTGCATAAGGACAAAAAGCGTGCGGATAGCATGCTTTGTACCGCCATGTAGTCATAAATGTAATAAAGATAAGAGGTTCAATAAACAGGGACCACGCGGCAACGGTAACCCAGCAGCAGCAGCAGCACACGTGATGGAACAGGAGGAGGCGCAGGAGGAGAAGGCCACGCTTTGTGAGACACAACAACCCAGGCCTTGCATGAGGACAAAAAGCGTGCGGATATAGCAGCAATGCTTTTTGCCGCCATGCAGTCATAAATGTAATACAGATGAGAGGTTCAATAAACAGGGACCGGAAACGCTAAACCATCCCAGATGTTCATCGGTCATGTTACTTGGTTGGGGTCCAGGAGTGTTGCGTAGTCGTTTCCAATCCAGGATTGATTCATTTTAATTTGAGTCAGACGGTCTGCATTTTCTGTGGAGAGGCGGATACGCCGATCTGTGATGATGCCTCCGGCAGCACTGAAACAGCGTTCCGACATAACGCTGGCTGCCGGGCAAGCCAGCACCTCTATTGCGTACATTGCCAGTTCGTGCCAGGTGTCTAGCTTCATGCCCGGTTTCAGGTCCAGCGGTGCCAGCCACAAATCCGTCTGTTCCTTTATTCCCCTCCAAATTTCCTCCCCTGTGTGCTGCTTATCCCCAAGGCAGATCAGCTTCAGCAACGCTTGCTGACGCATGCCAACAGCTGTGCTGCACTGCTTCCACGATCCTACTGCTGCTGGTGCTGGGTTAGCATTTCCGGATGAGGTACAGCTTTGAGATGCGTTGGAGGAGAAGGAGTCAGAGAGGTAGGTGCTGCTGTTGTTATCCAGCTGTTTGCGGCGTGGGCAACACCCGCGCCGTAGCAGGTGAGGAATCGCTGCCAGGCTCCACAAGGTTCACCCAGTGCGCGGTAAGGGAGATGTATCGACCCTGGCCGAACGCACTCGTCCAGGTGTCAGTGGTGAGGTGAACCTTGCAGGCAACGGCATTCTTCAAGCTTCGGGTTATTTAGCTGACCACGTGCTCATGCAACTCAGGCACTGCAGAGCGCGCAAAGTGGTAGCGGCTGGGAACCACGTAACGTGGGATGGCCACTGACATCATGCCCTTGAAGCTGTTTGTCTCCACCACTCGATATGGCAGCATTTCGCAGGCCAGAAGCTTGGCTATGCTGGCTGGCTGTTACTGCCACGGCCCGGGGGTCATTTGCTGGCAATTTCCTCTTGTGCTCAAACATCTCAGAAACAGACAACTCAACCGTAGCGCTGCACACCGAAGGGCTGTTGGTTGTTGTGTTTGATGAACACTGGGAGACCTCAAGAGCACTAGTCCGGAAAGTGACAGTGTCAGCATCGTCTGATGTTTGTGAATGTTGTGAACCACGCAATGGCTGGGCTACTGCTGCTGCTGAGGCGGGTCTGGTGGTGAGTCTGGTGAACCCAAGGGAGGCAGTGTTGCTGGTGGTACCCTGTCCTGCCGCGTTTGCCCACAGAGTGGGATGTTTGGATAGAATGTGGCGGCTCATGCTGGTGGTGGAGAGGTTGTTAATACTTTTCCCCCTGCTCAGGCGGGTCTTGCACACCTTGCAAATCGCCATGGTAACATCCTCAGTGCAGTCTTCAAAGAAAGCCCAGACTTTAACTGGCTGAGGACTCGGACCTCGTGCGTGATGTGCTGGTGCTGCTTAACCCACTGCTGGACGCTTGAGAGGTCATCCAAGTAATTATCTGGTCCTGTTCTTTTGGATCTGTGAGGGTTGTTGTCCTGGACAACATGGGCAGTATTGAGTGGGTTTTCTTGGGTGCTCCCCTGTGGCCTGTACGTGAACCGTCAGGGGAAACACCTCTTCCCTTGCCCCTCCCTCTTTCACCGGATTTCTTCCTCATTTCACTTATCCTTAAAGTACACGCTGACTGGCAGCAGTACAGTGGCAGTACAGAAATGCTATACAGTGGTGGGTGAGCGGTGTACCACTATTGTCAGCAGTGACACAGAGCACAATGCTATACAGTGGCGGGTGAGCGGTGTACTACTGTTCCCAGCAGACACAGAGTGGAAGTAAACACAATGCTATATAGTGTGGCTGAGCCGTGTACACAGAGTGGCATTAAACACAATGCTATATAGTCTGCTATATAGTCACCCCGAACAGGGTGATGTTCTGCAGAACCCAAACAGTGGCAAACACTGTTCGCCCAACACTACTGGGAGGGAACGCAGATTTTAGTACCTAAACACACGATACAACATGTTTTCCGGGGTCGGACTCTGAGGCACATACAGATGGTCCCGATCATCATCCTCATCATACAACTCTTCTCCTGAGTCTGACCCACCCACCACCTCTGCCACCCCAACATCCCCAGACACAGACCCCTCATCGTCCTCAACATTAACTTGGGATGCTGGCCTGAGCCAGACCTCCTCCTCCACATCAGGCCCCATCATCTCCTCAATGGCAGCCCTCATTAATCGCTCTGGCGACGGACTGATGGACACAACGTTCTCCTCCGGGGAGGGCTGCTGCTGACCACTGGCTGCTGGGGTGGATGTTATAGCTTGCGTGGGGCGTTGGCTGTTGCTGTTGTTGGGAGTGCTGCTCACAGCGGAGGTCTCTGGGGAACTCATGTTGAGCTCATATAGTGGTTGACGGTGAGTGGAGTATTACTGATCCCAGCAATATACACACTGACTGGCAGAGTACGCAATGCTATATAGTGTGGCTGAGCGGTGTACACAGAGTGGCAGTAAACACAATGCTATATAGTCTGGCTGAGCGAGCGGTGTACTACTGTTCCCAGCAGAATCAGAGTGGCAGTAAACAATGGTATATAGTCTGGCTGAGCGGTGTACACAGAGTGTCAGTAAACAATGGTATATAGTGTGGCTGAGTGGTGTACACAGAGTGTCAGTAAACAATGGTATATAGTCTGGCTGAGCGGTGTACACAGAGTGGCAGTAAACACAATGCTATATACTCTGGCTGAGCGAGCGGTGTACTACTGTTCCCAGCAGACACAGAACAGTAAACAGAATGCTATATAGTGTGGCTGAGCGAGCGGTGTACCACTATTCCCAGCAGACACAGAACAGTGAACAGAATGCTATATAGTGTGGCTGAGCGAGCGGTGTACCACTATTCCCAGCAGACACAGAACAGTGAACAGAATGCTATATAGTGTGGCTGAGCGAGCGGTGTACCACTATTCCCAGCAGACACAGAACAGTGAACAGAATGCTATATAGTGTGGATGAGCGAGCGGTGTACCACTATTCCCAGCAGACACAGAACAGTAAACAGAATGCTATATAGTGTGGCTGAGCGAGCGGTGTACCACTATTCCCAGCAGACACAGAACAGTGAACAGAATGCTATATAGTGTGGCTGAGCGAGCGGTGTACCACTATTCCCAGCAGACACAGAACAGTGAACAGAATGCTATATAGTGTGGCTGAGCGAGCGGTGTACTACTGTTCCCAGCAGACACAGAACAGTACACAGAATGCTATATAGTGTGGCTGAACGAGCGGTGTACTACTGTTCCCAGCAGACACAGAACAGTACACAGAATGCTATATAGTGTGGCTGAACGAGCGGTGTACCACTATTCCAAGCAGACACAGAACAGTGAACAGAATGCTATATAGTGTGGCTGAGCGAGCGGTGTACCACTATTCCCAGCAGACACAGAGTGGCAGTAAACAGAATGCTATATAGTGTGGCTGAGCGAGGTACACAGAGTGGCAGTAAACAGAATGCTATATAGTGTGGCTGAGCAAGCGGTGTACTACTATTCCCAGCAGACACAGAGTGGCAGTAAACAGAATGCTATATAGTGTGGCTGAGCGAGGTACACAGAGTGGCAGTAAACAGAATGCTGAGCGAGCGGTGTACTACTATTCCCAGCAGCGACACACAATGACTTGGGGGGACCCTGGCTAGCGTGGCTGGAGCGCGAACTACCCTGCCTGCCTACCCAAAGCTAAACCCACAGACAAATGGCGGAGATATGACGTGGTTCGGGTATTTATTTACCCGAACCACGTGACAGTTCGGCCAATCAGAGCGCGTTCGGGTCCGAACCACGTGACCCGTTCGGCCAATCACAGCGCTAGCCGAACGTTCGGGGAACGTTCGGCCATGCGCTCTTAGTTCGGCCATATGGCCGAACGGTTTGGCCGAGCACCGTCAGGTGTTCGGCCGAACTCGAACATCACCCGAACAGGGTGATGTTCTGCAGAACCCGAACAGTGGCGAACACTGTTCGCCCAACACTACTATTAACTGCTAAAGTCGGCACAAAATTACTTGAAAAATGACAAAATAGTACATTTACATATGAAATCAATTACAAGTTTCCCTGAAATTTCTCATTACGGTGCACAATTGGGAATTTCAATGCATAATTACGCATAGGGGTAATTTCAGCTCATCACAAACTGTTTTTTTTTAATGCCACTGGCTTTGCTTTTAGGCTGCAGTAACTTCTGAATCACACACGTTTACAACATACATGCACCCAGCGAGTGGAGTCACAACACCTAATCTACATACAGTAATTCAGAAAGTATTATATGCATATAATTAGCACAACAGCCAAGCAAGGATGATGTTTTAAAAGGAACATAGCTATTACATTCTCCATAATCCTCTCAAGTTAAGTTTCCTTTAACCTCCCTGGCAGTATCATTATTTCCAGATTTTAGGGTCTTTTCTGAACATTTCAGACCCTAAAATCAGGAAACAATCTTGCTGCCAGGAAGCCAGCAGCAGCATCAGCACTCACTCACCTACCTGAGCTCCAGTGCTTCAATTTTACCTCCATCCACCAGGTGGCGCTGTAACACTTTGGTGAAATCAATGACGGTGATCTCGCCAGAGTGACTCAGAGCCTCCGAGGACAGGAAATAGAACGGCTACTGACGTCTGGATCGCCCGGAAGGTATGTAAAAGCTCCCTGCTGCCTCCATTGACTTGCATTGAGCCTCCGGCGGCTAGCCCGAGCTCAGCACGGGATTACCGCCAGGAAGGTTAAAGAGGACCTCCAGTGAAAATAATGTAATAAAAAGGTGCTCAATTTTTACAATAATTATGCGTACATTATGGACTCTATCTTATCCTGATACGCCCCTGGGTGAGGTTGCCAGCAAAACATGCACTGTTGGGGAGTCACGAGGTCAGGTTTGAGAAACACTGGGCTAGTCATATGTCACAAGTTTCATGTGATGACTGATAAAAGGATAATATAGTGAGATAAAGATGCTGTAAAGTGTTTCATATATTTCATCCACAACGTGTGGACTCTCTGGATTACATAGAAATGTTATCTCTGAGAACTGATTCCACTAAAGGTAATCTGAAAGGAATTTCAAAACACAAGCAGTATTCCAAATCAACGTGTCAAATTGTCTGCATACGGTTGATTAGTTTGTTAAAATAAAATTTTGTCTTAAAGGAAACCTGTATTAAGAAGAATATAGATAGCAAGTTTAATTGTTGACTTCAGTTGTATGTATGTCCTCAACATCTAACACCTCATATGTCATTGACCCATCACAAGTAAACAGAAGGTGTGTTCTGGCGCGGCTAGCTGCATGTTTGGCCTAGTTTTGTGGCCCCTGAAGCCAAAAGATCATGGCAGTCTGGTCACTGGCATTTTTCCGTGGAAATAATGCTGGCAGCCAAAATATTCCTCTTAATTCAGGTGTCCATTAACACTTGTCATTGTGATCTCTGTATGCGGTTTCCCACATGCACAAATTTACATTTGGGACTTTTTACTTTCTTGCGAGTTTTTGTGTTTTTGTATGCATTTGTATACAAATGTTTCATTTTTGCGATATTTCTTCCATGAATACAATCAAGCCAACCAAAAATAACTTATTTACAAAACAGTATTTTTCTTTCCTAGTGCTAAACCATCTGGCAAAGTTGTAATATAATGCTTACCACAAGAGAATTTATGCATGCTCAAACACCAAGTTTAACCCTAACAAATCTGGCTTTGCAAATCTGGCCTAGTTGGCCTATCATGAGACATAGCTCCTGCAAATATGCATTTGCTTTCGCATGCCAAATTATTCAGGGTCAAAAACCAATACCGCAAATCGGTTGCCCTGCGGGAATTAGTTCATGCTACATTAGCACTATCCAGGAGCGCCACGGGGAGGCTTCCCAATGCCCCCATACAACCGGGGGGCTATGGGGCACCAAGCACTCTCACTGCTTGGGAACCACAGCGGCACCCCAGAGGGAGAGGCTGGGTGGCGCAGGCGACCCCGCCCCCCCAAGCGTGGCCAGCACTGGGGAGGGGCGTCTGCACCCACCTCCTAAAATTAAAAACAAGCACTTACCTTAACGTCCATTGCGTTCTGCTACATGAGCATAACTTGGGGGCACCACATGGGAAAGGAGTGAAGCATGGGTCACCCCAAGCTTTGGAGCTCAGGGCTGGCTTACACACAACACTCCAGAGGGGGGGCGGGGTTTGGGAGGACAGGTGCAGACAGCTCACTCCAGGGCTCACACCACCTAGAGTAAGCCATCCACCACCTGCCTCCTCAGAATACAACTATGAAAATGCTCACCTCAAGAGAATTTATGCGTGCTCAAACACCAAGTTTAACCCTAACAAATCTGGCTTTGCAAATCTGGCCTAATTGGCTTATCATGAGGCATTGCTCATGCAAATATGCATTTGCTTTCGCATGTCAAATTATGCAGGGTCAAAAACCAATGTTACCATAGGGGCCACCTGGATGATTATCCAAGGCCTTAGAATGTGGCTCTTCCAGCCCCCCCCCTCCCCCACCTCCAATCTCTCTGTGTTCCCTGAAGCCCCTGCAAAGATTTGGGCATAGTGGCGACTCACCTGTCCTGGCACACTGCTTCGTTAGTGTGTGTCCTGGCACATGTCATTACATAATAACATGTGCCGGGTCACTGAGAAGAGGTTCCCCTGCAGGGATGAAGCTGAGAGCACACAGACTAATGGAGCAGTGCCCCAGTAGGGACAGGTGAGTTGTCCCCACTGGGACAAGTCGGAGAAAGACTGGGGGAGTGGGTGGCAGTGCTCGAGGTACTTGGGAGTAAGTTTGCTGCTGGGGGTCGGGGATCCACAAAATCACTTTTCCCCAGGGCTCCATCGGGTCACATTTGGCCCTGTCTCCACTGTAAGGGCCTGCAAACATTAGGTCACCAAGAACCATGCTTGTCCTTCGTTCTATGCAAAGGTGGTGATTTTTTTTCACCACACAAAGCAGGCCACACTTGTTATTTGAGTGGTCCTCAACTCTTTCACAGGACACAAGAAAAAGAGATAGACATGCACCCTGTGAGAGAAGCCTTTCTAATTTCCCCCTCATCTGTAAGTAATCACAAGTGTAATTTTATCTCTCAGCTGTGTCAGCAAAGGATTTCGGAAATCCTCTGCAGACACAGCTAATCTGTAAACACAAGATGTTAACCATTTGTCTGCCTCCATCAAAGCAGGAAGTAGACACACTGCAGGTTTATTGCAGAATTTCTGTAAGCTGTAATAAATGTTTTTCTTTAAAGGTTATTATGCGTTTCCTTATCTTTTAAATCAGTGAGAAAGTTATGAGTTCAGGTCCACTTTAGGGGGCTGCACTTGTTTTAGAGGGGGCACAGGAGGCTGCACATGTTCTAAAAGGGACAAAGAACTCTTGTGTGACAGAGGGGACTGAAAGGGGACTGATTGTTGCATACTGGAAGGAGAGGTTATCAAGATACTAATCTGAACTTGTTTTGGAGCAGTACACGGGCCATGTGATCAACAGTTTGGGATGTGCAAAAAAAGGTACTTTATTTAAAAAAAAAGGTGCATTATTTATTTCTGAGAATGTGGGCTATTGTACTGGTGCAATTGTTAGTAGTTACTGAGCGAGTGCTGTAAAAACAGTGCAGGAGATTTGGGCGCCACCATAGACCGTAATAGGAATTACAGCTATAGTGGCGCACAGTGAGTAACTTCAGCGACTTCAGAAGACGGAGCTTAAAGCAGATGGGCGTGGCAATGGGTTCGCGATTCGCACCACAGTATGCAAATCTCTTCATGGCCAAAATCGAAGAGGAATACCTCAATGCATGTGGCATACAACCCATGGCCTACTTCCGCTTCATTGATGATATTTTAATCATCTGGTCTGCAAGTTAGGATGATCTTCTCCAGTTCCACAGGAACTTCAATGCCTTCCATCCTACAATCAAATTGAAACTTACCTACTCTCACACAGAGATTAACTTTCTGGACACCACCATATACATCAGGGGTGACAACCTACAAACGTCTGTGTATCACAAACCTACAGACCGTCCCACATACCCAAGATATGACAGTTTTCATCCCAAGCACATTAAGAACTCTATAATTTACAGTCAAGCTATAAGGTACAACCGGATTTGTTCTGACAGGATGGACAGAGACAAGCACCTGGATCGCCTTAAGAACACTTTCATTAAACAAGGTTACAGTCCTCCTATGGCCGAGGCCCAAATCAGGAAAGCCAGCATCATCACCAGGACTGAACTCCTGAAATATAAGCAAAACCAGAAAGAGGGCCGTGTCCCTTTGGTTGTCACCTACAACCCACACCTGGAAATCTTAAGGAGGATTGCTAAGGAACTTTATCCCATTTTACACAAGGATCACAGACTGAGAAAGATATTCCCTAAACCTCCCCTCTTGTCATATCGGCAACCACACAATCTAAAACAGATGATTGTCAGGAGTTCTTTGAATAGGCCTCAACAAAATGGAACATCACCCTGCCGACAAAAAAAGATGTGGGACCTGCAGACACATTTACTCCACTGACAGGTTAACAATACCAGGTTCACAACAGGAGTACAGAGAACAAGGCACATTTTCCTGTGGTTCCACCAATCTGGTATATCTGATCATGTGTGCTAAATGCTCCAATGTTATGTACGTGGGAGAAACTGGACAAACTCTGCGCAAACGTATGAATGGACACAGGCACACTATTAACAATACCAAATCTGAACTCCCAGTTGCTATACACTTTCATTCCAACGGACACAGCATGTATGATCTTCGTGTCACTGCCCTGAAGGGTGGCTTCAAAACGTCAAATGATCGATTAATAGCAGAAACAAAATGTATACATTGGTTCAAGGCTGTGGACAAGGGCTTGAATAAAGACAAAAACGTTTTATATTGGTATGAGGCTGATATTTGAACTCTTTCTCAGCCTATATAGCTGACCTTGTGAGCTCAGAATTTACAATACCTCTGTGCCAGTCCAACTCCCAGGTCTGTGAGCATGGAGTAAACAAGGGTCCTTATCTTAGCTAACAACCTCTAATCCCATTTAGATATTCTGTGTCAATTAAAGGACTTACGAGGCGAAATTACAAAAAAAAGTAAATTACCTGCCTCATCTTTTAAGGCACGGAGAACGCCGTCCGCGCCCTCCATGCCGATCCGCTGGGTCCCCCGCTCATTAGCCCGCCGGGCCGGCTGCCGACCCCACGGCCCGGGTCGGGCTCTCCTGCCTCTCGGAACATGGCCGCTTCTTCTGGCCGCGGCTGCGCAGTCCGCCTGGCCGTGAGTGCGTGGATCGGGGGGTTGGCCCTAGAGCTGCACAGCCACACTCGCGGCCAGGCGGACTGCGCAGCCGCGGCCAGAGGAAACGGCCATGTTGCGAGAGGCAGGAGAGCCCGACCCGGGCCGTGGGGTCGGCAGCCGGCCCGGGGGGCTAATGAGCGGGGGGACACGGCGGATCGGCACGGAGGGCGCGGACGGAGTCCTCCGTGCATTAAAAGATGAGGCAGGTAATTTACTTTTTTTTGTAATTTCGCCTCGTAAGTCCTTTAAGGCATTTTAATGACATGTATTTATGCTTGAAAAAAATCTGTTTTCCCTTTTTGATGTTGCATGTATATAGCTGTCTGTACCACCAGCCTGCAAACTAACAGGATGTAAGCCCGACGAAGGCTGCAAGGCCAAAAGCTTGCTTATTCTTATTCATTTTTAGTTAGCCAATAAATGGTATCATCCTGATTTAAAACTTCTAGCTTAAAGTGAACCAGAGACGAAGCACCCTCGTGTATTTTACCATATATTTCAGTGGGAACATTAGAGAAAACACCTTCCCTGCTCTCTGTTTCATTTTTAACTGCTCAGCTTGCTTGTTAGCAGCCCTGATAAAATCTCAGACTGAGCACTCAGTCTGGTTTTGCTCAGGAATCATTATAGCTGAGTCTGTCTTCTCTGATGTCTTTTCAAGCCCAAGCCTGCCCCCTTGTGGCTCTGCTATAATGATTCAGCTAGAATGATTCCTGAACAAAACCAGACTGAATGCTCAGTCGGGGATTTTATCAGGGCTGCTAAGACGCAAGCTGAGCAGTTAAGAATGAAACAGAGAGCAGGGTAGGTGTTTTCTCTAATGTTCCCACTGATATATATGGTAAAATACATGAGGGTGCTTCGTCTCTGGTCCACTTTAAGTTAATTTTAAAACACTGTAATTCGGCCACCAGCAATAGCTGGAAGCCGAATTACAATCATTCCCCACTATCCATGTCGACCTGGAGGGGGAATAATAATTAGCACCGCCAGGACTTGTGCAGGAGCAGGGTAAGCCGTATATCGGCTGTATCCTGCGCCCAAGTCGCCTGGCGGCTATTTCATAGGTATGTGTTATGTTAGTTCAGTCATGATTTTTATCGTTATCTTATCATGCTCTGTGAAATGCAGGTTAATTATGGTTTCCTTAATATGCTGCAGTACTATTTATGTTGTGGCAGATTTTTTTTCTGTTATAGAAGAGTGTTATACGTCTTTATGCTGAATGTAGCAAGCTGTATTCTAAGAAAAAACAAGTTTATTTGGAATACATGTAATACCTGTTGAATACACCTTGCGTCCTATACTATATTATTGCTGGATATATTTTTGCTGTCATTTGTTTCAGTGGGCCCCAATAGCTAAACATTGCCCCCCCCCCCCCCCCCCCAAAAAAAAATTCTGACGCTGGAGCTGCCACTGTCTCTATCAGTCAGTGACAGGTGCAAATTCATCAAGACAGGTGCAAATAAGAGCAATCAGAATCACTGTTTACTGTTGTATCTAAATAGCAGGGGTAAATTGGCTGGACTGCATTCAGTACTCTAGTTTTCTTTGCACATGTTCTGATAGATCTGCTCTTCAGGGCCATCAACTGATTTCAGGTGTTTTTAAAAGTTTTGATGAATCTAACATAAATCTATTTAAATAATAAAACATATGGTCTATATCACCACAGTAAAAACTGTTCTTGTTTAGAATGATGTAGATGGGGGATGTGGCATTCAAAAAACATGTCCTATAGCTTTCTGCATAAAGTTTTCATTTTCTGCCAGTTTTTTGAGTAGGTTTCATCCGGGCACTCTGGTTTCCTCCTACAACCCGAAAACATACAGTTAATATAGTTGACTTCTGTCAATATTTCTGCTCGCTCGGCCGGAGATCAATGAACGGGAAAAACCGTTCCCGTTCGTTGATCTCAGCCCCCCCAGCAATGATTGGCTGCTTCTATGAGAAGCAGCGCGATCATTGTGAAAAAAAAAAAGTTTCCCAGCCCCCCTGAACTCCCACACTCCCCAATTGTTACCAATTTTTTTTTTTTTTGTAATAAATTTTTTTTAAAAAAAATTACAATAAAAAAACAACATAAATAGTTACCTTAGGGACTGAAATCTTTGAAGGGAACCTAAACTGAGAAGGATATGGATTTTTCCTTTTAAAATAATACCCGTTGCCTGACTCTCCTGCTGAGCCCGTGTTTAATACGTTTAGCCACAGCCCCTGAACAAGCATGCACATCTGGTGCCCTGACTGAAGTCAGACTGAATTAGCTGCATGCTTGTTTCAGGTGTGAGATCCAGATACTACTACATAAAAGAGATCAGCAGGACAGCCAGGCAACTGGTATTGTTTAAATGGAAACATCCATAGCCCTCTCAGTTAAGGTTCCCTTTAAATATTTATATCAAGAGGGTATAATGCTGTTAATTTATAAATTATGGGCTTGTAATTAGGGATGGACGCAAAACTGAAAAAAATGCACCTTTATTTGCAAATAAAATATTGGCGCCAAACATTGTGATAGGGGCATAATTTAAACAGTGTAATAACCAGGACAAATGGGCAAATAAGTTACATGGATTTTAATTACAGTAGCATTCATTATTTAAAAACTATAATGGCCGAAAACTGAAAAATAATATTTTTTTTCCAAATGTTTTCCTATTTTCCCATTAAAACACATTTAGAATAAAATAATTCTTGGTATAATATCCCAACTAAAGAAAGCCTAATTGGTGGCGAAAAAAACAAGATATAGTTCATTTCATTGTGATAAGTAATGATAAAGTTATAGGCGAATGAATGTAAGGAGTGCTGAAAGGTGAAAATTGCTCGGATGCTGAAGGGGTAAAACCCCTCAGTTGTGAAGTGGTTAAAGAGGACCTCCAGAATTGAAATGAAAATCCGGCAGCCTGGAAACAAAAGAAAGTTATATTTACCCGAGAAGTCTTGTCCTGCGATGCTGTCCCGAGGTCTCTGCATCGCCCGACTTCCCCCGCCTCCTCTCTCTCCACAGAGAAGAACAAATAGCTTGGTGTTTTTCTCTGCGGAGAGAGAGGAGGTGGGGCCAGGCGCCGGAAGGCGGGTGATGCAGAGACATTGGGACAGCATCTTCTTGGGTAAATATAACTTTCTTTTACTTGCAGGCTGCTGGATTTTCGTTTCTACACTGGAGGTCCTCTTTAAGCTAGCATTGTTGCTACAAAACTTTTTTTTTTCCGCTTACTTCATCTGAAAAAGCAATACACATTTTATAATTATTTTGTAAACCTGCATGTGATGCATGTGATGCACTGGTGCTGAAGGCTGACAAGAAGGGGGCATATTTATATTTTTACCAGGTAGGAGTGCAGTGATTGAGGAGTGTACTTCCACACATAAGTTTGAAACGGCCATAATGCAACAAGGCTCCCACAGTGTGCTGACATCACATTGGGGTTTCACCACAATATCAGCCATACAGAGGCCTCGATGATCCGTTTAAGAAAAGGAAAAGGAAAAGATTTCTCATGGGAAAGGGGGTATCAGCTACTGATTGGGAAGAAGTTCAATCCTTGGTTACGGTTTCTCTTGAATTCTCTTATGTTCTGCTGCTTGTTTATAGCAAGTCAAATAATGTTTCTGCATGTTGTCCCCTTTAAATGCATGAGAAGGTCTTATCACGGCAGTTGCTATTGAAATAGATTACATGTTTTGAAAGTAATTTAAGGCATAGTTATCTATAATTTCTGTGGTATTCAAGATTAGCATGGTCTGACTGCCATACCAGACGATCTGTAGATAGTGATTCAGCCTTTGACTCCCCTGATAAGATGTACTGTATTATCATTTTATAAGTGCTGTGCCATTAGAATATGAACCAGTAAATTGTGTTTCCTCATTTCATCCTTTGCATACTCAGCATGTAATTTCTTATACTTGCAGCTAAGAAAATGTAGCTAATGTCCCCCGGATGGTCAATTTTGAAAGCACATGGTTTAAGATGGCCATATGCTCATTGATTTTATTTGATTCATCTGCTGGGAATCAATTCCCTAAAATGTCAGATCGATCGATTTTTGATCCATTTTAAACAAAAAAAATGATTGAAAGAATCATTCAGACAGGATGGAAAATTTAAACCAATCGGGGGCGGGGCAAGAGCATTGGCAGAGCTATAGCCTATAGTTTTGCACTGCATCAAACAGTGCAACACTGCAATTTGATTGATTTTCAATATTTCCTGCTGGAATCTATTGGAAATTTATGTGCAGTGTATGGTTGGAATCGATTCCTTTTGAATTGATTCTTTTCTATAAGGAATGGATTTTTTTGGAACATTGGTTGGAAATCTATAAGTGTATAGCCATCTTTATTCTATATTATCTTGTTTTAAAGTAGCCGGCGGCCTACGATTGGGGTAGAGCCCATTAAAACTCTGTGCCAACACCAAGCCTCATGTTTGTAAGTGCGCATTTCTTTTAGAATAAATTTGTTTTTACAGTATTACGCTATGAGAGCTCTGTTCATGTTTTAGAAGTGTTAATGATCCTGTACAAGCTTTACTGAGTGGATAAAGTTCCTGAGTGGCAGGGGGCGGCCTGATGACCCCATAAGCGCTGAAGACCCACCTAATAGAGGGTCATTTAATTGCGGTGAGTGCCCACTGTGAGGGGTGTGGTGGTGGTGATTACTCGCTGAAGGTGACCATTGGCAGAACAGCCTGCAACTTAGGAAAAAGCACTGGATTGTCTGTATATTGGATCAACCGCTTTTTACTGTTTCCTTTACAGCAGGCATGGGCAAACTTGGCCCTCCAGCTGTTAAGGAACTACAAGTCCCACAATGCATTGCAGGAGTCTTGACAGTCACAGTCATGTCTCATAAAGGCAAATACATTGTAGGACTTGTAGTTCTGTAACGATTGCGGAATCGTCTCCGTGGTCAGCGCACCAGACGTGCGCTGACGCGGCTGATTTCCTCCACAAGCGTATAATTGAGGACACCCAGGCTAGGTGCTATGCACCTGCAGAGGGAAATTCCTGTCGGCAGGTGGAGCTGTGGAGTGCAGAGGAACAGCTCCTCTGCCCTACCACACACGCCAGACAGGAATTGTACGAAGGGAAGAAATGCAATCGCAAGAGAAGCGATTGAGAGTGAGCACAGAGACAGATTGTGTGTGTGTGTGCATAAAATTAGTCGCCAACCCACGACTGTACACACACCACAGCAGATAAGAAGCAGGAACGCGATCGCGAGAGGTGTGATCGCCAGATGTGACACAAGGTTACAGCAAGTCGGAGCACGAGAGTAGCAAAGGCACAGCAAATAATACAATAAGGAGATAGTTAAAATAACAAACGCTAGCTAACCGCGAACACCGCACTCATTCGCAACAGTGCACGCGGTTATGCGCGGTCTCCACGTGATAAGCACAATAGAGACAAGCACCCCTAACTAACCATTAACAGACAAACATGAAACAGAGGACGCGAGCGCTTGCTTAACGGTTACCTCACCGAGCCTCCAGCAAGCGCAGCAGACAAGACAGACACACGAAAACAGGGACAAGCGACAGAAGGATCCCCAGCGCTAGCGAAAAGTGGCTAGCGCGATCCCAGAAGACAGAACAGAAGGATCCCCAGTGCTAGCGAAAAGTAGCTAGTGCGATCCCAGAAGACAGAACAGAAGGATCCCCAGCGCTAGCGAAAAGTAGCTAGCGCGATCCCAGGAGACAGAACAGAAGGATCCCCAGCGCTAGCGAAAAAGTGGCTAGCGCGATCCCAGAAGACAGAACAGAAGGATCCCCAGCGCTAGGGAAAAGTGGCTAGCGCGATCCCAGAAGACAGAACAGAAGGATCCCCAGCGCTAGCGGAAAGTGGCTAGCGCGATCCCAGAAGACAGAACAGAAGGATCCACAGCACTAGCGCAAAGAGACTAGTGCGATCCAGAGAAGATAATAACAGAACAGAAGGGCCTACCAGTAGCAACCGCTGCTCTGGTTAGCACCCCACAGACAGACAGAACAGGCAATACAAATAATACAACCTGACTGGGCTAGAAGGGGAGCCTAAAGCAACCCCCAGGAATTAACTATACTAGATAGCAATGGCTGACACTCCAGCAGGGTCCATCAGGAACAGACCATGGAAGGGAAATGTCCAGCAAAGCATTCTGGGAGCAGAATGCTTTTATAGTGCCAGTCATCAAAAGAAGGCAGGTAAGGGATTTGCATGACTAATGTATGCAAATTCCTCAGCAACACAAGCTGCAGAACTGACAGAAGGTATCTCTTAAAGAGACCTGCAGAATGCAGACGTGAACAGTGGTCAAAACGCTGCCTGTCAGCTGAGCAGATTCTCACAGTACCCCCCCCCTTCTAGGGTCGAATTCCAGACGACCCTCAAAACTGATATCTCCAAACCATTCTAACAGAAGACTCATGAAGGTCGGGGCAGCCCGACAATGTCCAATTCCAGAGTCAGTCCACCCGAAACCGACCTCATCGGAAACAGCAGCCACCGAAACATGCCCATCAGTACTACCAGTCTCAGTATAACACCCATCAGGACTGTGAACGCCAGAGAAGAAGCCATCGACACCCTCCAGACAATACCCACCACCTTCCAAGGAGCGTCCGAAAATACCAAATCTGCCACAAAACCTGTTTGAAGTGTCTCTTTCAAAACAAAAGCCGCTGTTGATCGTATTCAGGGTACCAAGCAAAACTTCTCTCGGAATCTCCCAGAACGCCTTGAAGCTCCGCAGAGATTCCAAGAAGCCAGAACGCTCACCAGGCTCACATGGAGAGCTACCAAGCACCCCCATGGAACCTATGACAGTTCCAGATTCAGAATTAGCAGGACACCCATCAAGATCAGGACTTTCAGGGACCACTTCTGGGCATGCAAGCAGGCAGGCCATATCAGAGCATGTCTCCACCGAGGAAGCATCTGAGTACGCTGGTAACCGAGGCACACTTGGGCTTTCTGGGTCACAGAGCACACTGGGGTACACCAGCACAGGAGAAACCTCAGGACATGTCGGGGAACTGCCAACCTCAGAGTCCGGCACGAGGAAACCAAAACCAGGACCGGGCATAAGTTCATCATGAGTAGGGGCCACAGGCACTGGTCTTTCAAAAGAAGACTCTGACTCAAATTCAGAACTTTCTGTGACAGCAATATCATCATTGACTACACAGGCGTGAAGCTCCATCAGAGCTGAAAAGGTAGCCAGCAAGGCAGCAATGCCTACTGAAGTGGGCAACACCTCAGAAGGACTTGGGGGGCAGGAGACGTCTCCTACAAGTTCTGCACCCCTTGGGAGGAACTCGGAGATCTCCAGGAGGTCAGACAGGACCTCAGGAACATCCTTTTTCAAGTCTCCTAAGAAGGATTCTAAACTATCCATGTTACAGGGCAAAGCTTGAACTTTATTTTGTGAACCAGGCAGATGTCCCAGGGAAGGTTCCACCATAAACTGAGACTGAATTTCATCATCAGGACAGGGATACACAGAAATATCTAGTGAAACTAACTCTGGCCTTCTGAGTTTCGTTTCACTGCAGGGAAATTCCTCCATAGCAGTCAAAGCAGACTGCAATTCCAAAATAGCAGAGAAACAGGTAACAATGGTTGCAATACCTAGACGAGCCTCTAGGGACACTGCAGGAGATTTTAAACAAGGTGATATTGACTCATCCAGATTACTGGGTGGAGAGTCAGTACTTACTTCAGAATCAGACTCGCAAATGTCAATGCGAGTGGACATGTCTTTATTCATGATACAGGGCAGGCTCAGAGACATCTTCTCTGGACAGAGCAAAGGTGCTTCAGTATCAGGTTCACAAAACCAAAGTGCTGTCTCATTCTTAGACTCGGCTAACGATGGCGAATCCGAGGAGACAGAACGCAAAATTTGCGACTCCACAATCGCTTTAGGTTGCGAAACCGAACACTCCAAAGACAGGGATTCTGAGGTCTCCAGGCTGGATTGCTGGATCTCAGAAACGCCAGCTGACAATGTACCTTTACAAACGTCACCTGAATGACGTACACGTAATTCATCCAGAATCATTTTCCACATACAAATCAGCGGAC
Organism: Hyperolius riggenbachi; assembly: GCF_040937935.1. Classification (NCBI taxonomy): domain Eukaryota; kingdom Metazoa; phylum Chordata; class Amphibia; order Anura; family Hyperoliidae; genus Hyperolius; species Hyperolius riggenbachi. The sequence goes on from NC_090648.1 coordinate 256,646,161, forward strand.
TCACAAAGTCAAATTCACACCCCTCTTTTTCTCTTAAGGCGGAAGCATAACTTATACATGCTCTCAAGACAGATTCACTTCTGGCAATGTAGTACTCACAAAACGACTCTGAATCGTTCTCCAATTCATACGACAACGCTTCGAGCTGTTTTTTCTGGAACGGGGGCTCCCATTCACACCTGACTAGGTCTGAGCATTCATACTGAACAATTTTAGGGGAAGTTGTGGCAACAACATGAGGAATCATATTAATTTTACTCTTGAAACTGCATAGTTTGGGAATTTTCCCCATAGCAAGATCATAGATGGAGGATCTTAAAGTAGTACTGAGAGAAGAAGATCTGTTTTTACATGACAAGGGATCCCACAAATCATTGACAAAACTGACACACTCACGCCGATCACAATCGGCAGGAACATCTGAGAAACAGGCATCAGATCGCACAGATTTAACCTCTAAACAAACGGGAGAAACTCCATCAGAATTCACGCAGGTGTCCACAGTCGAGGCACACCCATTCATTTCAGGTCGCACAGTGTCCAAACTCACTTGCTTTACCCCAGAAAGACAGGAATAATCATGTGACAATGGTGTCTCTTTATTGGAAATAATTGGTTGGTGTGTGTGCAATTCGTCCAAAATAGTCTGCCACACATAAATCACCAGATCCACATCACACTCATCACATTCATCAGAATCGATCAAAAGGTACATAGAGTCGAGACAATCATTCAGGTCATCCGCGCTCTTTGCGATATAAAAATCGCAAAAGGCTTTCCAATCGAAATCAAACTCTTCCAACAAGGCCCCAATCTCCCATGAGGCAAATGGCGGTTCAAAGAACCCCAGTATCTAGGTCATCTCCATATGGGTTGGGGTCAGGAACGAGGACAGACTTTTTAACTGCTTTAATGTAGTGTGCGATCCTACCTATAATAGGATCCACATATGCCTTTGCCTCAGGCAATGACATCTGAAACAAATCGAAGGTTCCCTCTGCCCTGGGAATTTTGGTTGGGCTGGACATTCTGTAACGATTGCGGAATCGTCTCCGTGGTCAGCGCACCAGACGTGCGCTGACGCGGCGGATTTCCTCCACAAGCGTATAATTGAGGACACCCAGGCTAGATGCTATGCACCTGCAGAGGGAAATTCCTGTCGGCAGGTGGAGCTGTGGAGTGCAGAGGAACAGCTCCTCTGCCCTACCACACACGCCAGACAGGAATTGTACGAAGGGAAGAAACGCAATTGCAAGAGAAGCGATTGAGAGTGAGCACAGAGACAGATTGTGTGTGTGTGTGCATAAAATTAGTCGCCAACCCGCGACTGTGCACACACCACAGCAGATAAGAAGCAGGAACGCGATCGCGAGAGGTGTGATCGCCAGACGTGACACAAGGTTACAGCAAGGCGGAGCACGAGAGTAGCAAAGGCACAGCAAATAATACAATAAGGAGATAATAACAAACGCTAGCTAACCGCGAACACCGCACTCATTCGCAACAGTGCACGCGGTTATGCGCGGTCTCCACGTGATGAGCACAATAGAGACAAGCACGCCTAACTAACCATTAACAGACAAACATGAAACAGAGGACGCGAGCGCTTGCTTAACGGTTACCTCACCGAGCCTCCAGCAAGCGCAGCAGACAAGACAGACACACGAAAACAGGGACAAGCGACAGAAGGATCCCCAGCGCTAGCGAAAAGTGGCTAGCGCAATCCCAGAAGACAGAACAGAAGGATCCCCAGCGCTAGCGAAAAGTAGCTAGTGCGATCCCAGAAGACAGAACAGAAGGATCCCCAGCGCTAGCGAAAAGTAGCTAGCGCGATCCCAGGAGACAGAACACAAGGATCCCCAGCGCTAGCGAAAAAGTGGCTAGCGCGATCCCAGAAGACAGAACAGAAGGATCCCCAGCGCTAGCGAAAAGTGGCTAGCGTGATTCCAGAAGACAGAACAGAAGGATCCCCAGCGCTAGCGAAAAGTGGCTAGCGCGATCCCAGAAGACAGAACAGAAGGATCCACAGCACTAGCGCAAAGAGACTAGTGCGATCCAGAGAAGATAATAACAGAACAGAAGGGCCTACCAGTAGCAACCGTCACCGATGCTCTGGTTAGCACCCCACAGAAAGACAGAACAGGCAATACAAATAATACAACCTGACTGGGCTAGAAGGGGAGCCTAAAGCAACCCCCCGGAATTAACTATACTAGATAGCAATGGCTGACACTCCAGCAGTGTCCATCAGGAACAGACCATGGAAGGGAAATGTCCAGCAAAGCATTCTGGGAGCAGAATGCTTTTATAGTGCCAGTCATCAAAAGAAGGCAGGTAAGGGATTTGCATGACTAATGTATGCAAATTCCTCAGCAACACAAGCTGCAGAACTGACAGAAGGTCTCTCTTAAAGAGACCTGCAGAATGCAGACGTGAACAGTGGTCAAAACGCTGCCTGTCTGCACAGGCAGCTGAGCAGATTCTCACAAGTTCCTTAACAGCTGGAGGGCCAAGTTTGCCCATGCCTGCTTTACAGGATTGCATCTAATGCAGATAATAGAGACTTGATTACAGTGAACATTTGTGCGCAGCCTCCGAGCTTGTATTTTGTTTATACTTAAGTAGAACCCAAAAAGATGTTTCAAATATGTCCCCACTTTATTATTTCAACATTAGCAAAAATATTGTTTGCTTAGCAGTCAAAGATCGAAAAACAGAAACACCTAAATGGTGTAATGCAAAGAACAAATAGTTGCCTTGGTAACATACAAATTGATTGTCAGATCATGGGTGAATATGGGTATAATTTTCAATAAGCCTTTATACAGCAGCACCGACATGTCTCGAAGTTCAGGGAGAACAAAAAGGAATAAAACAAATTTTACATGTTTCAGATTTGGCTTTCCTAGTTTATGGAACCTGCTGATCTGAGGTTGTGAGAGATGCGGTCAGGGGCGTAAATAGAAATCACAGGGCCCCCTGCAAAAATTTGGATGCCCACCTGTCCCCCCTCCCCGCCAATGTGTGGTCATGCTTTCCCCTCATGCTGCGACCCCTCCTGCTCCCCAAAATAGAACTGAGCGAGCGGGCCCAGAGGGAGCCCATCCAAATTTTTGCAGAGGGGCCCGGTGTGGGCCCTAGGCCCCTATTGTTACGCCACTGTGTGTGGTGCAGTTTCAGCAAGTCCTTCATGTATCTTTGGCCCAGATTGTGCAGGAATTTGAATGTCAACAGTTCAATCTTGAAGAGTATTCTACGTACTGGTAGCCAGTGCATTGAGCGAAGAATCAGTGTAATGTTACGGTGGCGAGGCTGGTTTGTTCGGAATCTGACAGCATCATTCTGTACTAAACTACTGCAGGCAGTACAGGCACTTGTTTGGGAGGCATGCATAGAGGGCATTGCAGTAGTCCACCGTGATGTGATGAAGGAGTGAACTAGGGTTGGAAGATACTCTAGGGGAATGAGATGTTTAATTTTTTTGCAATCAGACTATGACTATGTCAGGATTTGATTGTGAGTTCCTCTGAAGACAATCAGTGACATGACTATGTACTCTGTAATGTGCTGCAGAAGACGTCAGTACTAAATACATAATAATAATATGGTAGGCCATTAGATTATGACTATGGTAGGATTAGATTGTAAACTCCTCTTAAGGACAGACCCCTGACAATGTGCTCTAAAGTGCTGGAAAGCATGCATAAAAAAGGGCACCAGAAAAAAAGGGCCTTGCTGGATAACAAAATGGCGCCGGTGGATAACGTAATATTATAACGATAAACATCGTTGTCAAACCGGATAAATACGGTTTTAAAAATAGACAGGAAATCGTTACGTAATTCAACAATACAGCTTAACCCAACCCTACTCACACACAGAACCCTCGCCAGTGGTGCCTAAAACTAACTAAACCCCCCGGTGGTGTCTAACCCTAAAAATAAGCCCCCCCCCGTGGCACCTAAACCCTAACCAGCCCCCTGGTGGTGCCTAACCCTAACCACCTTTCCTGGTGGTGCATAACCCTAACCAACCCCCAAGTTGCCTAAAACTAACCACCACCCAGGTGGTGCCTAACCCTAACCACTCCCCCTGGTGGTGCCTAACCCTAACTACTCCCTCTGCAGAAACACCCTTTTACACATAGAAACGATAATATCTTTGATAACGTAAAATCTGTACATACAAACAAAATATAACAAAAAGCTATAACATTGCAAGCCTCTAAAACAATCACATACTTCAAAAACTTTAATGTTCTAATGTTGTTAACAATATTTATCGGGCACCCTTTCTTCTGGTTTTGTTGCCGTATTAACGATAATTGCATTAAAGTCTAAGGCGGTTCCCTTTTCGTCCACCCTCAGCGGGCGCCCTTTTTCCTGCTACCGCTGGAGAATATGCAAGTAATGTATAAATACGTAATAATAATGTGCCGGTATGCAGGGCCGGCCCTAGACTTTATGCCGCCTGAGGCAAAATTAGAAAAAATCGCCGCCCCCCCCTCAGCCATGGGGGGGGGGGGCGCGAGCTGGAGGGGTAGCTGGCAGAAAGGGGGTATTGGGCCTAGTGGTGGGGAGGGGGGTCGGACCCCCCCCCTCCCTCGCCTGGGTCCCTCGATCTGCGCTCCTCCTCCAGCGTTAAGTACCAGCCTGCATATGATGAAGAGGCAACGGGCGGGTGAATCACTCACCTCTCACCTCTCCCGCGTTCCATCGTGCGCTCCACTGACGTCACTTCCTGCAAGGTCGTCCACTTACAATACAGTGGGCGGCGTTGCCGGAAGTGACGTCAATGGAGCACATATGCAGGCTGGTACTTAACGCTGGAGGAGCGCAGATCGGGGGACCCAGGCGAGGCCCACCGCTAGGCCCAATACCCCCTTTCTGCCAGATACCCCTCCAGCCGTATTAACGATAATTGCATTAAAGTATAAGGCGGCGCCCTTTTCGGCCACCCTCAGCCGGCGCCCTTTTTCCTGCTACCGCTGGAGAATATGCAAGTGATGTATAAATACGTAATAATAATGTGCCAGGTATGCAGGGCCGGCCCTAGACTATATGCCGCCTGAGGCAAAATTAGAAAAAATCACCGCCGCCTCCCCCAGCCGTGGGGGAGGGGGGGGGGGCGCCGAGCTGGAGGGGTAGCTGGCAGAAAGGGGGTATTGGGCCTAGCGGTGGGGAGGGGGGTGGATCTCCCCTCCCTCGCCTGGGTCCCTCGATCTGCGCTCCTCCTCCAGCGTTAAGTACCAGCCTGCATATGATGAAGAGGCAACGGGCGGGGGAATCGCTACTCACCTCTCACCTCTTCCGCGTTCCATCGTGCGCTCCACTGACGTCACTTCCTGCAAGGTTGTCCACTTACAATACAGTGGGCGGCGTTGCCGGAAGTGACGTCAGTGGAGCACATATGCAGGCTGGTAGTTAACGCTGGAGGAGGAGCGCAGATCGGGGGACCCAGGCGAGGCCCACCGCTAGGCCCAATACCCCCTTTCTGCCAGATACCCCTCCAGCTCGGCGGGCGGCCCCCAGCATACATGGACAGGCGGGTGCCGCCCCCCAGATCTGCCGCCTGAGGCAAATGTTTCACCCCGCCTCATGAGCGGGCCAGCCCTGCAGGTATGGAACAAAGGGAGAGTGACTAGATAGAAAGATGAGGGAAAGAGAGAAGCAGAGAGAAGGGAGAGAGGCGGAGTGGAGAGTGAGATGGAGAAACAGAAAAGTCAGGACTGGAGAGGGAGATCTCACCAGGGCCCATATGCAATTCACATTTCTCCTGAGTTTTCTCTGAGGTGATATTTTCACACCTTGTCAAAAAATGACTTCTAAGCCACCAGCAAACAAGGAAATACTCAAAATACCTTTAATTGTACTTTTTCACCAATTTTTGGATACTTTTTCAATTTTGAAATGCTGAAAAGTTAGTTTAAAGAGAAGATGAAAATTATCTACTAGGACAACGGTACCCAAACCCCTGTCCGCAGCCCAATACTGGTCTGTGGGACGTATTGCATTGAGCTGCGACTACATCCCCTGCCTCTCCTCACTGCAGAGTCCACACAATCCGGGAAACCTCCAGTCCAGCTCCCTCCCTCCATCTCCTCTCCTTCATTAGCTGTGAGTGCACAGTGTCCCATGCACGCAGCTACAGCACGCTGCTACATCTCCGCCTCTCCTCACTGCTGTGCGCAGCCGCGACTTCAATGAGGGGCGTTGTGTGTAGTACACCCACATGGAAACTGACTGCCTATTCACGGAGGAGCACTGGCAAACAGCAGCAGGCAGTGAGTGAGGTACTACGCACATGAGGGCCCAGAAACTGTTTCATCGCCCTATACAGCCAAGATAGTGGCGCCTTTACGAAGGTCTCCATCTGTGAAGGGACGTGCATGGGGGCAGCAGTATCGCAGTGACTGTAAGCTAAAAGCCCTGTTCCCTGACCAATCCAATTTGCTGACCATGCCTCCAAACCATCCTCCCCTTCGTCCCTCCCCCGCCCCCCCCCCCCTCCCAGTCCCCAGAGAAATGTTTGAACTGGAAAGCGGTTCCCAGGCCAAAAAAGGTTGGGGATCCCTGTCCTAGGAGATAACTCAGGTGAAAAAGTTGATTGCATATGGGCCCAGGGATTCAGTTTGTTCTGCACCAGCCCCATTTGGCAGGGACATGAGAAACACAAGATAGAGAGAGGAGACCACATGGTGAGAGGGGGAGAGCAGACAGAGACAGACCAGGAAGTATTCAGCTGGCAATTAACTTCTCATCTAAACTGCACTTAGTTGCTTCGCTCTGCTCAGTTAACTACAGGCATCGGCTATCAGCATGTAACACTGCGCTCTTCAACACTTGACTGCCTGAAATCATTAGGCTGCCTGAACTATTAATTAATCATTCTGATCAGCATATATCATTCTGAATAATTAATGAATAATGCCGAGCAGTGGGTGTCACAGCAGGCAGTGTTTACACACTGATAGTGGACACCTTGTAGAGCAGGTAGAGAGCAGCTCTGTCAGCTACTTACACGTAAACTTCTCTCTTCCGCATTCCAGGACTCCAGCTAGTTGTGACAGGAAGGAGGGGGCGGAGATGAGTGACACAGGGCTGCAAAGACAGGAAGCCAAGCAGCCCTGCTTTCTTTACATGCCTGGCAGTGTGAAGCAGGGCGAACAGGCGTTTGAACGTGTAAAAATTTGTGCGGCTATGGTTCCCCACCTGGTGTTGCTTGGGAGCCAGGCGCCCTGCCGTTTGGGTGCCCAAGGCACTGGTCTATGTGGCCTGTGCAGAAATCCGACAATGCTGTCAGAACTGAGTGCCTGGAATCAGAGCCGGGACAAGGTCCACCAGCACCCAAGGCTGAGAGACCAAACTGCGCCCCTCCATCCCTCCCACCCCAGCCATCTTACACTGATTGCTATTAGACTAAGAGGCGCCCCAGGGCCCCCAACCCCCCCCCCCCCAAACACCGTAATCTCTAGTTATCTGACTTGCAGTCACTGTCATGTATCCACTTCTCTTATTTCTCTCTGCTTCAAACACAATATAGAAATGATAACTGAGCTGAGTGCGCCCCTTCCAACACAGCGCCCTGAGGCTGGAGCCTCTCTTGCCTCTGCCTCGGCCCGGCCCTGCCTGGAATGTAGTATCAGCAGATGCTCTTTCACAGTAGAACTACCGCAAAAAAAAACTTGTTGTTTTGTTGTGTAGGGTTTTTTGTTTCTTTTACAGAAAGTTTAGAATTTCTATCTGGCATCTGTGTTGCTCAAGTCACTATTTTAGGTTGTTTTTTTTTTATATATTTGATGGAGAAAAAAAGAGTGAAGATGTAGAGGGTAGGTATAGAGGGAGAAAAAAAACATATATACAAAGGGTAAGCAGAGAGAGCAGAGAAAGAAATGTGAGCAGAGAACGGAGGCAGAGAACAGCCAGAAGGAAAAAAAAGAGTGATGAAGGAACAATTTAAAAGTAGGCATGAAGCTTTGGGGCTCGATTCACAAAGCGGTGATAACTCAGTTATCACGCCTAAAAGACTTTAGGCGTGATAACCTTTGCACCAGCAAAGTTATCACCGCTTTGTGCTCTAACTCGCGCGAAGTTTCCGCGCGTACGCGCGCGCGCAAAGTCCCATAGAGCTTAATGGCAGCTTCGCGCGAAGCGGGGGCCGCTGCGCGCGGCGCGCAATTCTTTGCGCGCGGAAAATTCGCGCGAGTTTCTTCTTATCATGCCTAAAGTGAGTTTAGGCGTGATAAGGGGCTTTTCACAGGCGTGCAAACACTTTGCACCGCTTTGTGAATCAAGCCCTTGGTATTATATGCACGCATAATAGTAATAAAATGTGTATTTGCGTATAGAGCAAATGTATTGCCTCAAAATGCCCTTAAAGGGGAAGTTTAGTGAAAATTATTATTTACATTAATCACATATCAGTTATTTAATATGGAGAGCATATGTTTCTCCATAGACCTTGTGTTAAAAAAAGTAGATGCTATCACTTAATTTTGCTCTGGCAGAGAGCTGAGCTGGCTCATTAGCATACTATGCGACGGGCTTCAGCCTGCTTATAGCAGACACTCCAGCTGATTTATAACGCTGGCTCATACACTACAGAGAGCTGAGCTGCGTCACTATGCGCCGGATCGGACTTCACTGATAGCAGACACTCCAGCTGATAACGCTGACTGACTCACTACAGAGAGCTGCTGTTCTCTGTAACTAGCTAAGTAAATAAACAAACAGGCTGTTACATAAGTAACTAATTAGCAGCCTGCTTTATCTATTCACTTAGCTAGTTACAGAGAACTCAGAACAGCAGCTCTCTGTAGTGTGTGAGTCAGTGTAAAGGCCCATACACACGTTGGATTTTTGCGAACGACCCGTCATTTGAACGTTCCGTCGTTCCGTCGTTCGCACGTCAAATCCGGCGTGAGTACAGACTATCGTTTGGGTGATAAAACCAGTCTTATCACCCGAACGATAGTCTGTACACACGCCGGATTTGACGTGCAAACGACGGGTCGTTCGCAAAAATCCGACGTGTGTATGGGCCTTTATAAATCAGCTGGAGTGTCTGCTATAAGCAGGCTGAAGCCTGTCGCATAGTATGCTAATGAGCCAGCTCAGCTCTCTGCCAAAGCAAAATTAAGTGATAGCATGTACTTTTTTTAACACAAGGTCTATGGAGAAAGATATGCTCTCCATATTAAATAACTGATCTGTGATTAATGTAAATAATAATTTTCACTAAACTGCCCCTTTAACTTTACAAACCATTCTGAGGGACATGCCTCACCATACTTATTACACATGATGATGGGTTTGTAAAGGCAACATATTGCAACAAGCTGTTGGCAGTACTGCTTATAGTCTGTATTTGAAATCCCTTATTTATTTTGTATTATTCAGAATGATCCTCATTAATTTTTTTCTGTGGGGTTACTCCGCCAAGTTTACAATTGGAACAAAAGTATTCATACATTGAGCAACACTGCTTCTTATCTGTATACTTTATCCCTAACTACTTTAACCACTTTGCATCCAGAGCTTGCTTCCCCTTTATGGACCAAAGCAGTTTTGACATTTTAGCTTTGTCCCTATTTAAACAGCAATAACGTCATCCCTAATTATGACACCTAAATAATACATATATTGTTTTTTTCAAGATTATTGTATGGCATTTTTTCCTTGAACAATTTTATTTCCTATGCATTCTAATAGGAAAAAGAGGAAAAAATAGAAAAAACACATAATTTCTCGGTTTTACCAATTCCAGTTTAAAGGGAAGGTTCAGGGAGGGAGGTAAAAAAATAAAAATCAATATCCACTTACCTGGGGCTTCCTCCAGCCCGTGGCAGACAGGCGGTGCCCTCGCCGCCGCTCCGCAGGCTCCCGGTGGTCTCCGGTGGTCGACCCGACCTGGCCAGGCCGGCTGCCAGGTCGGGCTCTTCTGCGTCCCACGCAGCCGCGCTGACGTCATCGGACGTCCGCCGGGCTCTACTGCGCAGGCGCAGAACTACTGCACCTGCGCAGTAGAGCCCGGCGGTCGTCCGATGACGTCAGCGCGGCTGCGTGGGACGCAGAAGTGCCAGGCCTTGGAGCGCAGAAGAGCCCGACCTGGCAGCCGGCCTGGCCAGGTCGGGTCGGCCACCGGAGACCACCGGGAGCCTGCGGAGCGGTGGCGAGGGCACCTCCTGCCTGCCACGGGCTGGAGGAAGCCCCAGGTAAGTGGAAATTGATTTTTATTTTTTTACCTCCCTCCCTGAACCTTCCCTTTAAAAATAAAAAACAGTATTGTAGATTAAAAACACACATTTTGTTTGGCTATTTCTACTGTTTATCAGAAAACTTAAGTCACATTGATGTCACAATTTATGGTGAAGATATTTAATTCTGAAATAATGTTACAGTGTGTATTTTTCACTATGAACTGAGAAAATAAAAGTATTTTTAATGGTAAAAATTAATCTTATTGGCTCAGGGAGCACACAGTATATTTGCTTTCACCAATTAGTGCTGCATAGGATAGTGCTGGAGGCTTTGCACAGGAGCAAGCCCAATTATGCACAACTGTGTTTCAGCTACGCAACTTATATCTATGTCCTCATGGCTTAGATGAAGTCACAGAGGACATAGATATACTGTAATTGTGAGAAAAGTAGCTAAATGGTTCAAAATTACTACTGCTTTGTGCTGTGGAGCTTATTCTGTTGGCTTTATAACTGCAGAATTTAGACCAGATATTGAGTAGCACTGCTGCTAAGCTGCACATTTTAGTCCTAACCAACTTTCACTGTTTATCAGCAGCAACATTGTATTACACTGTGAGGCTAATTACTCTGTACTTGCAATTGCAACATATTACACAAGGCACAGAGCAGAACTGATGTGCATGGTAGCCATTAACAATGCTTTCAGTACACAACCATTACATTGTCCTGTGGGGCTTATTCTATTACATTACAAGTTTGTGTTTGTTGTAAGTAAGGAAAGCACAAACTTTGAGTGCATACAGTTATAAAAGTTAACTGTCAGTTCTTTAGTTCTTTACTTGTCGATCACAGTCACTTTGTATAAACATTATTACAAAAATAAAAACACAAATACTCAACTTTGTGTTTTTGCATATGTCATTAAACAGGGAATCCAGTTATAAGAAGTGTCTGTCATTTATTTTTTGTAACGCAACAAGTTAGTATCACTGCAGCAGGTTCTATAGGGGGTCTGTCAGTCCAGGTCTAAAGACAGGGCCACGGGCATATGGAAAGGGAGGTGCCACATCCTGGCACTTACTGTGATACTGAGTCCATTTAGGAGGAGGAAGAGGAAAACAAAATTCTAACATTTCTCTTGAAATAAAAAAAAACGGGGTCCAACATTAACCTTCTGCCGACGAGCAGAAGGGCGGCGGCAGCCCCAGGACCGTCTAACGCAGATTGGCGTAAAGTCCTGGGGCTCTGTTTTGCAGGAGATCACGCGCAGGCTGCGCGCGCATCTCCTGCTTGGGGGGGCGGAGCTCCGTCCCACCTTCAGTCTCCGAGCGGCTATTGCCGCTCGGGAGACCGTTAGATGGCGTGATCGCCATCTATTTACATGGTGCAGCGCTGCGATCAGCAGCAGCGCTGTACTGGGGACAGCCTGGGGGACAAGAGAGCGATCGGCTCTCATAGGCAGAAGCCTATGACAGCCGATCGCCATAATTGGCTGGCTGTGGGGAGGGAGGGAGGGAGGGTATTTAAAGAAACAGGGTTTTAAAAAATAAAATAAAAAAGCAAACAATAATATTTATTAAAAAAAAATAAACATGGGGGGAGCGATCAGACCCCACCAACAGAGAGCTCTGTTGGTGGGGAGAAAAGGGGGGGGGATCACTTGTGTGCTGTGTTGTGCAGCCCTGCAGCTTAACCTTAAAGCTGCAGTGGCTTATTTTACTAAAAATTGCCTGGTCACTAGGGGGGTTTAGCACTGCAGTCCTCAAGTGGTTAAAACCACATTGGAAAAAAACTCTGGGTCACCACCAGCAGACCTGCAAAAAATCACTGTCTCCAGTCATCAATAAACAGGATTAATCTACACATAGACAAATGCATGTTAAAGGGAAACTGAAGGGTAAAGTATATGGAGGCTGCCATATTTATTTACTCTTAAACAATACCAGTTGCCCGGTAGCCCTGCTAATCTATTTGGCTACAGTAGTGTTTTTCTGTTCTGTAAGATGTCTAAGTGGCCGACAGGTGTTACACAAGTTAAAGTGCAATTATAAAGTAAATTAAGCTGTCTTTTTAAAGGACTTACGAGGTGAACTGCATAAAAAAAAGTTATTTACCCCATTGCTAAAGCAGACCTCAGGGCAGACAAACAGCACCTTCCTTTTCACTATCAGGTGCTTTATCAGCCTAATCCACACTCCATTATAGCCCCTGACCCTCCCCAGGGTCGCCTTATCAGAATCGCTGCTTTAAAAATCTACCTCCTGCGCAGCTCGCATAGCCGGAGCTGTGCAGGATTACAGCCCCGCTCGTGTTCGCCCTCACTCCATGTGCTCTGCTATACATCATGTGGGCGGCTCCACATGACCACCCACATGACTAACTACACAGTGCCAGACAGCCACGCCCCCTCAGCAGAGAATACAAGTGCTGAGCGAGCAAGTCCTCACTCGCTCAGCACTTGTAATCTCTGCAACTGAATGTTCTCTGCCATAGTAGTGCGATCAAGGAGGCATGCAGCTGCGGCCATACATGCACAAGGGCATTACTGCTGACTAGAGCAGAGCAGAACCATTGTGAGTGACTTGAAGGCCTACAGTCAGGCAAAAAATTTTTTTTAAATATATCTGTAAAGTAATAGGTTCTTGTGGGCTCAGGTCTCAGTCTGTTAAGACCTTGGTATTTCTCTTCTCAGTGCTGGAAGTGAAATGAGACACTAGAAACAGGGTCCAATCAAGATTTCACTCAGAGATTTTATTGCTATGTGCCTTCTTATATTCTGACAAAGTGGTCACATTGCCAAGTACATGTAGGTAATTTAACATAAATCTTTACACATAAACACCTGCAAATATATTGGTCTCACACTAGCTGATAAGAAAATGGATACAGTAGATGCTATACAGGACAAAATATCTCTAATTGAAGATGTCTGGTTTAGATAACAAGGCATCTTCAGGAACTAACCTGTCCTTGAACTGTCTGTGGACAGCAACATATAATTTAGTTAGGACATTTGTTAGATTAGATAGATTGTAGGGACAGAACATTTATGGCCTTTAGTTTAGCGAGTTCGTTATCCTACAGGAATATGTTCCTGAACTCAAGATAAGCCACCTGCTACAAGAGTTTTATGTTTTTTAATGAGATACAAGTCTTCTGTACTAGATAGAATCATTTTTATTTTATTTTATGTGCCCAGAATTAGGCTTGGCACATACAGAATTCAAGTATAGAATAGGACACACAGAATAAGTCAAAAAGGGAAAGGGCACTATTCACATGCAGAGGCATAATTCACAAAACACATCAATGTAACACACAAACTTGAGCACAAATTATGTACAATGTCCATCAGTGCAGCGTAGTGTTGGGCGAACAGTGTTCGCCACTGTTCGGGTTCTGCAGAACATCACCCTGTTCGGGTGATGTTCGAGTTCGGCCGAACACCTGACGGTGCTCGGCCAAACCGTTCGGCCACATGGCCGAACTAAGAGCGCATGGCCGAACGTTCCCCGAACGTTCGGCTAGCGCTGTGATTGGCCGAACGGGTCACGTGGTTCGGGCCCGAACGCGCTCTGATTGGCCGAACGGTCACGTGGTTCGGGTAAATAAATACCCGAACCACGTCATATCTCCGCCATTTCTCTGTGGGTTTAGCTTTGGGTAGGCAGGCAGGGTAGTTCGCTCTCCAGCCACGCTAGCCAGGGTCCCCCCCAGTCATTGTGTGTCGCTGCTGGGAACAGTAGTACACCGCTCGCTCAGCCACACTATATATATAGCATTGTTTACTGCCACTGTGTATCTCGCTCAGCCACGCTATATATAGCATTGTGTTTTCTGACACTCTGTGTACACGGCTTAGCCTGGCTATATAGCATTGTGTGTACTGCCACTGTGCACCTCGCTCAGCCACGCTATATATAGCATTGTGTTTTCTGACACTCTGTGTACACGGCTTAGCCTGACTATATAGCATTGTGTGTACTGCCACTGTGCACCTCGCTCAGCCACGCTATATATAGCATTGTGTTTACTGCCACTCTGTGTACACCGCTCAGCCAGACTATATACCATTGTTTACTGACACTCTGTGTACACCGCTCAGCCAGACTATATACCATTGTTTACTGACACTCTGTGTACACGGCTCAGCCTGACTATATAGCATTGTGTGTACTGCCACTGTGCACCTCGCTCAGCCACGCTATATATAGCATTGTGTTTTCTGACACTCTGTGTACACGGCTTAGCCTGACTATATAGCATTGTGTGTACTGCCACTGTGCACCTCGCTCAGCCACGCTATATATAGCATTGTGTTTACTGCCACTCTGTGTACACCGCTCAGCCAGACTATATACCATTGTTTACTGACACTCTGTGTACACGGCTCAGCCTGACTATATAGCATTGTGTGTACTGCCACTGTGTACCTCGCTCAGCCACGCTATATATAGCATTGTTTACTGACACTCTGTGTACACGGGTCAGCCAGACTATATAGCATTGTGTGTACTGCCACTCTGTGTACACGGCTCAGCCAGACTATATATCATTGTGTGTACTGCCACTCTGTGTACACCGCTCAGCCAGACTATATAGCATTGTGTGTACTGCCACTCTGTGTACACCGCTCAGCCAGACTATATAGCATTGTGTGTACTGCCACTCTGTGTACACCGCTCAGCCAGACTATATAGCATTGTGTGTACTGCCACTCTGTGTACACCGCTCAGCCAGACTATATACCATTGTTTACTGACACTCTGTGTACACCGCTCAGCCAGATTGTATACCATTGTTTACTGACACTGTGTGTACACCGCTCAGCCAGACTATATAGCATTGTGTGTACTGCCACTGTGTACCTCGCTCAGCCACGCTATATATAGCATTGTTTACTGACACTCTGTGTACACGGCTCAGCCAGACTATATAGCATTGTGTGTACTGCCACTCTGTGTACACCGCTCAGCCAGACTATATAGCATTGTGTGTACTGCCACTCTGTGTACACCGCTCAGCCAGACTATATAGCATTGTGTTTACTTCCACTCTGTGTCTGCTGGGCCTGGGAACAGTAGTACACCGCTCACCTGCCACTGTATAGCATTGTGCTCTGTGTCGCTGCTGGGAATAGTGGTACTGTATAGCATTTCTGTACTGCCACTGTACTGCTGCCAGTCAGCGTGTACTGTAAGGATAAGTGAAATGAGGAAGAAATCCGGTGAAAGAGGAAGGGGCAAGGGAAGAGGTGTTTCCCCTGATGGTTCACGTACAGGCCACAGGGGAGCACCCAAGAAAACCCACTCAATACCGCCCATGTTGTCCAGGACAACAACCCTCACAGATCCAAAAGAACAGGACCAGATAATTACTTGGATGACCTCTCAAGCGTCCAGCAGTGGGTTAAGCAGCACCAGCACATCACGCACGAGGTCCGAGTCCTCAGCCAGTTACAAGGAGCCAGTGGGCACAAAGCTGACACAACCGGCAGCGACACCACGCACACAACTGCCAGATAACCAGTCCGATGAATTACCTCTGGACACAATGGGGTATTCGCAGGAGCTATTCCCAGCCCAACAAACTTCCACCTTTCAAAGGTCAATGGAGGAACAGCCAGAAATGTTGTGCCCGGATTCACAACCATTAACTGTGGGAAATGCACCGCGCACTGAAATACAAGGCGAGTCCGAGGAGGACTCAGAAACCCAAATCCCAGAGCAAGTTGGGCAGGAGGGGTTGCAATTGCAGGAGGTCGGCCGACAAGATCTGGAAGGCGACGTTGGAGTGAGCTGCGCAGAGGTTGTTCTGGGGAGCTCTACTCCACGGCGGCGGCCCCCCACAATGACATATGACGAGTTTGAGGAGATGGAAGAGGAGGGTATGGACAATGTGGACATAGACCCAGATTTTGTTTCTGAACGAGAACATCGCCGTCGTAGCAGCAGCACAGATGAGTCTGTTGAAGAACCCACTGCTGCACGAGTTCGCCTTGTGCCACAAGGTAGGCGGCGCGCAATTTCAGGCACCACAAGCGTGGAAGTTCAAGTGAGAGGCAAAAGAGGAGCAAACAGAAATCGCCAGCAAGGAGGCAGGTGCTCCAAAGTCTGGGCTTTCTTTGAAGACTGCACTGAGGATATTACCATGGCGATTTGCAAGGTGTGCAAGACCCGCCTGAGCAGGGGGAAAAGTATTAACAACCTCTCCACCACCAGCATGAGCCGCCACATACTATCCAAACATCCCACTCTGTGGGCAAACGCGGCAGAACAGGGTACCAGCAACACTGCCTCCCTTGGGTTCACCAGACTCACCACCAGACCCGCCTCAGCAGCAGCAGTAGCCCAGCCATTGCGTGGTTCACAACATTCACAAACATCAGACGACGCTGAAACTGTCACTTTCCGGAGTAGTGCTCTTGAGGTCTCCCAGTGTTCATCAAACACAACAACCAACAGCCCTTCCGTGTGCAGCGCTACGGTTCAGTTGTCTGTGTCGGAGATGTTTGAGCGCAAGAGGAAATTGCCAGCAAATGACCCCCGGGCCGTAGCAGTAACAGCCAGCATAGCCAAGCTTCTGGCCTGCGAAATGCTGCCATATCGAGTGGTGGAGACAAACAGCTTCAAGGGCATGATGTCAGTGGCCATCCCACGTTACGTGGTTCCCAGCCGCTACCACTTTGCGCGCTCTGCAGTGCCTGAGTTGCATGAGCACGTGGTCAGCAAAATAACCCGAAGCTTGAAGAATGCCGTTGCCTGCAAGGTTCACCTCACCACTGACACTTGGACGAGTGCGTTCGGACAGGGTCGATACATCTCCCTTACCGCGCACTGGGTGAACCTTGTGGAGCCTGGCAGCGATTCCTCACCTGCTACGGCGCGGGTGTTGCCCACGCCGCAAACAGCTGCACCGCCGTCCCTCCCACTGGATAACAACAGCAGCACCTACCTCTCTGACTCCTTCTCCTCCAACGCATCTCAAAGCTGTACCTCATCCGGAAACGCTAACCCAGCAGCAGTAGGATCGTGGAAGCAGTGCAGCACAGCTGTTGGCATGCGTCAGCAAGCGTTGCTGAAGCTGATCTGCCTTGGGGATAAGCAGCACACAGGGGAGGAAATTTGGAAGGGAATAAAGGAACAGACGGATTTGTGGCTGGCACCGCTGGACCTGAAACCGGGCATGGTTGTGTGTGATAATGGGAGTAATCTCATTCGCACTTTAAGGTTGGCTAAGCTGACACACATCCCTTGCCTGGCGCACGTGATGAACCTAGTAGTTCAGCGGTTCCTGAGGACATACCCAGGCGTGGCCGATCTTCTGTTGAAGGTGCGTCGAGTGGCCAAACATTGTAGAAATTCCAGTACTGCTTCGGGGGCACTCGCCAAGATGCAGGAGCGCTTCAATCTCCCCCACCATCGCTTGCTGTGTGATGTCCCTACGCGCTGGAATTCTACGCTGCACATGCTAGCACGCTTTTGTGAGCAGAAGAGTGCAGTGGTCCAGTACATGACGGCGCAGTACCGAGGCGCATCCGGACAGCTGCCAAGCTTCTGTGGATCTGATTGGGCCAACATGTTGGACCTCTGCCAAGTCCTCCAAAATTTTGAGCAATCCACGTTGCTTGTGAGCAGTGACAACTCTTCAGTCAGCATTACCATACCACTGCTGTGTTTACTGAAGAGGTCAATGTTGAAAATCAAGGAAACAGCTGTCATGATGCAACTGGGGGAATCTGAAGGAAAAAACGATCAGCGTGATGGTACCAACATCAGGCCATCCGCCTCAGGGAACACTGGCCCCAGCAGCTATGACGAAGAAGAGGAGGAACAGCTGGAGTTGGAGCAGGAATTTCATGCCACCACTGACGAGGGCCAGAGCGGTGCACGTTGGACTTCCACAATTCAGCGCGAATGGTCAGCAGAAGCAGACCAGGAGGAAGGTGACGACTATGATGCATCACAACAACTATCACAACGCTCACAAGAGGATGATGAGGATTCTGGTAGGACTCTGGCACACATGGCTCAATTCATGCTAGACTGCATTGAACGCGACCCACGCATTGTGCGCATTCTGGACAACACCAATTACTGGGTTTATACCCTTCTGGATCCATGGTACAAACACAATGTTCCAAAACTGCTTGAAGAAAGAGTCAGACAGGTCAAAATGGAAGAATACCAGCAGGCCCTTGTGGAGACTTTAGAGAGGAGATTGACATCCTCCCCCTCCTCTAGCCAGTTGTACGCCGACAGACTGACTTCCGCAAACCCAGGACGACCAGGAGGGCAGCAAACAACGCAAGCCGCAGCTAGTGCCCAAAAGGGAATGGTATCGGCAGTGTCCTTGGAGTGGGAAAATTTTCTGACACCCATGCAGCAGCAGCCCACTGAACAGCAAGCGTGCAGATCCACCTCCAACACCGATCGCCTGGAGAAGATGGTCAAGGACTACATGTCAGACGACGTAGCTGTGTCGAACAATCCATCTGCACCCTTCAACTATTGGGTATCGAAGCTAGACACCTGGCACGAACTGGCAATGTACGCAATAGAGGTGCTGGCTTGCCCGGCAGCCAGCGTTATGTCGGAACGCTGTTTCAGTGCTGCCGGAGGCATCGTCACAGATCGGCGTATCCGCCTCTCCACAGAAAATGCAGACCGTCTGACTCAAATTAAAATGAATCAATCCTGGATTGGAAATGACTATGCAACACTCCAGGACCCCAACCAAGTAACATGACCAATGAACATCTGGGATGGTGTAGCGTTTCCGGTCCCTGTTTATTGAACCTCTCATCTGTATTACATTTATGACTGCATGGCGGCAAAAAGCATTGCTGCTATATCCGCACGCTTTTTGTCCTCATGCAAGGCCTGGGTTGTTGTGTCTCAAAAAGCATGGCCTTCTCCTCCTGCGCCTGCTCCTGTTCCATCACGTGTGCTGCTGCTGCTGCTGGGTTAGCGTTGCCGGTCCCTGTTTATGGAACCTCTTATCTTTATTACATTTATGACTGCATGGCGGTACAAAGCATGCTATCCGCACGCGTCTTGTCCTCATGCAAGGCCTGGGTTGTTGTGTCTCACAAAGCGTGGCCTTCTCCTCCTGCGCCTCCTCCTGTTCCATCACGTCTGCTGCTGCTGGGTTAGCGTTGCCGCGTGGTCCCTGTTTATTGAACCACTTATCTTTATTACATTTATGACTGCATGGCGGTACCTCATGCAAGGCCTGGGTTGTTGTGTCTCACAAAGCGTGGCCTTCTCCTCCTGCGCCTCCTCCTGTTCCATCACATCTGCTGCTGCTGGGTTAGCGTTGCCGCGTGGTCCCTGTTTATTGAACCACTTATCTTTATTACATTTATGACTGCATGGCGGTACAAAGCATGCTATCCGCACGCTTCTTGTCCTCATGCAAGGCCTGGGTTGTTGTGTCTCACAAAGCGTGGCCTTCTCCTCCTGCGCCTCCTCCTGTTCCATCACGTCTGCTGCTGCTGGGTTAGCGTTGCCGCGTGGTCCCTGTTTATTGAACCACTTATCTTTATTACATTTATGACTGCATGGCGGTACAAAGCATGCCATCCGCACGCTTCTTGTCCTCATGCAAGGCCTGGGTTGTTGTGTCTCACAAAGCGTGGCCTTCTCCTCCTGCGCCACCCTCCTCCTGTTCCATCACGTGTGCTGCTGCTGGGTTAGCGTTACCGGTCCCTTTTCCTGGAACCTCTTATATGTATTACATTTATGACTGCATGCCGACAAAAAGCATGTTACCTGTGCAAAGAAAACAGACATTTCCCGCATTTAAAAGACAGTTTTCCCTTTGAAACTTTAAAATCGATTTTCTCAAAAACTATAAGCTCTTTTTGCTAAAAAATTTTTCCTCTTGTACCCACTCCCAAGGTGCACATACCCTGTAAATTTGGGGTATGTAGCATGTAAGGAGGCTTTACAAAGCACAAAAGTTCGGGTCCCCATTGACTTCCATTATGTTCAAAGTTCGGGTCGAACACCCGAACATCGCGGCCATGTTCGGCCTGTTCGGCCCTAACGCGAACATCTAGATGTTCGCCCAACACTAGTGCAGCGTGATATTTTCTGACCTTACGTGTGTGTGTGGGGGGGGGAGTGCATGGAGAGATTTCAGATGGTTGACCACTGAGGAGAAGAAGTTGTTCCTGTGTCTTGAGCAGGGCCGGCCCTAGACTTTTTGCCGCCTGAGGCAAATTTAGAAAAAATTGCCGCAAACCCCCCCATGGGGGGCCGCCGATCTGGAGAGGTAGCGGGCAGGACGGGGGTATTGGGCCTAGCGGTGGGGAGGGGGGTCGGACCGCCCCTCCCTCGCCTGGTTCCCCCGATCTGCGCTCCTGCGTTGCAGGAAGTGACGTCAGTGGAACGCAAGGTGAGTCCTCCCCGCCCGTGCCTCTTACTATCGGCTGCTTCCTAACTATTTACAGCTGGAGGGGAGCGCAGATCGGGGGACCCAGGCGAGGGAGGGGGGGGTCCGACACCCCTCCCCACTGCTAGGCCCAATACCCCCGTCCTGCCCGCTACCCCTCCAGCTTGGTGGCCGGCCCCCCGCACCCACGGACGGGCAGGTGTCGCCCCTAGAAGTTTGCCGCCTGAGGCAAAAGTTTCACACCGCCTCATGAGCGGGCCGGCCCTGGCCTTGAGGTCCTGGTGGAGTTGGACCCACACCTCTGGCCCGAGGGGAGTCAACTGAAGAAGTGGTGACCTGGGCGTGAGAGATCGTTGGCGATCCTCAGTGCTCTAGAGCACAGTCTGGAGTTGCAGAGGAAGTCCAGGGTGCTTGCAATTGCTATAAATAAACACAAGTTTATTCACACCTTTGGATTGCCTCCTTCATAACTATATTGTGCTTTTACATGTGGAGTGGTGACCCACAGAGAGATTGTTCACCGGCAGACCAGGTGTGTGAAGCCTGGTAGTGGCTTTTCCAGCACACTTGACTACTGCGAGGTCCAGAGCAGGAAGTGATTTCCCGGTGATTCTCTCCGCTGATCTGATGACCCTCTGTCAACACATTTCAACAAAGATGTATATAGGGGTGCAACACAGTCCATCATTAGCAGTGCAAAACAGATGTACAGTGCTGCCCATAATTATTCATACCCCTGGCAAATTTTGACTTAAATGTACTTTTATTCAACCAGCAAGTACTTTTTTTATGGGAAATGATATAGGTGTCTCCCCAAAAAATAGTAAGACGATGTACAATAGGCATTATTGTGAAAAAAAATCCTCTGCTTTTATTACATTTGAGCAAAAAGTGTCCAGTCCAAAATTATTCATACCCTTCACAAACTGCCACAGTCTGTGGGAAAATCCAGTGTTCTATACCATTTAATCAACTCAACAGGTGAAAAACAGCAGCTATCTGCAGTTGGTTTGTGGACAGGCATGGCTAAGACAAAGGAGCTCAGTGAGGACTTGCAGCTGCGCATTGTGGCTGCTCACAAGTCAGGAAAGGGCTTATAAGCCCATTTCTAAATGTTTTCAAGTTCCAGTGGCTACAGTGCAAAGTATTATTAAAACTTACAAGATGTTTCACACTGTGGGAAATCTCAGAGGACGTGGTCAGAAGTCAAAAGTGACACCTGTGCTGGCCAGGAGGATAGTGAGAGGGGTGAAAAAGAATCCAAGGATCACCACCAAGTCCATCCTAGTGAATCTGGGCTCTGCTGGTGGCAATGTCTCAAGGAAGACAATTCAACGGACACTGCACACTGCTGGCTTCCATGGATGCAGACCAAAGAGGACGCCACTTCTCCAGATAAAGCACACTCAGCTCGATTGGCCTTTGCAAATGCTCATCTGGACAAAGAAGAACACTTCTGGCCTTCTGTGTTATGGTTAGAAGAAGCAAAATTGAATTGTTTAGTCACAATGATGTTTCCTTCAAATTTTGGGATGCATTAAAAGGGAAATACAAACTTGAGATGCTAGCATAATATTGCCCCTGTTTAATTCTCTAGTAAGGCCACATCTGGAATATGGAATTCAGTTCTGGGCACCACATTACAGGAAAGATATTGCAGTTTTAGAGCAGGTGCAAAGACGAGCAACAAAATTGATACGAGGAATGGAAGGTCTCACTTACCAAGAAAGGTTAGATAAACTGGGTTTATTTAGTCTAGAGAAAAGACGCCTTAGAGGGGATCTAATTAGCATGTATAAATACATCAGAGGGCAATATAAAAACTTGGTGGATGAGCTTTTTGTCCCTAGGCCTTCTCAAAGGACTAGAGGACATGATCTGCGCATGGAGGCAAAACGTTTTAGCCATTTGTTTAGGAAAGGGTTCTTTACAGTAAGAGTGATTAAGATGTGGAATGCATTGCCACAGGAAGTAGTAAAGGCAAATTCTATACCTGAATTTAAAGTGGGCTTAGATGCTTTCCTAGGGTTGAAAGACATCCATGGCTACAATTACTAGGTAATGCCCAGTGGTGTTGATCCAGGGATTTTTATTGATTGCCATCTGGAGTCGGGAAGGAATTTTTTCCTTTTTGGGGCTAATTGGACCATGCCTTGTAAGGGTTTTTCGCCTTCCTCTGGTTCAACAGGGATATACCTGGAGGTCAATTCCTTAGGCTGAGGAGAAACTGTTCTAGGATCAGTGACTTTGAGGCTGAGGCTGACATATTGCACGATAGATTTCAACAAAAAGGGTATCCAGCTGAAGCTCCAATGGAAGCTAGAGAACGAGCGAAAAGTACAGTAAGACAGGATCTATTGAGGGAGAGGGGGGTTCACATGGACCATAATGATCAGCAACCATGTCTTATTATGAAATATTCGTCACAATCTTCAAGAGTTCAGAGTATAGTGGGCAAGTATTGGAACATTTTGAGGGAAGATCCTATATTGATGCCTATATTATCAGAAAAGCCAAAATTGATTTTTAGGAGATCTCAGAATCTGGGCAATATATTAGCCCCAACCGTAAAAAGCACAGCTCAAGGTAAACAAGATGGATACTTCAAGAAGTGTGGCTTTTGCAGAGCATGTAGAGAATCTAACTCTTCAATTGAAAAAATACATGAAATCCAATCGATGACCAGTAAAGATAAATTTAAGATTAGGGATGTTACCAATTGTGACTCTAAGGGGGTTATATATGTATTAATATGTCCATGCTCTAAACACTATGTGGGAAGAACTAAAAGATCCCTCAAAGAGAGACTGAATGAACACTGTATGAACATCAAAAAAGGTTGTAAGAAACACCCATTATCAGAACATTACAAGATTAAACATGGATGTTCCTTTAAGGGAACCAAATTCTGTGCACTGGAGCAAGTAAAGAGACCATGGAGAGGAGGAGACTATATATCAGAAATGTCCCGCAGAGAAACAATGTGGATTTTTAATTTAAATTCTCTCATTCCACACGGGCTTAATAAAGACTTGGAATTATTTGCATTTGAGCAAAACTGACAGCGCTACATAGGACATAAAAAGCCAGCCCCAGATCCCCCAGCAGCCAAGCTTTGAGAAAGGGGGGCGTTCCCTCCGAAACGTCAGCGGAGGCTGTGAGTGTGACGTCACCACCAGTGGGGAACGGGGTCAGCTGGAGCCAAGCGGCTGCTAACATCAAGCCTCAATACGGAAGTCCTCTCAGCGGCGTGCCGCTGCCACCCAAATACCCACATCATCTATAGGGGAGCCGGGCACTCCTGCCCGACGTGACACCTCCGTCTAGTCTCTCTTACTGTGCCACCGGCCGGGGCCAGTAAGATAGAGCGGCTCCTCGGAAGACGCAGTCCTACGCAACAACACGGATTAACCTCAACCAACAAGAGACGGGTGAGATTGTTTCAGTGCAGTCGCACACAAGTTGGATTAACCTCATTGCCACATTGAAGCAATTGTATTTCACTCTATGCAAATCTGATAAATCAAAATCCTCCTGATTATAGAACAAGCTATTGTTAACATCTAAAGAAATCCCTGTTTTAGGACAGAGGGATCCTGCCCATAAGACACAAGTTGGATTAACCTCATTGCCACATTGAAGCAATTGTATTTCACTCTATGCAAATCTGATAAATCAAAATCCTCCTGATTATAGAACAAGCTACTGTTAACATCTAAAGAAATCCCTGTTTTAGGACAGAGGGATCCTGCCCATAAGACCACTGTTTGGGACTATTCCAGGTCCGTCATCAGTTTTAAACCAGTATCAGTTTTTAGTATATGTACATATACACCTGAGGCGGGTGTGTTTTACCTGTTTCAGTATCTCGTGCGATCTGCATGTGATTTTATGCTACCAGCACTCTTTCAAAAAACTGGACAAATCTGTCCAATCCTTTATTGTTCATTTAAGTATTTTATTAAAGTATTGTTTTTTACTTGAATCTCCTTTAGCAAGCGCTTTCTGTGATTGTTTATTAAGTTTATTCAGGTTTGGGACCCCTCTGCAGAGTCTGCAGCTGCGAGTGTGGGCGCTACGCTATATCAATTTGCAATGTCTCAAGGAAGACAATTCAACGGACACTGCACACTGCTGGCTTCCATGGATGCAGACCAAAGAGGACGCCACTTCTCCAGATAAAGCACACTCAGCTCGATTGGCCTTTGCAAATGCTCATCTGGACAAAGAAGAACACTTCTGGCCTTCTGTGTTATGGTTAGAAGAAGCAAAATTGAATTGTTTAGTCACAATGATGTTTCCTTCAAATTTTGGGATGCATTAAAAGGGAAATACAAACTTGAGATGCTAGCATAATATTGCCCCTGTTTAATTCTCTAGTAAGGCCACATCTGGAATATGGAATTCAGTTCTGGGCACCACATTACAGGAAAGATATTGCAGTTTTAGAGCAGGTGCAAAGACGAGCAACAAAATTGATACGAGGAATGGAAGGTCTCACTTACCAAGAAAGGTTAGATAAACTGGGTTTATTTAGTCTAGAGAAAAGACGCCTTAGAGGGGATCTAATTAGCATGTATAAATACATCAGAGGGCAATATAAAAACTTGGTGGATGAGCTTTTTGTCCCTAGGCCTTCTCAAAGGACTAGAGGACATGATCTGCGCATGGAGGCAAAACGTTTTAGCCATTTGTTTAGGAAAGGGTTCTTTACAGTAAGAGTGATTAAGATGTGGAATGCATTGCCACAGGAAGTAGTAAAGGCAAATTCTATACCTGAATTTAAAGTGGGCTTAGATGCTTTCCTAGGGTTGAAAGACATCCATGGCTACAATTACTAGGTAATGCCCAGTGGTGTTGATCCAGGGATTTTTATTGATTGCCATCTGGAGTCGGGAAGGAATTTTTTCCTTTTTGGGGCTAATTGGACCATGCCTTGTAAGGGTTTTTCGCCTTCCTCTGGTTCAACAGGGATATGTGAGGGAGCAGGCTGGTGTTGTATTTTGTTCTCTGGTTGAACTCGATGTACGTATGTCTTTTTTCAACCCAAATAACTATGTAACACAGTCCATCAACTAGTGGTTGATGGACTATACAAAAACTATGGTCAGTATAAGTTCACTACACAAGTACAGAAGTTCAATATACGTTCATTATCTAAGGGCAATATAAGTTTAAACATGGCTTAACAAAAAATAATTCATAAAGAAAACAAAAATGGCTACCAGAAACAAAAATTGAGCCCGTAAAATGCATATTATATATATATATATATATATATATATAGAGAGAGAGAGAGAGAGAGAGAGAGAGAGAGAGAGAGAGAGAGAGAGAGAGAGAGAGAGAGAGAGATACAGTACAGACCAAAAGTTTGGACCCACCTTCTCATTCAAAGAGTTTTCTTTATTTTCATGACTATGAACATTGCAGATTCACACTGATTGCATCCAAACTATGAATTAACACATGTGGAAGTATAGTACATAACCAAAAATTGTGAAACAACTGGAAATATGTCATATTCTAGGTTCTTCAAAGTAGCCACCTTTTGCTTTGATTACTGCTTTGTACACTCTTGGCATTTTCTTGATGAGCTTCAAGAGGTAGTCACCTGAAATGGTTTTCACTTCGCAGGTGTGCCCTGTCAGGTTTAATAAGTGGGATTTCTTGCCTTATAAATGGGGTTGGGACCATCAGTTGCGTTGTGGAGAAGTCAGGTGGATACACAGCTGATAGTCCTGCTGAATAGACTGTTAGAGTTTGTATTATGGCAAGAAAAAAGCAGCTAAGTAAAGAAAAACGAGTGGCCATCATTACTTTAAGAAATGAAGGTCAGTCAGTCTGAAAAATTGGGAAAACTTTGAAAGTGTCCCCAAGTGCAGTCTCAAAAACCATCAAACGCTACAAAGAAACTGGCTCACATGTGGACCACTCCAGGGAAGGATGACCAAGAGTCACCTCTGCTGCGGAGGATAAATTAATCCGAGTCACTAGCCTCAGAAGTCGCAGGTTGACAGCAGCTCAGATTAGAGACCAGGTCAATGCCACACAGAGTTCTAGCAGCAGACACATCTCTAGAACAATTATTAAGAGGAGACTGTGTGAATCAGGCCTTCATGGTAGAATATCTGCTAGGAAACCACTGCTAAGGACAGGCAACCAGCAGAAGAGGCTTGTTTGGGCTAAAGAACACAAGGAATGGACATTAGACCAGTAGAAATCTGTGCTTTGGTCTGATGAGTCCAAACTTGAGATTTTTGGTTCCAACCACCGTGTCTTTGTGTGAAGCAGAAAAGGTGAACGGATGGTCTCTACAGGCCTGGTTCCCACCGTGAAGCATGGAGGAGGAGATGTGATGATGTGGGGCTGCTTTGCTGGTGACACTGTTGGGGATTTATTCAAAATTGAAGGCATACTGAACCAGCATGGCTACCACAGCATCTTGCAGCGCCATGCTATTCTATCTGGTTTGCGTTTAGTTGGACCATCATTTATTTTTATCAACAGGACAATGACCTCAAACACACCTCCAGGCTGTGTAAGGGCTATTTGACCAGGATGGAGAGTGATGGGGTGCTGCGCCATATGACCTGGCCTCCACAGTCACCAGACCTGAGCCCAATCGAGATGGTTTGGGGTGGAGTGAAGGCAAAAGGGCCAACAAGTGCTAAGCATCTCTGGGAACTTCTTCAAGACTGTTGGAAGACCATTTCAGGTGACTACCTCTTGAAGCTCATCAAGAGAATGCCAAGAAGAGTGTGCAAAGCAGTAATCAAAGCAAAAGGTGGCTACTTTGAAGAACCTAGAATATGACATTTCCAGTTGTTTCACACTTTTTTGTTATGTACTATACTTCCACATGTGTTAATTCATAGTTTGGATGCCTTCAGTGTGAATCTACAATGTTCATAGTCATGAAAAAAAAAAAACTCTTTGAATGAGAAGGTGTGTCCAAACTTTTGGTCTGTACTGTATATATATCTCCTTTCAATATCTGCATGTTTTAATGTGCCAATGTAGTAGCAACAACACTTATTAGCTGGTAAGCACTGCAGCTGGCGCCTGCAGTGTACCAATGATCTGCCAATATGGGCCTTACGAGCATATGTTTAACGATTGGTGTCAGCAACACAGATTTTCTGATTATTGGTGATCTGCAGTATCACCAATAATACAGATACTATACCTGATTATGTGGTGATCTGCAGAATCAACAATAATGCTAGTATAGCCAGACACAGGACAACCAATGTGGGATTGTGTTTTGGTACAACAGTAATGAGAAGAGGAGATCTCCCGAGGAGTGGGATATTCAGACAATACTGCAGCCAAGGATCCCCTGAGGAGCAGGGGATTCAGACTGTACTGCAGCCAGTGGACACCTGAGGAGCAGGGACCACTGACTGTGCTGCAAGGATGATCACCTGAGGAGTAGGTGATTAAGACTATACTGCAGCTAGCGGATACTTGAGGAGCAAGTGTTACAGACAGTGCTGCAAGGGCTGATCACCTAAGGAGTAGGTGACAGCTATAAGAGATTCCTCACTAATGGCAAGTCCCACTAGTGAGGACAGGAAGGTCAGACAAGCAGAGTAGGCAACGTACGGACAGATAAAGTACAAAGACAGAAGGCTGATTCAATGTTAAGTTCAGGCACAGTCGGCAACAGTAATCAGATAGGCAGAGGTACCGAATCAGCAAACAGGAGAGTGGTCAAGGAAGCAGAAGGTCATAATAGATAAACAATAACAATATAGCAATATCCTAGTCTAGGTGTGAAGTCCTTGGTTTCAACACCTGGGATCTAGTCTAAGGTCTAATACACAGATAACACAATGCAATTAGTACTTTAATCTATCAACGGAATCTGGCTAAGTGTGGATCCCCAGCTCCAGCTGGTTCTAGCACACTGTGGGATCTGACTAGGGTCTGAGCGCTAACACGTTAGCATTGGCAACAGCAGACAACCAGCAACTGACAGGCAGGTCCTATATATACTCAGAGCGATCCACAGCGCCGCCCCAGTCACTCAGCCAATCCGGAGCACTACTGGAGTCAGCTGACCGGCTGATCAGCTGACTCCCCTTCTACTTGCATAAAGTAAGTTGCATACTATGTGCACTAGAAGGACCAGGCAAAGCAGCAGCATGTAACTGCACGGCAGAGGCCGCCGGCTGAGACGCGGAGATAGCCGCCATGCCACTTGCCTCTGCGGACGATATCTCTGCTATCCTTTACAGTATGTGTTCATGCATGTGTGCATTCAATATTTTAGAGGTCACTCACAGTGATGCTCATCTGAGCTAAGATATCCCAGATACTCGGATATCCTAGCTCTTTTTTCACTATTCGAGCTCGAATACCGAGCTCGAATAGTATTAGCTATCCGGGCTGTGCTATCCGAGCGCACTCGGATAGCAATCCTAGCTATCCGAGCTTGGATAGCGTCATCCGCTCGGATAGCGTTACGTCAGACGTCACCTCGAGTCCTCACAAGCGAATCAGAGGGCTCCCAGCCCTCTGACTGCAGCCAATCACAGAGGGGGAGCCTGGCCAAGCCCCCCTCTATAAATAGCAGGTGCCATGTTGCCTCACTCGTCCTGCTTGTGACTTACTGACTGACTGTACTGAGAGATTGCTCCAGTGCTTTTTGTCTGTGCAAGTGCATCTATTGTTCAATACACCAAGCGTTTTTACACTCCAACACTTGATATTCACCTGTATTGCTTTGTATTGTAGATAGATTGTATTTTAGGCAGTTTAGTTTGTGTGATTAGGGACTAGGGAGGGAGACTGTCACTGGTGCTGCTGCAGCAGCTAGGCCCTGTGCCTAGGCAAGGCAGCCTGCCCTGCTCTGTGCTCTAGTCTCTAGTTACCTGTGCTCTCACCTGTCCTACTCTACTGTACTACTTCTGTGTTAGATAGATTATTGTACTATTTTGTAGTTAGCAGGCCCAGCTGTACTGCTATATACCTGTCCTGTATCTGCTCTCTGTAATCTAGTCACACCTGTTCTATTGTTTAGCTAGAGTCTTCTATTGTTTAGTTAGTACTGTAGTGTGATCTAGTCTGTGTATAGGGACCGTCCGTCACCGCGTTACCTAGGGTCTTTGTGTGCGCAGTGCACGTCTGCGCTGTCCGCACCCTCTCGTTAGTGCTACACCCATCCTATTGTTTATATTACTTGTATTGTGTATTCGCTGAATTGTACTGTACTGTAGTCTGTGTATAGGGACACCGTCAGTCAGCGTCAGCTAGGATCTTTGTGTGCGCACTGCGCACTCTCTCGTTAGCGCTACACCGATCTCTTCTGTAGAGTACACCTGTCCGTCACCTCACACACCCACCACCACCAGTCCCACCCCATTAAAGTACCCCACTTGTCCCACCCGCCTTTACATACATAACTTTTTTTTTTCATTTGTATAATATTAAAAATATACGATGTCTGGCACTGGCAGCCGCGGTTTGGGCAGGGGCAGCAAGGGCAGCAAGGGCATCGGCAAGAGAGGAGGTCGTGGCAGCCGCGCCACCACCACCACCATGCGCAGTTCTGCGTCTGCACCAGTGGCTATTCCACCATTAGCCACTTGGCCGCCCAACAGCTGGGAGTCACACTGCAGAGACACAGCAGCAGCGTGTGGCGCAGATGTTCCTCCCACCGCCAGGTCGTAGCCATCCTATTGAGGAGAAGGTCGCAGACTCTGTGGTGGAACTGATGGTGGATGAGCAGGCCACCATTAGCTCTGGAACCGAGTCCTCCACCCCCGCCACCACTCCTGTGCGCAAGAGCAGCAGCAGCCGCCTAGCACTGCCTGGGGAGGAGGAGTGCAGTTCTCCAGCCCCAGTGGGAAACACCAGCACCCTGTCACTCAGCAGCACCTTCTTCTTATCCCCAAGCACAGCGGGGCTATGGAGTGCTGTTGCGGCAGAATTGGAGGAGGAAGAAATGCTGATGGGCACTTTGGGGGATGATGCTTTGGACAGTCAGACAGTGGTGACTGTCCCTCAGCCCATGCATGCAGAAGGGGAGTTTGTGGGGTCATCCCAGCAGGACATGTTTGCGGAGGGGGAGGATGATGATGACAGGGTGAAGGACAGAGACTGGGTGGCAGATCCTGGGGATGTCATCAGCTCTGAGGAGGAGAAGGAGGATGCGTCTGTGGGCCTTGCTAGAAGGATCAGCATCGCAGGCATAGGCAGGATCAGAAGTGGGCGTGGTATGCAGGCCACACAGGGTGCTGATCCGGAGGCGGAGAGTTCTGCCAGTGCCACCAGCCGCACCATGAACCCCCACCCCCCCCCCCCCCCCCACCCCCAACCACCACAGGGAGACCAGCGGCAGCAGCACCTTCCAGCCGAAGGGGCAACTTCACCTCCCCAATTTGGAGTTTTTTCACCCTGCCATATGTGGAGTGCAAGTAAGCCACCTGCAACCAGTGCCGCCAGCAGCTCAGCAAAGAGAAGGAGCCCTCTGCGTACGGCACCACCTCTCTGGTGAACCATCTGGCAGGGAAACACTTCCATGAGCATGAGGAGTTCATGAAGTTGAAAGAAGCTGGCAGTGGCAGACCCGCCACCACTGCGAAGCCATCGGCAGCAGCCACCCGCCCTCCTCCACCTCCTCCAGCAGCACCAGCAGGAATGCGTCAGAAACGCACTGCTCCTCCTCCCTCTGCAACTCCTGCCACCGACACTGAGGCCTGTCCTCAGTGGCCTCCTCTGCTCCCTCCAGTGATTCCCGTGCCAGCAAAAGGCGTCGCCAGACCCTGCTCAGTGACACCTTCCAGGGGGTGGTCAGGGTTCTGCCTCCCAGCAGCCGTCGCGTGCGTCAGCTGAACGGCTTGCTGGCACGGGCCATGTGCTCCCAACTCCTGCCTTATTCCCTTGTGCAGGAGGGGAGCGACATGCGTGCGATCCTGATGTGTGCAGCCCCTCATTGGCCAATCCCCAACCGACATTTTTTGTCACGCACGGCCATCCCTGCACTTCACCGCTCTGTGATGGCCAATGTCGGGAGAGGGCTGGATCACGCGGTGGGTCAACGGGTCCACGTCACCATGGACTCGTGGAGCAGCCGGTTTGGTGACAGGCCGCTATCTGTCCTTCACCGCGCATTGGGTCAGCTTGGTGGAAGGAGGTGAGGAGGGGGGAGCAGCATCGGGCACTGTCAGAGCAGCAGCAGCAGCAACGCAGTGGGTGGTGTCACCATGCAGGGTCAGCGGATTTGCAGCAGGTTCCTCTGATCCGCTTCCATCCTCCGGCACACCAGCCCAAACCCCCCGCCTCAGCAGCAGCGTGAAGCCCCGCCACTGCCAAGCGCTGCTGGAATTGGTCAGCCTGGGGAAGACCAAACTGACGACGAACCATGTCCTGGCCAAACTCCGAGAGCAGGAGAGGAATTGGCTGACCCCCAGAGGCCTCAGAGTCGGAGAGGTGGTGTCCGACAATGGGGCAAACCTGGTTGCTGCAATCAGCAGGGGAGACCTGACCCACATCCCCTGCCTGGCGCACGTCCTGAACCTGGTATTCCAAAAGTTCCTGCGGACCTACCAGGGGATGGACCGACTCCTTGAGGCGGCAAGGAAGGTTGTGCATCATTTCCGGCACTCGCCTGCAGCCGTAGCGAGCCTGGAAGAGGTGCAGAAGGAGCTGCACCTGCCACAGCACCGGCTCATGATCGATGTTCTAACTCGCTGGAACTCCACCCTGGCGATGTTGGAGTGTCTGGTTGAACAGAGGCAGGCTGTCAGCCAGTATGTTGCACGAGCAACAGTTGCCGCCATCACTGCAACTGGGCGTGCTGCCACCAACCTCCTGTCCATCATCTCCACGGAGGACTGGGGGCACATGCAGCAGGTGTGCTCAGTGCTGGCACCCTTCCTGCAGGCCACCAACATGGTAAGCAGGGACCATGCAATGGTGTGGGAGTGGGTCCCCATGGTGTGTGTGCTGGATAGGGCCCTGTATGCACTGCTGGAGCGGCAGCCTTGGACCAGCAGGAGCTGCAGGCAGCTTCACAGGCCACCTCTGAGGAGGAGAGATTGGAGTTGGTGGAGGTCCCTGGCCTTGCTGCTGATGAGGGGGAGCAGCAGAGCACAGCTGGACTGGTGCGGGGGTGGAGAGAGGATGAGGTGGAGGAGGCAGAGGAGGACAGCACTGTCGGCTCTGGGGCTGCCGATGATGTGCCAGCAGACGTGGCCAGACTCTTCCCAATGGCAGCGCACATGCTGAGGTGCCTGCGCAAGGACCCAAGGATCATCCAGATGAAGCAGAGGGAGGACATCTGGATCTGCATGATGCTGGACCCGTCTGAAGGGGAAGCTCAGCCAGTTCCTGCCTGCAGGAGGAGACCGTGCGCAACAAATAAGGGATTTGCAGCTGTCCCTTGTTGAGCGCTTGGAGGAAGCCTTCCCTCAGACATCCACCCCCACTGTCCAGCCAGCACAGAGGCAGCAGCAGGTGCCTGCATCCACCAGCAGCAAGCGCACGCGCACCACACACCTGCTGTCTCTGACCAACGAGCTCTACATGAGTGTAGAGCTGCCAGGGACTAGAGAGGAGGTGCCTGCAGCAGCATCCTTCTCCAGTCACAGACAGCTCTTGACCCGCATGGTGGCTGACTACATGGGGTCCTTCAGCGGGCTTGACAGCGTTGCCCCTGTTGATCCCATGGAATATTGGGTCAAGCACCTACCGATCTGGAGCGAGCTTGCACAGTACGCCCTGGAAGTGCTCTCCTGCCCCCCTTCCAGCGTACTGTCAGAGCGTTGCTTCAGTGCAGCCGGTGGAGTCGTCACTGAGAAGCGATCTCATCTGTCTCACAAGTCTGTGGACAGACTGACGTTTCTCAAAATGAACCAGGCTTGGGTGGAAGGCGAATTCCTGGCCCTTGTTGTCGGCAAGAGGGGGACATGAAGTGGCACACACACATTACACCTGCTGCTGCTGCTGCTGCCGTATTTCTTCCTGCTGTCTGTGTCTCCACTGCCAGGGAACACATTAAAAGGTGCTTCTGCCCATGCGCCACCAGCTATTTACGCTCAAAAATAGCTGCATTTCTAAAAAAAATGTAATAATTTTGTGTTATTATTTTAGAGGTGTCCGGGTTGAAAACTGTGCTGTCCCAATTGAGTATTGGACACAATGTGGGCTTCACGACCGCTGTCTGGAACCTCATGGTGTATATTTACAGCCCTGGTACCACCGCTAGGAACCAGGGCCTGTTATGTCTCACTGCCTGCCCTCCTGCCTGCTGCCTGCTGCCAGTCTGTGCCACACACTCATCCTCCTCATGCTGCCTGCTTCTGTATTTCCTTCTGCTGTCTATATGTTTCCACTGCCAGGGAACACATTACAAGGTGCTGCTGCCCATGCGCCACCAGCTATTTACGCTCAAAACGAGCTGCATTTCTAAAAAAGAAAATTAATAATTTTGTGTTATTATTTTAGAGGTGTCCGGGTTGAAAACTGTGCTGTCCCAATTGTGTATTGGACACAATGTGGGCTTCACGACCACTGTCTGGAACCTCATGGTGTTTATTTACGGCCCTGGTACCACCACTAGGACCCAGGGCCTATTATGTCTGGCTGCCTGCCCTCTTGCTGCCTGCTGCCAGTCTGCCACACACTCATCCCCCTCACACTGCCTGCTGTTGTATTACCTCCTGCTGTCTGTGTCTCCACTGCCAGGGAACACATTACAAGGTGCTGCTGCCCATGTGCCACCAGCTATTTACGCTCAAAAATAGCTGCATTATTTTGAAAAAAAAATTAAATTATTTTAGGGGTGTCCGGGTTGAAAACTGTGCTGTCCCAATTGTGTATTGGACACAATGTGGGCTCACAACCGTTGTCTGGAACCTCATGGTGTTTATTTACGGCCCTGGTACCACCGCTAGGACCAAGGGCCTATTATGTCAGTCATATCACACTGCCTGACACACACTCCTCCTCCTCCTGTAGCTGCATTGAGCTTCTGCTGTCTGTGTGCTGCTACCACTGCCAGGGAAAACAGAAGAAGAACTATTTTCTGCTGCCACCCACTCTCCTACCAGCTATTACCACACTACAATAGCTGCAACTACTTCCTCCTCCTGCTAATGTCTGTG
Organism: Hyperolius riggenbachi; assembly: GCF_040937935.1. Lineage (NCBI taxonomy): Eukaryota > Metazoa > Chordata > Amphibia > Anura > Hyperoliidae > Hyperolius > Hyperolius riggenbachi. Next base: position 256,680,871 of record NC_090648.1, read on the forward strand.
TGTTACCACCGCCAGGGTACACAGAAAAAGGTGCTGTGGCTTGCAATGTGCCACTACCTATTATGCCATCAACACAAATATAACTATGGTGTTATTAAAATAAAATATTTCCACAAATGAAGTAAAAAAAAAAATATTACAAAAGAAAGGAAAACTAAGACACATAATATAATGATAGAGAAGAGGAAGAAGAAGAAAGAAGAGGAAAGAAGAAGAAAGAAGAGGAAGAAGAAGAAAGAAGAGGAAGAAGAAGAAAGAAGAGAAAGAAGAGGAGAGAAGAAATAAGAGGAAAGAAGAAAGAAGAGGAAGAAGAAAGAAGAGGAAGAAGAAAGAAGAGGAAGAAGAAAGAAGAGGAAGAGGAAGGGGAAGGGGAAGGAGAAGGAGAAGAAGGAGAAAGAAGGAGAAGGAGACGACTTCCAACTTACAACCATTTTGGACACACCTTCTCATGCAAACACTTTTCATGAAGTTAATTTACTATTTTTGATACCTTTTTTATAACTACTACATCACCACATAATCACTTGATGTTTTACTTCATAAAAAAGGTGGTTTCAAGCATCATTGACCTCCAATACAAGTTTTAAAAGCTATTTAAGGCCAGCTCGAATATTTTACTCGAATGCAGACTCGGATAGTGACTTCGGATATCCGAGGTTGAATCGGATATTCGATTAACTCGAATATCGAACTTCGAGTGAATTCGGATAGTTTACTATCCGAATTCGACCAAACTCGAATAGGATAATGAGGTATCCGATCAACACTGGTCACTCATGCAGAAAACCACAAAAGGAATCCCTACTACAATGAATCATCACCGTTCATGTGGATGCATGTACACATCCTTAATAGTCACTCTGAGTTTGTGCTCACACCTGTGCTTTGCTTTCATACAAATCAGTATGTTTATTTGCTGGTTTGCAATGTCAAAACAAAATCTCCTTGTAAAGGTGGTTGTAAATGAAAATTCTTCTGTCCTTCTGCTCCCTCTTCCCCCATCTCCCCTCACTTTACATTGACATCTGACATGTCATAGAGGGGAGTAGGATAAATATCCTACAATAGAGACTTTAACCACTTTTTCCACCAGTACATTATATCTACGTCCTCTATGACTTAATCTAATCCAAGAAGACGTAGATATAAGTCGTGTAACTGAAGCACAACTGTGCATGATTGGGCTTGCTCTTGTGCAAAAACCCCTGCACTGCATCTGCTGTAGCACTAATTGGTGAAAGGGAATATATGCTCCCTGAGCCAATAAGATCTTTTATTTTCTCAGTTCATAGTGAAAAATACACACTGTAGTATTATTTCAGAATCAAATATCTTCACCATAAATTGTGACAGGAACGTAATTTAAGTTTTGTGATTAAACAGTAGAAATACCCAAACAAAATGTGTGCGTTTTATCTACAATAGCGCTTTATATTTTTATACTGGAATTGGTAAAACTGAGAAATAATGTGTTTTTTCTATTTTTCCCTCTTTTTCCTGTTAAAATGCATAGCAAACGAAATTGTTCAAAGGAAAAAATGCCATTCAATGAAAGCCTAATTAGTCTTGAAAAAAACAATATATATTTCATTAAGGTGTCATAAGTAGGGATAACGTTATTGCTGATTAAATAGGGACATAGCTAAAATGTCAAAAATGCTCTGGTACATAACGTAGGAAACAAGATCTGGATGCAAAGTGGTTAAGGATTAACCATGGCACACCAGCTATCATATCCAGGGGTGAGAGGGCTTGAAGGAGTACTAGTGCCTAGTGAAAGGAGGGGTGAGGGAAGTGGTCTGATGACTACCAATCACCGCATAAAGAACTGTGGCGATGACTCAATCAGGAATATCTAGTTAGTGGTGTCTAACCGCAGAAGCAACCATAGCCACACCCCTGAACAGCCCACATGACCAAACTCCAGCTCAGTAACGGAGTAGAAGCTGTCTACTAGTATAGAGGAATGTATTATTTTCTTCTAGGGAAAGAACTGAATAGAATTATCAATAAGGAAGATGGACAACAATACAATTCAAAAGAGAATTCGATCATTTTCTACTTCTAAAACGAAAATGACTAATGTTCACCAATATTTTGTGTATGGTCAGTGATGTAGTTTAGAGGTGTAAGGCACACTATTGCAAAAAAAAAAAAAAAAAGTACAATTTTAAATACATATATAAAACAAAGATTTCTCTCAGAGTAAAATGTGTTATAAATGACCTTTTTTCATATGTTGCTGTCACTTACAGTAAGTAGTAAAGCTGACTTTTCCCTCTCTTCATGGTAGATTCATAGGGCCATATGCAATTTTCTCCTAGAGTTTTCTCCTAAGAGGTAATTTTTTATCTTCGATTTAAAATGACTTTTTAGAACTTTGGAATGGAAATAGTACCAAAAAGTAAGTGAAAAGGTATTGTTAAAATATATTTTTGTATTTGTTTGCTTGCTGGTGGTTTAAAAACATTTTATTTACAAGCTGTAAAATATCACCTAGGAGAAAACGCAGGTGAAAAAGTGAATTGCATATGGCCCATAGTATTACCTTTATTACTTACAAAAGCACTCCCTGAAAATAATCTATACAAAGATGTCAGCCAGCCTCCCTAATTGTTTTGTAAATAAAGAAATAACTGAGAATCTCCTATGAGGAGAGGAGTTAGTCCAAAACCTGGCAGATTTTCATTACCTATAGTAAGTTACATCGACATAGGAAAAAGTAATTAATAGTGCATTTTATTTTGGGAGAAACGTACAGTGCATTTATATTTTTCACAATAGTTGTCCTTTAATAGAGTTGGTATTGAATGTTTAAACATTATCTTCATTAACACATTTTTAATGTCATGTAAATATTTTCCTATTTGTAAACCAGGTTTTTCTTATCGAATACATGATTTTAAAAACTGACACGGAACAGGGGATAATAAAAATACATTGCTTCTTTATTAACGTTACATCATATTAATGCTTCAGTTGAGTTTAGTGAAAGTACATAGATAAACAGCATTCCTTGCTCATACTGTACATTTTGTTCCTCTCTGTAGAAGTTTTTTTTTTGTTTGTTTGTTTTGCTTTCCAATCCAGTCAGCTAAAAGCTTAAATAAAATTCCACCATAACAAGGAAGGTTCTGCTAACTCCCTCCTGACCCTTTCCCTTGTGATGAGGCATGCAGTGCAGACAGCATGACTCAGCAGAAGGGAGTGGTTACATGAGAAGGGAGGAGGCAGAGAGTGCAGGACGTGCAGCAGATGCAGATATGCTATGGTGGAATTTCAACATACAGTAGACAAGAATTGGATCGATAAGGAAATGGAAAACTTGTACCAAGCTAGAAACAGCAATAGTACTCTTAGTAAACACTTATATTTCAAGGTATATTCATGGATTCTTATAGTTGGATCCACTGCAGACTTGAGCAAGCTTTCTGTTTCTGTCTTTTTCTGTTGTTTTCCTGTTGGCTTATTCACATAGCATAAGCTGAACAACCAATTTTGAGACATACAGGTGAAACTCGAAAAATTAGAATATCGCGCAAAAGTCCATTTATTTCAGCAATTCAGCTTAAAAGATGAAACTAATATTTGAAACAGGAACCCTTTGCAGGTGTTTTGGATGGATTAGCTGATTAGCGTGTGACACCTTCCTTGAGCCTAAAATATTGAACATGTTCACAATATTCTAATGGTCTGAGATTGTGATTTGGGGGTTTTCATAAGCTGTACATCATAATCATCAAAATTATAACAAATAAATGCTTGAAATATCTCACTTTGCATGTAATTAATCTATTTCATATATTAGATTCATCTTTTAAAGAGAAACTCCAACCAAGAATTGAACTTTATCCCAATCAGTAGCTGATACCCCCTTTTACATGAGAAATAGAATGATTTTCACAAACAGACCATCAGGGGGCGCTGTGTGACTAATTTTGTGCTGAAACCCCTCCCACAAGAGGCTCTGGTACCGTACGGTACTCTGGGCAAACTGCCACAATGTAACAATGTTCACAGACATGAAATGGCTGTTTAAAGCTGTCTGTAACAGCCAGAGCAGCTAGGAGCAGCTACATAACCTGCCCACAGTAACAATGTCACCATGTAATACATGTCAGAATGTGAATCTGGGAGAGGAAAGATTTTACAATGAGCAAACACTGACTAAATCATTTATACATAATTATTGTAAAAATGAAGCACTTTTTGTATTAAATTATTTTCACTGGAGTTCCTCTTTAAGTTGAATTACTGAAATAAATAGTTTGGCACAATATTCAAAATGTTTGAGTTTCACCTGTATTTAACATTCATAGTTATTAAAATTGGTAAAAAAAAAATTGAACGTGTAATGCTTAGCCAGTTAAAACTGCATTAAAGGCTCCTTTAAACACTTTTCCTTTGGAAAGGACAAGAGCAAAACGAATTCTGCAAAAATAAACAATAAAAGACTACAAAAATAATCCAATCTATTGTAGAATGAACAAAATTCATCAAACTCTTTTGGAAAGCTGACTTATGTAATGAATTACCCACATTAAGGAAATAAACCAAGTATTCAAATGATTATGTTCACGATAGAAATATATTACATAGATATACTAACTGTAGATTTAGCCATCTGTAGTTACTAGTTACTGTGTGACAGTCTGCTATACGAAATCTCAACCGAATTTAAAGCCATCTATGTCTCCCATATGTTCATATCTAGCTCATTGAAATATTGCAGAAACCTTTGCTGACTATATTAAAAGTTGGAGAGCGCCTGTCCCTGTGAATTATGCAACACTAAACTTGCGTGGGTATTAAAAGAACATTCATTTTTGTTTCATGAGTGTATATACTTGTCACACAGGTCATTTTGCAATTAATCTTAGCAGGTAAGTGATCTGTAAATATATGGAATAAACTCCTAGTTTTATTAATGACTTTGCTACTTGAGAACCTCTTTGATGCCTACTGTCTATGCATGTTTCTTCTTTACTAGCAGTCTGTAGAGCTACACTGGCGCTGCTGTAGCTGCAGCTTGCTGGTCTGGCAAGTTCCTTATGCCTCTCTCTAGTCCAAACAACAATCATATCTGTTTTTGATATCTATTAAAATGATATGTGTTTTAAAATATAGCCTGTAAACATGCTTGACTTGTTCAAAAAATAGGTTTTCTGCTATCCCCTTCACAGCATCATTCAGACTGGGGAGAGCTGCACTGAGAGCCTATCGGGTTCTACTGCATTGTATTATACTGTCGGTATGCTGTCAGCATATGAGTTTGCTTTTGAAGTAGAATGATGTGCTCATTAGTGAGCAGGTAACCTACACTGTCCAATCAGCATACAAGGGGAGCAGGGCTGGTTCAAGTAACAATTGGGCCCTAAGGCAAAATTAGCCTGGGGGCCCCCCAACAGACACCCCCGACCAAAAAGCGTCATTAGAGACCCTTTGTTGTAGCCAAATTTCCCTCCTGGGCCCCTGAGCTGGCTGCTGACCCTCCCCCAATCACCTCCCAACTTAACAGACTCTGCAGAGTCCTTGGGGAGCAACAGTTAAGATCGGGGAGGGACACCTTGGGGGCCCCTACAGGCTCTGGGGCCCTGAGGCAATTGCCCATTTTTTCCTATGGTAGCTCCGGCCCTGAAGGGGAGGGGCTGTGACCAAGCTGTGTATATCAGTTACAGAGATGAGAGAGAAAAACTAAAGTTTGCCTTCTTAAAACGCAAAGTATTTGCGATAATTCAGGTTGGAGTGAGCAGTTGATGTCACCCACGATGCATCACTGCTGAGTATGCAAATTATCCTTTGTTGTCCCTGTAAGATAACCACACCCCCAGAACCAGTGAAATGCAATTATGTGTCTTCTAGTTAATTGTACAGAGCCACAATAATCTGCAATAGTGTGGTTATGGAGGTGTGGTTATTTTACAGGGACAACAAAGTATGATTTGCATATTCAGCAGTAAAGCATAATGGGAAACATCAAATTCTCACTCCAACCTATGTAATTACAAATACCTTCTGTTTTAAGAAGGCAAACTGTTGTTTTGCTTAACATTTTAGTAAGAGGGGTTTTGTTCCTTTGCAGACCCTTACACACTCCTAGGAGTTCTGGGTCACCATGAGTTTGTTGAGTAGTCGTTAACCCAGAGATGAGAGAGGAGAAGGAAGAACAAAGGAGATGTTATTTGTTCTATGTTGATCTTTCTATATCACAGCACATGCTGAACAATATTAGTAATCTTTCGATAGATACGGCATTCCTCATGTACTGCATTTTATTATTTAGATTATTGGAGTTCAGCTTTAAGGAATAATAGGCATGACATACAGAGGGCACCTTGTGTTGCAATACACTCAATTTATTTTTACCACATGAGCGTTACAAAATTCATTTTATTGTGCGACTTATATAAACTTGCTGAAACTGGCGTCAGTCCCCCTCTTAAAACCATACATCTTACTAATATTCTAAATGTGAAAGTTTGGATGTTTGTTACTCAATCACGCAACAATGGCTAAACGGATTTGAATGAAATTTGGCACACACATAGTACATTACCTTGAATAACATATGGTGTGCTGACAATCCTTGCAACTTGTACTTATGTTTGTGGCACTGCCTATGCAACCTTGTCACCCAAAGAAATTGAAGGTGAGCCGACTTCTTCCGTGGAATATTGAATAACATATGGGATACTTTTTATCTCCATAACCAAAAAGTGGGTGGAGACAAATACAAATTTCACTGGAAAATGTAAACTGCAGCCATTCTTACACTGTTAATGGAAAGGTTCTCAAACTTTGCACAGTTGGTCACTGGGTGACTATGATTAATATTTAGAAAAGTGGGTGGAGCCTACAAAAGCCAATCAAAATTCACCTATTGATTTTCAAGGGGAATATTTAATTGCTGGCATTCTTGCACTGTAAATGGTACAAGCCTCAAACCTGGTACAGTTGGTCATTAGGTGACTGGGGTTCAAATTCAGAAAAGGAGGTGGAGCCACAAACAGCCAATGACTTATGTGATCAGGCACCATGTTCTACATATGCTTCAGTCAAAAAGTATCATAAAGGACATGAGCTTGCAAAAGCAGATAATGTAGGCACCAGTCCTCATATAACTTTGTCATTCCACAAGCATGTATGCATATAACAAGTAGACATAAGTCTGTGCAACAGGTAAGCACAGGGGGTTAGTGTGCATATACAAGTGGCAGTGCTGATTTAGCTTACTAAGGATCTTGTATATACACTCACAGATCCTCCATGCTTCGGTGTATGTATGCATTGGGAGCTGCGTGAATGCCTGTGGTCACCTCAAATGCACTCCCCTGCTTTCTTCATCACCTTTGGAGGATCCGCTGTTATATCATGCAGTGAACTCTGGCGTCCCGGATCTCAGTTTACATGAGTGCTCCTCTCACAGTCAGCCCCGCCATCTGACGCGTTTCGCCCCACCCACAGAGGCTTTCTCCAAAATGTATTTTTGTTGCAGTGGTTGTGCAATATTGTTCCGTTTATCACAGTACTTTTCTGGCAGCAGACTTGTATACAGTGTATTTACGCAGTCCTAGAAAATGAATAAAATGCTCAATTAGTCATTATTAGATCGTTTTTATGTACCCCAAAGCAAAATCCCTACCACTTTTACTGTCCTTCACTGTTTGCACAACCTAAAAGATAATAATAAAGTTCTTACCCCTTCTTTTTTTTAGAGCTTCTGACACAGAGCGCTATGGAACAGGCTAGAAACATGACACTTCCAAGGCATATTAGCAGTATCTGCATAACCTCCAGGACGGTCAATGGCACAGTTACCGCTGATTTAAACATCTTTACTGACTCATCATCAATTATAGCAGTCTAAAGAAAGCATTGGGAAAATAGTCATTATTATAACTAGATTAGCATCATAGTACTAAGGTAGAAAAAAAAATATTAATGTACACTGTGTGGTATGAGAGCTCAGCATTGAAATAGATAAAGGGAACCGTAAATGAAAAAAATAAAGATGTTATACATACCTGGAGCTTCCTCCAGCCCCATATGCTCTGATCGATCCCACGCCACCGTCCTCCGCTGCCCGCAGCTACAAGAACCGGGTCCCTGCTGTTCCGTTAGTCGGAGCCAGTCTAAGCATAAGGGAAGTGCGCTGTTTGCGTATTTCTTGCAGCAGCCGCTTTAGAGATACATAGAGGTCGCACTTCTCCTGCGTAGCTGGCTCCGATGACGTCAATGATGGGAACCGGTTCTCGTAGATGCAGGCAGCGGAGGACGGCGGCGTGGGATCGATCAGAGCGTATGGGGCTGGAGGAAGCCCCAAGTATGTATAACATCTTTTTCATTTTCCTGTCTCAGGTTTATCTCTGGTTCCCTTTAAGCATTTTGACATTTACTTATAAAATGACAACCACATGAGAAGAGAGATGCAGGGCACCAATCCACCAATTCAGCAATTTGTTTCACTAGTGATAGCACATAACCAAGTAATGTAGGGTCTCAATCACTGCTTTAGAGTTACTTTTTGTGGCCTCTGAAGCAGCTGTTGAGACCTCAAAATGTGTCTATTTGAAAAGGGCGCCTGGAAAAAAGGGCGCCTGGTGAAGCCCAAATATGCCAAATTCAGCTACAAAAAGGGCGCCTGGTGTAGCCCATATACCAACTTCGGCTACAAGGGCACCTGGTGTAGCCCATATATTCCAAATTCGGCTACAAAGGGCGCCTGGTGTAGCCCATATATGCCAAATTCGTCTACAAAGGGCATCTGGTGTAGCCCATATATGCTAAATTCGGCTACAAAGGGCACTTGGTGTAGCCCATATATGCCAAATTCAGCTACAAAGAGCGCCTGGTGTAGCCCATATATGTCAAATTCGGCTACAAAGGGCACCTGTTGTAGCCCATATATGCCAAATTCGGTTACAAAGGGTGCCCGGTGAAGCCCATATGCCAAGTTCAGCTGCACAGGGTGCCTGGTGTAGCCCATATAGTAGTCTAACTCTAAGACCCCCCAGGTGGTGCCTAACCCTAAGACTTCCCCCCCGGTGGTGCCTAACCCTAAGACTCCCCTGGTGGTGCCTAACCCTAAGACTCCCCTGGTGGTGCCTAACCCTAAAACCCCCCAGGTGGTGCCTAACCCTAAGACCCCCCCCAGGTGGTGCCTAACCCTAAGACCCCCAGGTTGTGCCTAACCCTAAGACCTCCCCCCCTTTGCGGTGCCTAACCACTAGACTCCCCTGGTGGTGCCTAATAGTGTTGGGCGAACAGTGTTCGCCACTGTTCGGGTTCTGCAGAACATCACCCTGTTCGGGTGATGTTCGAGTTCGGCCGAACACCTGACGGTGCTCGGCCAAACCGTTCGGCCACATGGCCGAACTAAGAGCGCATGGCCGAACGTTCCCCGAACGTTCGGCTAGCGCTGTGATTGGCCGAACGGGTCACGTGGTTCGGGCCCGAACGCGCTCTGATTGGCCGAACGGTCACGTGGTTCGGGTAAATAAATACCCGAACCACGTCATATCTCCGCCATTTGTCTGTGGGTTTAGCTTTGGGTAGGCAGGCAGGGTAGTTCGCTCTCCAGCCACGCTAGCCAGGGTCCCCCCCAGTCATTGTGTGTCGCTGCTGGGAACAGTAGTACACCGCTCGCTCAGCCACACTATATATAGCATTGTTTACTGCCACTGTGTACCTCGCGCAGCCACGCTATATATATAGCATTGTGTTTTCTGACACTCTGTGTACACGGCTTAGGCTAGCCTGACTAATATAGCATTGTGTGTACTGCCACTGTGCACCTCGCTCAGCCACGCTATATATAGCATTGTGTGTACTGCCACTGTGCACCTCGCTCAGCCACGCTATATATAGCATTGTGTGTACTGCCACTGTGCACCTCGCTCAGCCACGCTATATATAGCATTGTGTGTACTGCCACTGTGCACCTCGCTCAGCCACGCTATATATAGCATTGTGTGTACTGCCACTGTGCACCTCGCTCAGCCACGCTATATATAGCATTGTGTGTACTGCCACTGTGCACCTCGCTCAGCCACGCTATATATATAGCATTGTGTTTTCTGACACTCTGTGTACACGGCTTAGGCTAGCCTGACTAATATAGCATTGTGTGTACTGCCACTGTGCACCTCGCTCAGCCACGCTATATATAGCATTGTGTGTACTGCCACTGTGCACCTCGCTCAGCCACGCTATATATAGCATTGTGTGTACTGCCACTGTGCACCTCGCTCAGCCACGCTATATATAGCATTGTGTGTACTGCCACTGTGCACCTCGCTCAGCCACGCTATATATAGCATTGTGTTTTCTGACACTCTGTGTACACGGCTTAGCCTGACTAATATAGCATTGTGTGTACTGCCACTGTGCACCTCGCTCAGCCACGCTATATATAGCATTGTGTGTACTGCCACTATGCACCTCGCTCAGCCACGCTATATATAGCATTGTGTGTACTGCCACTGTGCACCTCGCTCAGCCACGCTATATATATAGCATTGTGTTTTCTGACACTCTGTGTACACGGCTTAGCCTGACTAATATAGCATTGTGTGTACTGCCACTGTGCACCTCGCTCAGCCACGCTATATATAGCATTGTGTTTTCTGACACTCTGTGTACACGGCTTAGCCTGACTAATATAGCATTGTGTGTACTGCCACTGTGCACCTCGCTCAGCCACGCTATATATAGCATTGTGTTTTCTGACACTCTGTGTACACGGCTTAGCCTGGCTCTATAGCATTGTGTGTACTGCCACTGTGCACCTCGCTCAGCCACGCTATATATAGCATTGTGTTTACTGCCACTCTGTGTACACCGCTCAGCCAGACTATATACCGTTGTTTACTGACACTCTGTGTACACCGCTCAGCCAGACTATATACCATTGTTTACTGACACTCTGTGTACACGGCTCAGCCTGACTATAAAGCATTGTGTGTACTGCCACTGTGCACCTCGCTCAGCCACGCTATATATATAGCATTGTGTTTTCTGACACTCTGTGTACACGGCTTAGCCTGACTAATATAGCATTGTGTGTACTGCCACTGTGCACCTCGCTCAGCCACGCTATATATAGCATTGTGTGTACTGCCACTGTGCACCTCGCTCAGCCACGCTATATATAGCATTGTGTGTACTGCCACTGTGCACCTCGCTCAGCCACGCTATATATAGCATTGTGTGTACTGCCACTGTGCACCTCGCTCAGCCACGCTATATATAGCATTGTGTTTTCTGACACTCTGTGTACACGGCTTAGCCTGACTAATATAGCATTGTGTGTACTGCCACTGTGCACCTCGCTCAGCCACGCTATATATAGCATTGTGTGTACTGCCACTGTGCACCTCGCTCAGCCACGCTATATATAGCATTGTGTGTACTGCCACTGTGCACCTCGCTCAGCCACGCTATATATAGCATTGTGTTTACTGCCACTCTGTGTACACCGCTCAGCCAGACTATATACCGTTGTTTACTGACACTCTGTGTACACCGCTCAGCCAGACTATATACCGTTGTTTACTGACACTCTGTGTACACCGCTCAGCCAGACTATATACCATTGTTTACTGACACTCTGTGTACACGGCTCAGCCTGACTATAAAGCATTGTGTGTACTGCCACTGTGCACCTCGCTCAGCCACGCTATATATAGCATTGTGTTTAATGACACTCTGTGTACACGGCTTAGCCAGACTATATAGCATTGTGTGTACTGCCACTCTGTGTACACCGCTCAGCCAGACTATATAGCATTGTGTTTACTTCCACTCTGTGTCTGCTGGGCCTGGGAACAGTAGTACACCGCTCACCCGCCACTGTATAGCATTGTGCTCTGTGTCGCTGCTGGGAATAGTGGTACTGTATAGCATTTCTGTACTGCCACTGTACTGCTGCCAGTCAGCGTGTACTGTAAGGATAAGTGAAATGAGAAAGAAATCCGGTGAAAGAGGAAGGGGCAAGGGAAGAGGTGTTTCCCCTGACGGTTCACGTACAGGCCACAGGGGAGCACCCAAGAAAACCCACTCAATACCGCCCATGTTGTCCAGGACAACAACCCTCACAAATCCAAAAGAACAGGACCAGATAATTACTTGGATGACCTCTCAAGCGTCCAGCAGTGGGTTAAGCAGCACCAGCACATCACGCACGAGGTCCGAGTCCTCAGCCAGTTACAAGGAGCCAGTGGGCACAAAGCTGACACAACCGGCAGCGACACCACGCACACAACTGCCAGATAACCAGTCCTATGAATTACCTCAGGACACAATGGGGTATTCGCAGGAGCTATTCCCAGCCCAACAAACTTCCACCTTTCAAAGGTCAATGAAGGAACAGCCAGAAATGTTGTGCCCGGATTCACAACCATTAACTGTGGGAAATGCACCGCGCACTGAAATACAAGGCGAGTCCGAGGAGGACTCGGAAACCCAAATCCCAGAGCAAGTTGGGCAGGAGGGGTTGCAATTGCAGGAGGTCGGCCGACAAGATCTGGAAGACGACGTTGGAGTGAGCTGCGCAGAGGTTGTTCTGGGGAGCTCTACTCCACGGCGGCGGCCCCCCACAATGACATATGACGAGTTTGAGGAGATGGAAGAGGAGGGTATGGACAATGTGGACAGAGACCCAGATTTTATTTGTGAACGAGAACATCGCCGTCATAGCAGCAGCACAGATGAGTCTGTTGAAGAACCCACTGCTGCACGAGTTCGCCTTGTGCCACAAGGTAGGCGGCGCGCAATTTCAGGCACCACAAGCGTGGAAGTTAGAGTGAGAGGCAAAAGAGGAGGAAACAGAAATCGCCAGCAAGGAGGCAGGTGCTCCAAAGTCTGGGCTTTCTTTGAAGACTGCACTGAGGATGTTACCATGGCGATTTGCAAGGTGTGCAAGACTCGCCTGAGCAGGGGGAAAAGTATTAACAACCTCTCCACCACCAGCATGAGCCGCCACATGCTATCCAAACATCCCACTCTGTGGGCAAACGCGGCAGGACAGGGTACCAGCAACACTGCCTCCCTTGGGTTCACCAGACTCACCACCAGACCCGCCTCAGCAGCAGCAGTAGCCCAGCCATTGCGTGGTTCACAACATTCACAAACATCAGACGACGCTGACACTGTCACTTTCCGGAGTAGTGCTCTTGAGGTCTCCCAGTGTTCATCAAACACAACAACCAACAGCCCTTCCGTGTGCAGCGCTACGGTTCAGTTGTCTGTGTCGGAGATGTTTGAGAGCAAGAGGAAATTGCCAGCAAATGACCCCCGGGCCGTGGCAGTAACAGCCAGCATAGCCAAGCTTCTGGCCTGCGAAATGCTGCCATATCGAGTGGTGGAGACAAACAGCTTCAAGGGCATGATGTCAGTGGCCATCCCACGTTACGTGGTTCCCAGCCGCTACCACTTTGCGCGCTCTGCAGTGCCTGAGTTGCATGAGCACGTGGTCAGCAAAATAACCCGAAGCTTGAAGAATGCCGTTGCCTGCAAGGTTCACCTCACCACTGACACTTGGACGAGTGCGTTCGGCCAGGGTCGATACATCTCCCTTACCGCGCACTGGGTGAACCTTGTGGAGCCTGGCAGCGATTCCTCACCTGCTACGGCACGGGTGTTGCCCACGCCGCAAACAGCTGCACCGCCGTCCCTCCCACTGGATAACAACAGCAGCACCTACCTCTCTGACTCCTTCTCCTCCAACGCATCTCAAAGCTGTACCTCATCCGGAAACGCTAACCCAGCAGCAGTAGGATCGTGGAAGCAGTGCAGCACAGCTGTTGGCATGCGTCAGCAAGCGTTGCTGAAGCTGATCTGCCTTGGGGATAAGCAGCACACAGGGGAGGAAATTTGGAAGGGAATAAAGGAACAGACGGATTTGTGGCTGGCACCGCTGGACTTGAAACCGGGCATGGTTGTGTGTGATAATGGGAGTAATCTCATTCGCGCTTTAAGGTTGGCTAAGCTGACACACATCCCTTGCCTGGCGCACGTGATGAACCTAGTAGTTCAGCGGTTCCTGAGGACATACCCAGGCGTGGCCGATCTTCTGTTGAAGGTGCGTCGAGTGGCCAAACATTGTAGAAATTCCAGTACTGCTTCGGGGGCACTCGCCAAGATGCAGGAGCGCTTCAATCTCCCCCACCATCGCTTGCTGTGTGATGTCCCTACGCGCTGGAATTCTACGCTGCACATGCTAGCACGCTTTTGTGAGCAGAAGAGTGCAGTGGTCCAGTACATGACGGCGCAGTACCGAGGCGCATCCGGCCAGCTGCCAAGCTTCTGTGGATCTGATTGGGCCAACATGTTGGACCTCTGCCAAGTCCTCCAAAATTTTGAGCAATCCACGTTGCTTGTGAGCAGTGACAACTCTTCAGTCAGCATTACCATACCACTGCTGTGTTTACTGAAGAGGTCAATGTTGAAAATCAAGGAAACAGCTGTCATGATGCAACTGGGGGAATCTGAAGGAGAAAACGATCAGCGTGATGGTACCAACATCAGGCCATCCGCCTCAGGGAACGCTGGCCCCAGCAGCTATGACGAAGAAGAGGAGGAGGAACAGCTGGAGTTGGAGCAGGAATTTCATGCCACCACTGACGAGGGCCAGAGCGGTGCACGTTGGACTTCCACAATTCAGCGCGAATGGTCAGCAGAAGCAGACCAGGAGGAAGGTGACGACTATGATGCATCACAACAACTATCACAACGCTCACAAGAGGATGATGAGGATTCTGGTAGGACTCTTGCACACATGGCTCAATTCATGCTAGACTGCATTGAACGCGACCCACGCATTGTGCGCATTCTGGACAACACCAATTACTGGGTTTATACCCTTCCGGATCCACGGTACAAACACAATGTTCCAAAACTGCTTGAAGAAAGAGTCAGACAGGTCAAAATGGAAGAATACCAGCAGGCCCTTGTGGAGACTTTAGAGAGGAGATTGACATCCTCCCCCTCCTCTAGCCAGTTGTACGCCGACAGACTGACTTCCGCAAACCCAGGACGACCAGGAGGGCAGAAAACAACAAAAGCCGCAGCTAGTGCCCAAAAGGGAACGGTATCGGCAGTGTCCTTGGAGTGGGAAAATTTTCTGACACCCATGCAGCAGCAGCCCACTGAACAGGAAGCGTGCAGATCCACCTCCAACACCGATCGCCTGGAGAAGATGGTCAAGGACTACATGTCAGATGACGTAGCTGTGTCGAACAATCCATCTGCACCCTTCAACTATTGGGTATCGAAGCTAGACACCTGGCACGAACTGGCAATGTACGCAATAGAGGTGCTGGCTTGCCCGGCAGCCAGCGTTATGTCGGAACGCTGTTTCAGTGCTGCCGGAGGCATCGTCACAGATCGGCGTATCCGCCTCTCCACAGAAAATGCAGACCGTCTGACTCAAATTAAAATGAATCAATCCTGGATTGGAAACGACTACGCAACACTCCAGGACCCCAACCAAGTAACATGACCAATGAACATCTGGGATGGTGTAGCGTTACCGGTCCCTGTTTATTGAACCTCTCATCTGTATTACATTTATGACTGCATGGCGGCAAAAAGCATTGCTGCTATATCCGCACGCTTTTTGTCCTCATGCAAGGCCTGGGTTGTTGTGTCTCACAAAGCGTGGCCTTCTCCTCCTGCGCCTGCTCCTGTTCCATCACGTGTGCTGCTGCTGCTGCTGGGTTAGCGTTGCCGGTCCCTGTTTATTGAACCACTTATCTTTATTACATTTATGACTGCATGGCGGTACCTCATGCAAGGCCTGGGTTGTTGTGTCTCACAAAGCGTGGCCTTCTCCTCCTGCGCCTCCTCCTGTTCCATCACGTCTGCTGCTGCTGGGTTAGCGTTGCGGCGTGGTCCCTGTTTATTGAACCACTTATCTTTATTACATTTATGACTGCATGGCGGTACAAAGCATGCTATCCGCACGCTTCTTGTCCTCATGCAAGGCCTGGGTTGTTGTGTCTCACAAAGCGTGGCCTTCTCCTCCTGCGCCTCCTCCTGTTCCATCACGTCTGCTGCTGCTGGGTTAGCGTTGCCGCGTGGTCCCTGTTTATTGAACCACTTATCTTTATTAAATTTATGACTGCATGGCGGTACAAAGCATGCTATCCGCACGCTTCTTGTCCTCATGCAAGGCCTGGGTTGTTGTGTCTCACAAAGCGTGGCCTTCTCCTCCTGCGCCTCCTCCTGTTCCATCACGTCTGCTGCTGCTGGGTTAGCGTTGCCGCGTGGTCCCTGTTTATTGAACCACTTATCTTTATTACATTTATGACTGCATGGCGGTACCTCATGCAAGGCCTGGGTTGTTGTGTCTCACAAAGCGTGGCCTTCTCCTCCTGCGCCTCCTCCTGTTCCATCACGTCTGCTGCTGCTGGGTTAGCGTTGCCGCGTGGTCCCTGTTTATTGAACCACTTATCTTTATTACATTTATGACTGCATGGCGGTACAAAGCATGCTATCCGCACCCTTCTTGTCCTCATGCAAGGCCTGGGTTGTTGTGTCTCACAAAGCGTGGCCTTCTCCTCCTGCGCCTCCTCCTGTTCCATCACGTCTGCTGCTGCTGGGTTAGCGTTGCCGCGTGGTCCCTGTTTATTGAACCACTTATCTTTATTAAATTTATGACTGCATGGCGGTACAAAGCATGCTATCCGCACGCTTCTTGTCCTCATGCAAGGCCTGGGTTGTTGTGTCTCACAAAGCGTGGCCTTCTCCTCCTGCGCCTCCTCCTGTTCCATCACGTCTGCTGCTGCTGGGTTAGCGTTGCCGCGTGGTCCCTGTTTATTGAACCACTTATCTTTATTACATTTATGACTGCATGGCGGTACCTCATGCAAGGCCTGGGTTGTTGTGTCTCACAAAGCGTGGCCTTCTCCTCCTGCGCCTGCTCCTGTTCCATCACGTCTGCTGCTGCTGCTGCTGGGTTAGCGTTGCCGGTCCCTGTTTATGGAACCTCTTATCTTTATTACATTTATGACTGCATGGCGGTACAAAGCATGCTATCCGCACGCTTCTTGTCCTCATGCAAGGCCTGGGTTGTTGTGTCTCACAAAGCGTGGCCTTCTCCTCCTGCGCCTCCTCCTGTTCCATCACGTCTGCTGCTGCTGGGTTAGCGTTGCCGCGTGGTCCCTGTTTATTGAACCACTTATCTTTATTAAATTTATGACTGCATGGCGGTACAAAGCATGCTATCCGCACGCTTCTTGTCCTCATGCAAGGCCTGGGTTGTTGTGTCTCACAAAGCGTGGCCTTCTCCTCCTGCGCCACCCTCCTCCTGTTCCATCACGTGTGCTGCTGCTGGGTTAGCGTTACCGGTCCTTTTTCCTGGAACCTCTTATATGTATTACATTTATGACTGCATGCCGACAAAAAGCATGTTACCTGTGCAAAGAAAACAGACATTTCCCGCATTTAAAAGACAGTTTTCCCTTTGAAACTTTAAAATCGATTTTCTCAAAAACTATAACCTCTTTTTGCTAAAAAAAATTTTCCTCTTGTACCCACTCCCAAGGTGCACATACCCTGTAAATTTGGGGTATGTAGCATGTAAGGAGGCTTTACAAAGCACAAAAGTTCGGGTCCCCATTGACTTCCATTATGTTCGGAGTTCGGGTCGAACACCCGAACATCGCGGCCATGTTCGGCCTGTTCGGCCCGAACCCGAACATCTAGATGTTCGCCCAACACTAGTGCCTAACCCTAAGACCCCCCAGGTGTGCCCAACCTTAAGACCCCCAGGTGGTGCCTAACCCTAAGACCCCCCCAGTGGTGCCTAACCCTAAGACTTCCCTGGTGGTGCCTAACCCTAAGACCCCCTTCGGTGGTGCCTAACCCTAAGACTCCCATGGTGGTGCCTAACCCTAAGACTCCCCTGGTGGTGCCCAACCCTAAGACCCCCCCCCCCAGGTGGTGCCTAACCCTAAGACTCCTCTGGTGGCGCCTTAACCCTAAGACCCCCAAGGTGGTGCCTAACCCTAAGACTCTCCTGGTGGTGCCTGACTCTAAGACCCCCCCAAGTGATGCCTAACCCTAAGACCCCCCCCCCCTGGTGGTGCCTAACCCTAAGACTCCCCTGGTGGTGCCTAACCCTAAGACCCCCTTTGGTGGTGCCTAACCCTAAGACCCCCCCCAGGTGGTGCCTAACCCTAAGACCCCCCCAGGTGGTGCCTAACCCTAAGACCCCCCCAGGTTGTGCCTAACCCTAAGACCTCCCCCCCTTTGCGGTGCCTAACCACTAGACTCCCCTGGTGGTGCCTAACCCTAAGACCCCCCCAGGTGTGCCCAACCTTAAATACCGAAAACCTTATAGCTGAAAAAAATATAGGCTACAAAGGGGTGCCCTACTGTAGCCGAAAACCTTGTAGCTGAAAAAAATATGGGCTACAAAGTGGTGCCCTACTGTAGCCGAAAGTAGCCAAATAAAATATGGGCTACCAAGGGGCGCCAGCCTGTAGCCTATATCGAAACTCGAGCGCCCTTTTTCACCACCTTGTAGCCGATATTTGCAGAAATAACATTGATGTCTATGGAGGCGCCCTTTTCAACGCATCCCCTCGAAACAGTTGTCAGGCTGGAGCCTGTTTTACCCTACATTGCTTGGTTATGTGCTGTCACTAGTGAAATAAATTGCTGACGTGGTGGATTGGTGCACTGCTTCTCTCTTCTCATGTGGTTGTCAATTGCTGGAACACAGACAGCACACCACCTAACAGCCACGTGTGCACCCCTGCCAGTGCATTTAGTGCCAACCTTTTTCTCTGCCTATAGTTATAAAATAATCAGGGGTCTCCCACATCACAATCTCTCTGTTTTGCATGCCTGTGTTTTATTTGCTATTGTGTAAACACAAGCTGAGAGAAGGCTTGTTAATAATTCCTGCAATGCCTAGTGAAGAAAATGCCTTTTATTTAGCTATAGTGGGGTTTCATGTAAATATGCTGTGTGTGAAAAAATCTCCCAGAAATACTATTTTTCTGACGTGGACTGATCCCCATCTATCAAACTGATGACGAAAACAGGTACAGGAGGTACCCTACTTACAAACAGGTTTCCATTCTGGGAGATTGTATGTTTAATTTGTTTGCAAGTTGAGTCCCATGTTAAACAACTCTGGATTTGGACATATACTATAAACTATGGTTTTGTTTTTTTTGGTTGTTTTTAATGTATCTGAGGGGTGAGGTAAAATAATAAAAAAAGAGATCCTTACGAGGTGAAAAACTAACAATAACAAGTAACTTGTCTAAATATCTTATCTAAAGTTTAGATAGTTTACACAGCAAATCTAGCAGCAAACAGCTTCAATACAATGACAACAGCCATGTTCTGCTTGTGATCATTACACAGTCAAGCTGCTCTCTATCTCCACCCCTCAGCCTGTGAAAACTTCACTCCCCTCTCCTCCTCTCTCCTCCCCTCTGCCTCAGAAATCTCTAGCTAATAACCTTATTCTCCTCCTACCCAGACTGAGCTCCAATAAGCCCTTGCTACATGGGTCTCTGAGTGCCTAGGCACTGGAGGAGCTGTGGGCGAGGCTTGTTTAGTTTATAGGGTATTAGGGTATTAAAACCATAAAAAAAAGTATTTGGCTTGAGGAATGCTCTATAAACTATATGTAAGGAACACAATTATGCAATGAGTATATAAGTTTTTATCTCTGATCCACTTTCAGAAGAGAGCCATACTCCTGGCTCCCACCGATGTCACGCCCGGAAGCTTGGAACACATCTGACAAGAGCTTATAGGATATGTGGCAGCGCTCCTCTTCATGCATGGGATGGCCATGCTGTGCATGTGTGAGTACAGCCACGCCTGTGCAGTATGCCAGAGCCGCTCATTAACACTCACCTGAATGCAGTTTGGCTGAACTCAAGCAGGAAGAGGAACATAGATGCGATCTTCAAGTGGGTGCCGGGCAGTGGTGGGGGTCTCCAGGAGGATGTGCAAAGCTTCTGGAGAATCCTTCTTGTGTAACTATCCCTTTTTTTTTTTTTGTTCATTTGCCTCGGGTTTGCTTTAAAGGGTACTGCATATTTTGTACATGAAGTAAAGAAGACAACTTTGTATCTCTAAAACGTTGCATCTTGAGTTATTTGTAAGTAGTGGACTAGAGGTATTCACTTCTTCATGTGGTCATGTGATGGTAGCGCATCACTCAGACTTGACAAAACAGCCTTTGGAGAACGCACTGAATAACTATGCTCCTATAAGAAACTATTAACCATGCTGAAAGTTTGTAACACCTCGCCAGCTCAGTCTGAAGCCTGCATCTGTATTTCAAATGTTTGAGAAGAAATATACTGTATGAAACCTATAAAACTAGCAAATTAGTTAAAATATTTGTTTACCTCATTTAGCCATAGAACCGGAAGTAATGTTTCTCGTGGAAGTTTAGAGAAAAGTCTGGAAAGAGGAATTCAGACAGAAACAAACTTTACATACGTATCAATCATTTATATTTCATGCATTGCAATCAGCTTCTTACAAATGAAGTAAGCTTTGCTGTCCTAAGGGTTAATGCATCATTTAACTACACTGTTGCCAAAGTTAAGCACCTTCCAGTTGCAAAATAATGCAACCCAATGGGAGCCTTTGCAACCACAAGCATGTCAGCGGTTGACAAATGGTGCATTTACTAAAAAAAACACGACATGTAGTATCCACAGCCGGTTACCACCCGTTTAGATGCACAAGTAGAGATGTCACAATTGGTGAACACTTGCTGCCAGCTAGGTAGCCAGGTCTATAGGTGTCCCCAGTATAAGTAACCAGGCCTATTGGTGTCCCCAGAATAGGTAGCCAGGTCTATAGGTGTCCCTAGAATAGGTAGCCAGCTCTATAGGTGTTCCTAGTATAGGTAGCCAGGTTTATAGGTGTCCTTAGAATAGATAGCCAGTTCTATAGGTGTCTCAAGAATAGGTAGCCAGGTCTATAGGTGTCCCCAGTATAGGTAGCCAGATCTATAGGTGTCCCCAGAATAGATAGCCAGGTCTATAGGTGTCCCCAGAATAGGTAGCCAGGTCTTATAGGTGTCCCCAGTTAGGTAGCCTGAAAGGGGGAGCAGCGAGCACAGCGGTGGGGAAGGGGGAGACGCCCCCTCCCTCACCTGGCTCCCCCCTTCCAGAATTTAGCATTGTGGCAGCGGGCACCCGGGGAACGACTTACCTCTGGCTTGTTCTGCCTTGTTTTAATCAAAAAAGACTGAAATTTTATTTAAAAAATACACATACAGATAAGTTAATTGGCTTCCCCTTAAATTGGCCCGAGACTAAGATACATACATAGACATCTGACTATGGTAGGAACTAGATTGTGAGATCCTCTGAGGACAGACAGTGACAAGACATTATACTCTGTACAGCACTGCGTAAGATGTCAGCGCTATATAAATACTTTTTAGTTAACAAACAAAATAAACCGCCTGCCAGCTCCAATCGTTGGCAAGTCGCCGGGGCCCACCCTTGCAAGATGACGCATATATGTGTTGCAGAGGAAGGAGAGAGCTGCTGTCCTGCCGCCATTCAACTTTAGGAGGTCGGGAAGTGGTTAAAAGACTTTTATTTGACGGGTGTATGCAGCTTAAGGGTAGCACGCTGACATTTGCAGTGATGCAAGTACGCATCTGAATCACTTAGCCATGCCATGCCATGCATCGCTATAGGGATCCGGGTGAATGCTGCGGGTAACTGCAGCATGCCATCCAGCATCGCAGTTCAGTGCAATTCAGACAGCAAGCAATGCTAGGAATAGGCAGGGTTTCCCTGCCTGACTCGCCTGCGGGGAAACGCTGCAGGTTTGGGCCGTATTCAATCCTAGTGGAAACTGGCCCTTGTTGTCTGTTGACTTGACACAGGTGAGTTCTGTAAACTTTCGCCTACCTAAGGGCTCACTTTTTGAAAAATCTAGTCCAGGTAGCGATCTATAGATTAAGAATGGAATTAGGGAATTTAAAGAGAAACATAATGTGGTAATCAAGGCCGCAGATAAGGGAGGAGGTATTGTGGTCTTAGACAAAGATGGTTATAATAAAGAAATGAACAGGCTGTTGGGTGATGAAAACACCTATTGATATTGAGGGGGGATCCTGGTGTTATATATAAAAAAGAGCTTAAAAAACTGATTGAGCAGTGAGTAAAAGAAGGTATCCTGAATGAAAGAGAAGCGAAGTATCCGATACCATCTGTTATTGGAACCCCAGTCATATATTATCTACCCTAGGTGTATCATGTGTGCATTTCTCATTGGCTTATAAGCAGCCTGCAGGCTTTATAAAGCAGCAGAGAACTGTTTGGGAGTGAGGTTCTCCAATTGTGTGTTTGGTAAGTTTTAGAGCAGTAGGAGACAGGCCTTGGAGGTGGCAGCTCCAAGGTCTTGGCTGCGCTCACATATGGTGTCAGATGCTGGTTCTGGGGCCCCGGGCAGTGAGAGTTCCCGGGGCCCCAGGCTGGCTCATGCACCATTGTTTTTAATTATTGTAGTATCCCATGCTGTTTAGTTAGGAGGGGGGCAGATGAGAGGGAATATCCTGCACGCTGGTGCCCCCTGCTGGTCATATAGCCATTGTCTATATGCAACTGAAGCCCTCTCCTACTAATTGGCTGACTTGCTCAGCTTTTGCTTGATTATCACTGCAGGCTAGGTGTATCATGTGTGCATTTCTCATTGGCTTATAAGCAGCCTGCAGGCTTTATAAAGCAGCAGAGAACTGTTTGGGAGTGAGGTTCTCCAATTGTGTGTTTGGTAAGTTTTAGAGCAGTAGGAGACAGGCCTTGGAGGTGGCAGCTCCAAGGTCTTGGCTGCGTTCACATATGGTGTCAGATGCTGGTTCTGGGGCCCCGGGCAGTGAGAGTTCCCGGGGCCCCAGGCTGGCTCATGCACCATTGTTTTTAATTATTGTGGTATCCCATGAAGTTTAGTTAGGAGGGGGGCAGATGAGAGGGAATATCCTGCACGCTGGTGCCCCCTGCTGGTCATATAGCCATTGTCTATATGCAACTGAAGCCCTCTCCTACTAATTGGCTGACTTGCTCAGCTTTTGCTTGATTATCACTGCAGGCTAGGTGTATCATGTGTGCATTTCTCATTGGCTTATAAGCAGCCTGCAGGCTTTATAAAGCAGCAGAGAACTGTTTGGGAGTGAGGTTCTCCAATTGTGTGTTTGGTAAGTTTTAGAGCAGTAGGAGACAGGCCTTGGAGGTGGCAGCTCCAAGGTCTTGGCTGCGCTCACATATGGTGTCAGATGCTGGTTCTGGGGCCCCGGGCAGTGAGAGTTCCCGGGGCCCCAGGCTGGCTCATGCACCATTGTTTTTAATTATTGTAGTATCCCATGCTGTTTAGTTAGGAGGGGGGCAGATGAGAGGGAATATCCTGCACGCTGGTGCCCCCTGCTGGTCATATAGCCATTGTCTATATGCAACTGAAGCCCTCTCCTACTAATTGGCTGACTTGCTCAGCTTTTGCTTGATTATCACTGCAGGCTAGGTGTATCATGTGTGCATTTCTCATTGGCTTATAAGCAGCCTGCAGGCTTTATAAAGCAGCAGAGAACTGTTTGGGAGTGAGGTTCTCCAATTGTGTGTTTGGTAAGTTTTAGAGCAGTAGGAGACAGGCCTTGGAGGTGGCAGCTCCAAGGTCTTGGCTGCGCTCACATATGGTGTCAGATGCTGGTTCTGGGGCCCCGGGCAGTGAGAGTTCCCGGGGCCCCAGGCTGGCTCATGCACCATTGTTTTTAATTATTGTGGTATCCCATGCAGTTTAGTTAGGAGGGGGGCAGATGAGAGGGAATATCCTGCACGCTGGTGCCCCCTGCTGGTCATATAGCCATTGTCTATATGCAACTGAAGCCCTCTCCTACTAATTGGCTGACTTGCTCAGCTTTTGCTTGATTATCACTGCAGGCTAGGTGTATCATGTGTGCATTTCTCATTGGCTTATAAGCAGCCTGCAGGCTTTATAAAGCAGCAGAGAACTGTTTGGGAGTGAGGTTCTCCAATTGTGTGTTTGGTAAGTTTTAGAGCAGTAGGAGACAGGCCTTGGAGGTGGCAGCTCCAAGGTCTTGGCTGCGCTCACATATGGTGTCAGATGCTGGTTCTGGGGCCCCGGGCAGTGAGAGTTCCCGGGGCCCCAGGCTGGCTCATGCACCATTGTTTTTAATTATTGTAGTATCCCATGAAGTTTAGTTAGGAGGGGGGCAGATGAGAGGGAATATCCTGCACGCTGGTGCCCCCTGCTGGTCATATAGCCATTGTCTATATGCAACTGAAGCCCTCTCCTACTAATTGGCTGACTTGCTCAGCTTTTGCTTGATTATCACTGCAGGCTAGGTGTATCATGTGTGCATTTCTCATTGGCTTATAAGCAGCCTGCAGGCTTTATAAAGCAGCAGAGAACTGTTTGGGAGTGAGGTTCTCCAATTGTGTGTTTGGTAAGTTTTAGAGCAGTAGGAGACAGGCCTTGGAGGTGGCAGCTCCAAGGTCTTGGCTGCGCTCACATATGGTGTCAGATGCTGGTTCTGGGGCCCCGGGCAGTGAGAGTTCCCGGGGCCCCAGGCTGGCTCATGCACCATTGTTTTTAATTATTGTAGTATCCCATGCAGTTTAGTTAGGAGGGGGGCAGATGAGAGGGAATATCCTGCACGCTGGTGCCCCCTGCTGGTCATATAGCCATTGTCTATATGCAACTGAAGCCCTCTCCTACTAATTGGCTGACTTGCTCCGCTTTTGCTTGATTATCACTGCAGGCTAGGTGTATCATGTGTGAATTTCTCATTGGCTTATAAGCAGCCTGCAGGCTTTATAAAGCAGCAGAGAACTGTTTGGGAGTGAGGTTCTCCAATTGTGTGTTTGGTAAGTTTTAGAGCAGTAGGAGACAGGCCTTGGAGGTGGCAGCTCCAAGGTCTTGGCTGCGCTCACATATGGTGTCAGATGCTGGTTCTGGGGCCCCGGGCAGTGAGAGTTCCCGGGGCCCCAGGCTGGCTCATGCACCATTGTTTTTAATTATTGTAGTATCCCATGCAGTTTAGTTAGGAGGGGGGCAGATGAGAGGGAATATCCTGCACGCTGGTGCCCCCTGCTGGTCATATAGCCATTGTCTATATGCAACTGAAGCCCTCTCCTACTAATTGGCTGACTTGCTCAGCTTTTGCTTGATTATCACTGCAGGCTAGGTGTATCATGTGTGCATTTCTCATTGGCTTATAAGCAGCCTGCAGGCTTTATAAAGCAGCAGAGAACTGTTTGGGAGTGAGGTTCTCCAATTGTGTGTTTGGTAAGTTTTAGAGCAGTAGGAGACAGGCCTTGGAGGTGGCAGCTCCAAGGTCTTGGCTGCGCTCACATATGGTGTCAGATGCTGGTTCTGGGGCCCCGGGCAGTGAGAGTTCCCGGGGCCCCAGGCTGGCTCATGCACCATTGTTTTTAATTATTGTAGTATCCCATGAAGTTTAGTTAGGAGGGGGGTAGATGAGAGGGAATATCCTGCACGCTGGTGCCCCCTGCTGGTCATATAGCCATTGTCTATATGCAACTGAAGCCCTCTCCTACTAATTGGCTGACTTGCTCAGCTTTTGCTTGATTATCACTGCAGGCTAGGTGTATCATGTGTGCATTTCTCATTGGCTTATAAGCAGCCTGCAGGCTTTATAAAGCAGCAGAGAACTGTTTGGGAGTGAGGTTCTCCAATTGTGTGTTTGGTAAGTTTTAGAGCAGTAGGAGACAGGCCTTGGAGGTGGCAGCTCCAAGGTCTTGGCTGCGCTCACATATGGTGTCAGATGCTGGTTCTGGGGCCCCGGGCAGTGAGAGTTCCCGGGGCCCCAGGCTGGCTCATGCACCATTGTTTTTAATTATTGTAGTATCCCATGCAGTTTAGTTAGGAGGGAGGCAGATGAGAGGGAATATCCTGCACGCTGGTGCCCCCTGCTGGTCATATAGCCATTGTCTATATGCAACTGAAGCCCTCTCCTACTAATTGGCTGACTTGCTCAGCTTTTGCTTGATTATCACTGCAGGCTAGGTGTATCATGTGTGCATTTCTCATTGGCTTATAAGCAGCCTGCAGGCTTTATAAAGCAGCAGAGAACTGTTTGGGAGTGAGGTTCTCCAATTGTGTGTTTGGTAAGTTTTAAAGCAGTAGGAGACAGGCCTTGGAGGTGGCAGCTCCAAGGTCTTGGCTGCGCTCACATATGGTGTCAGATGCTGGTTCTGGGGCCCCGGGCAGTGAGAGTTCCCGGGGCCCCAGGCTGGCTCATGCACCATTGTTTTTAATTATTGTAGTATCCCATGCAGTTTAGTTAGGAGGGGGGCAGATGAGAGGGAATATCCTGCACGCTGGTGCCCCCTGCTGGTCATATAGCCATTGTCTATATGCAACTGAAGCCCTCTCCTACTAATTGGCTGACTTGCTCAGCTTTTGCTTGATTATCACTGCAGGCTAGGTGTATCATGTGTGCATTTCTCATTGGCTTATAAGCAGCCTGCAGGCTTTATAAAGCAGCAGAGAACTGTTTGGGAGTGAGGTTCTCCAATTGTGTGTTTGGTAAGTTTTAGAGCAGCAGGAGACAGGCCTTGGAGGTGGCAGCTCCAAGGTCTTGGCTGCACTCACATATGGTGTCAGATGCTGGTTCTGGGGCCCCGGGCAGTGAGAGTTCCCGGGGCCCCAGGCTGGCTCATGCACCATTGTTTTTAATTATTGTAGTATCCCATGCAGTTTAGTTAGGAGGGGGGCAGATGAGAGGGAATATCCTGCACGCTGGTGCCCCCTGCTGGTCATATAGCCATTGTCTATATGCAACTGAAGCCCTCTCCTACTAATTGGCTGACTTGCTCAGCTTTTGCTTGATTATCACTGCAGGCTAGGTGTATCATGTGTGCATTTCTCATTGGCTTATAAGCAGCCTGCAGGCTTTATAAAGCAGCAGAGAACTGTTTGGGAGTGAGGTTCTCCAATTGTGTGTTTGGTAAGTTTTAGAGCAGTAGGAGACAGGCCTTGGAGGTGGCAGCTCCAAGGTCTTGGCTGCGCTCACATATGGTGTCAGATGCTGGTTCTGGGGCCCCGGGCAGTGAGAGTTCCCGGGGCCCCAGGCTGGCTCATGCACCATTGTTTTTAATTATTGTAGTATCCCATGCAGTTTAGTTAGGAGGGGGGCAGATGAGAGGGAATATCCTGCACGCTGGTGCCCCCTGCTGGTCATATAGCCATTGTCTATATGCAACTGAAGCCCTCTCCTACTAATTGGCTGACTTGCTCAGCTTTTGCTTGATTATCACTGCAGGCTAGGTGTATCATGTGTGCATTTCTCATTGGCTTATAAGCAGCCTGCAGGCTTTATAAAGCAGCAGAGAACTGTTTGGGAGTGAGGTTCTCCAATTGTGTGTTTGGTAAGTTTTAGAGCAGTAGGAGACAGGCCTTGGAGGTGGCAGCTCCAAGGTCTTGGCTGCGCTCACATATGGTGTCAGATGCTGGTTCTGGGGCCCCGGGCAGTGAGAGTTCCCGGGGCCCCAGGCTGGCTCATGCACCATTGTTTTTAATTATTGTAGTATCCCATGCAGTTTAGTTAGGAGGGGGGCAGATGAGAGGGAATATCCTGCACGCTGGTGCCCCCTGCTGGTCATATAGCCATTGTCTATATGCAACTGAAGCCCTCTCCTACTAATTGGCTGACTTGCTCAGCTTTTGCTTGATTATCACTGCAGGCTAGGTGTATCATGTGTGCATTTCTCATTGGCTTATAAGCAGCCTGCAGGCTTTATAAAGCAGCAGAGAACTGTTTGGGAGTGAGGTTCTCCAATTGTGTGTTTGGTAAGTTTTAGAGCAGTAGGAGACAGGCCTTGGAGGTGGCAGCTCCAAGGTCTTGGCTGCGCTCACATATGGTGTCAGATGCTGGTTCTGGGGCCCCGGGCAGTGAGAGTTCCCGGGGCCCCAGGCTGGCTCATGCACCATTGTTTTTAATTATTGTAGTATCCCATGCAGTTTAGTTAGGAGGGGGGCAGATGAGAGGGAATATCCTGCACGCTGGTGCCCCCTGCTGGTCATATAGCCATTGTCTATATGCAACTGAAGCCCTCTCCTACTAATTGGCTGACTTGCTCAGCTTTTGCTTGATTATCACTGCAGGCTAGGTGTATCATGTGTGCATTTCTCATTGGCTTATAAGCAGCCTGCAGGCTTTATAAAGCAGCAGAGAACTGTTTGGGAGTGAGGTTCTCCAATTGTGTGTTTGGTAAGTTTTAGAGCAGTAGGAGACAGGCCTTGGAGGTGGCAGCTCCAAGGTCTTGGCTGCGCTCACATATGGTGTCAGATGCTGGTTCTGGGGCCCCGGGCAGTGAGAGTTCCCGGGGCCCCAGGCTGGCTCATGCACCATTGTTTTTAATTATTGTAGTATCCCATGCAGTTTAGTTAGGAGGGGGGCAGATGAGAGGGAATATCCTGCACGCTGGTGCCCCCTGCTGGTCATATAGCCATTGTCTATATGCAACTGAAGCCCTCTCCTACTAATTGGCTGACTTGCTCAGTTTTTGCTTGATTATCACTGCAGGCTAGGTGTATCATGTGTGCATTTCTCATTGGCTTATAAGCAGCCTGCAGGCTTTATAAAGCAGCAGAGAACTGTTTGGGAGTGAGGTTCTCCAATTGTGTGTTTGGTAAGTTTTAGAGCAGTAGGAGACAGGCCTTGGAGGTGGCAGCTCCAAGGTCTTGGCTGCGCTCACATATGGTGTCAGATGCTGGTTCTGGGGCCCCGGGCAGTGAGAGTTCCCGGGGCCCCAGGCTGGCTCATGCACCATTGTTTTTAATTATTGTAGTATCCCATGCAGTTTAGTTAGGAGGGGGGCAGATGAGAGGGAATATCCTGCACGCTGGTGCCCCCTGCTGGTCATATAGCCATTGTCTATATGCAACTGAAGCCCTCTCCTACTAATTGGCTGACTTGCTCAGCTTTTGCTTGATTATCACTGCAGGCTAGGTGTATCATGTGTGAATTTCTCATTGGCTTATAAGCAGCCTGCAGGCTTTATAAAGCAGCAGAGAACTGTTTGGGAGTGAGGTTCTCCAGTTGTGTGTTTGGTAAGTTTTAGAGCAGTAGGAGACAGGCCTTGGAGGTGGCAGCTCCAAGGTCTTGGCTGCGCTCACATATGGTGTCAGATGCTGGTTCTGGGGCCCCGGGCAGTGAGAGTTCCCGGGGCCCCAGGCTGGCTCATGCACCATTGTTTTTAATTATTGTAGTATCCCATGCAGTTTAGTTAGGAGGGGGGCAGATGAGAGGGAATATCCTGCACGCTGGTGCCCCCTGCTGGTCATATAGCCATTGTCTATATGCTACTGAAGCCCTCTCCTACTAATTGGCTGACTTGCTCAGCTTTTGCTTGATTATCACTGCAGGCTAGGTGTATCATGTGTGCATTTCTCATTGGCTTATAAGCAGCCTGCAGGCTTTATAAAGCAGCAGAGAACTGTTTGGGACTGAGGTTCTCCAATTGTGTGTTTGGTAAGTTTTAGAGCAGTAGGAGACAGGCCTTGGAGGTGGCAGCTCCAAGGTCTTGGCTGCGCTCACATATGGTGTCAGATGCTGGTTCTGGGGCCCCGGGCAGTGAGAGTTCCCGGGGCCCCAGGCTGGCTCATGCACCATTGTTTTTAATTATTGTAGTATCCCATGAAGTTTAGTTAGGAGGGGGGTAGATGAGAGGGAATATCCTGCACGCTGGTGCCCCCTGCTGGTCATATAGCCATTGTCTATATGCAACTGAAGCCCTCTCCTACTAATTGGCTGACTTGCTCAGCTTTTGCTTGATTATCACTGCAGGCTAGGTGTATCATGTGTGCATTTCTCATTGGCTTATAAGCAGCCTGCAGGCTTTATAAAGCAGCAGAGAACTGTTTGGGAGTGAGGTTCTCCAATTGTGTGTTTGGTAAGTTTTAGAGCAGTAGGAGACAGGCCTTGGAGGTGGCAGCTCCAAGGTCTTGGCTGCGCTCACATATGGTGTCAGATGCTGGTTCTGGGGCCCCGGGCAGTGAGAGTTCCCGGGGCCCCAGGCTGGCTCATGCACCATTGTTTTTAATTATTGTAGTATCCCATGCAGTTTAGTTAGGAGGGGGGCAGATGAGAGGGAATATCCTGCACGCTGGTGCCCCCTGCTGGTCATATAGCCATTGTCTATATGCAACTGAAGCCCTCTCCTACTAATTGGCTGACTTGCTCAGCTTTTGCTTGATTATCACTGCAGGCTAGGTGTATCATGTGTGCATTTCTCATTGGCTTATAAGCAGCCTGCAGGCTTTATAAAGCAGCAGAGAACTGTTTGGGAGTGAGGTTCTCCAATTGTGTGTTTGGTAAGTTTTAGAGCAGTAGGAGACAGGCCTTGGAGGTGGCAGCTCCAAGGTCTTGGCTGCGCTCACATATGGTGTCAGATGCTGGTTCTGGGGCCCCGGGCAGTGAGAGTTCCCGGGGCCCCAGGCTGGCTCATGCACCATTGTTTTTAATTATTGTAGTATCCCATGCAGTTTAGTTAGGAGGGGGGCAGATGAGAGGGAATATCCTGCACACTGGTGCCCCCTGCTGGTCATATAGCCATTGTCTATATGCAACTGAAGCCCTCTCCTACTAATTGGCTGACTTGCTCAGCTTTTGCTTGATTATCACTGCAGGCTAGGTGTATCATGTGTGCATTTCTCATTGGCTTATAAGCAGCCTGCAGGCTTTATAAAGCAGCAGAGAACTGTTTGGGAGTGAGGTTCTCCAATTGTGTGTTTGGTAAGTTTTAGAGCAGCAGGAGACAGGCCTTGGAGGTGGCAGCTCCAAGGTCTTGGCTGCACTCACATATGGTGTCAGATGCTGGTTCTGGGGCCCCGGGCAGTGAGAGTTCCCGGGGCCCCAGGCTGGCTCATGCACCATTGTTTTTAATTATTGTAGTATCCCATGCAGTTTAGTTAGGAGGGGGGCAGATGAGAGGGAATATCCTGCACGCTGGTGCCCCCTGCTGGTCATATAGCCATTGTCTATATGCAACTGAAGCCCTCTCCTACTAATTGGCTGACTTGCTCAGCTTTTGCTTGATTATCACTGCAGGCTAGGTGTATCATGTGTGCATTTCTCATTGGCTTATAAGCAGCCTGCAGGCTTTATAAAGCAGCAGAGAACTGTTTGGGAGTGAGGTTCTCCAATTGTGTGTTTGGTAAGTTTTAGAGCAGTAGGAGACAGGCCTTGGAGGTGGCAGCTCCAAGGTCTTGGCTGCGCTCACATATGGTGTCAGATGCTGGTTCTGGGGCCCCGGGCAGTGAGAGTTCCCGGGGCCCCAGGCTGGCTCATGCACCATTGTTTTTAATTATTGTAGTATCCCATGCAGTTTAGTTAGGAGGGGGGCAGATGAGAGGGAATATCCTGCACGCTGGTGCCCCCTGCTGGTCATATAGCCATTGTCTATATGCAACTGAAGCCCTCTCCAACTAATTGGCTGACTTGCTCAGCTTTTGCTTGATTATCACTGCAGGCTAGGTGTATCATGTGTGCATTTCTCATTGGCTTATACGCAGCCTGCAGGCTTTATAAAGCAGCAGAGAACTGTTTGGGAGTGAGGTTCTCCAATTGTGTGTTTGATATATTATCTACCCAACGTTCACAAAAAATGCAGTCAATCCCCCGGGAAGGCCTATTGTCAGTGGGATTGGGTCAGTTACATACAGGGTGGAGGAATACGTAGATACATTTTTACAACTTTTGGTAATCAAAACAAGTTCATATTTGAAAGATTCGAAACGTGATCAATATTTTGAAGGATCTAAGTTTTGAGGAACCCCCATTTTTATTGACTGCTGATGTTACATCGCTATATACTGTGATACCCCATGAGGAAGGCCTGTGGGTAATTGAGCATTTTATGCTGGAAGATGGACGTTTAGGCCCTAGACAGATAACATTCATAGTTAATTGCACCAGATTTGCTTTAGAGCACAACTATTTTTGGTTTGGGGGTGATTTTTACATTGACAAAGTGGGTGTGGCCATAGGGGCAAAATTTGCTCCTAGTATGGCCAACTTATACATGGCCCTATGGGAGGAAACCTCCATCTATAGAGAACCAAGTGATGCATTGATAGTTTGGAAAAGGTTTATTGACGATATCCTGTTTATGTGGGGGGTGATGAGAACTCCTTGATGTTGTTTATAGAAAACCTTAATGCCAGAGGGGGGAATTTGAAATTTTCCTGTGAATATAGCAAATCTGAGATTAATTTTCTACATTTAAATATAAAGAATTCAAATGAGACAATTAAGACCACCACTTTTCTGAAACCGACAGACAGGAATAGTTTTATACCAGTCAATAGTTGTCATCATCCCAACTGGCTGCGTGCTATCCCGAAAGGACAAATTTTAATAATGAGGAGGAACTGTGAGGAATTTGAGGATTAGCAGAGGGAAAGTGAATCATTAAAAAAGAAATTTGAGGATAAGGGTTATGAAACATTGAAGCTGATGGAAGTACAAAATGAAGTAGCTCAAATTGACAGAGAAAGTATTTTGAGAGACAAAGAAAGGGTAAATAACAAGATGGTATGTCTTTTCATAACAGGATATAGCAGACAATATAAAAAGTTCAAAAGAATTATTTAGAAACATTGGTCACTTCTTAAAGAGGATCCGGTCTTGTGTTAATTTCTGCCTGAAAATCCAGAGGTTTTAAGGATATTTTAACGTTTAGTGCTATAGACACACCCCAATATAAAGGGCTAAGTTCATTTGGGGAAATAGGTTTTTATAAATGCAGGAAATGTTTACCCTGCAGGATGTGCACACTTACCCCCAGGGTTCAACAACATTTTGGGGATGAAGAATATGAGATAAAACAGTTCATTTCTTGTGAAATCATCCCAGTATGTTGTATATTTATTAACTTGTCCCTGTGGGAAATATTATGTAGGCAGAACCAAAAGGACCCTTAAAGAGAGAGTGGGGAAACACATTAATAATATAAGGAATGGCTTTAAAGAGCATTCGGTTTCTGAGCACTTAAGGATTTATCATCAGCAAGATCCACCAGGCCTCATTTTTTGTGGGATAGAAAGGAATTTGGGTAATTGGAGGGGTTCCCATAGGGTTAGGGATATTTCTAAGGCGGAGGCCAAATGGATTTTTGCAGTAAACTGTATGGAGCCTAATGGGTTAAATATTGAGCTTGACCTGAACTGTTTTTTTAACAGATGAGTAAGTTGGTTGTAAGGCATTAGATGTAAATGGGGATTTCTATTTTAGTAGAGTATAGATAGTGTAGTTAGGTGATCGACCACTAGATGGCTGATTACTTATTGGGCAATGTGATTTATATTTATAATTTTCTTATTTTATATGTATTACTCTCTTTTATTATTTATTTTCATCTCCTTCTTTATCAATGTAATATTATATCAGTCAAAAACAGCGAGATTGGTAAAAAAGCAGGTATGACCCGATTGAGCACAAATCACAAAAGATAATCAATCCAAAATTTACTTTAGTAATCAAAAATTGTATCAAACATCCTAAAAAATCCCCAATAAAAATGTGCCCACCCCGCACCCCCTCCCGCACCCCTAATTTAATATTATATTGTGATTTATGAAGTTGTTTATTGTAATTGAGGTTCCGTGTTAAACAAACCATTTAATCCAGTGCGGAAGGAGAGGTAATGAATTATGCTTCCGTGCGGTCCAAGCGTAATAGGAATGAATATGTCTGACATCCCTCTTTTGGCGTTCCAAGCTGCGGAAATACTTCTATGTAGAGGCGGAAGTGACGTAGCGCTTGTAACGATTGAGGAATCGTATTCGCGGTCAGCGCACCAGACGTGCGCTGACGAGGCGGATTTCCTCCACAAGCGTATATTTGAGGACACCCAGGATAGGTGCTATGCACCCGCAGAGGGCAATTCCCTCCGGCAGATGGCGCTGTGGAGTGCAGGCGAACACAGTCGCTGCACAGCCACAGATGCCAGACGGGAATTGTACAGATCCAGGACAAGGTACGATCAGGCAGGGCCGGATAGCCCACAAGAAACAGAGCAAAGGGACAGAACCAATGTGTGTCCACCAAACTAGTCGCCACCCAGCGACGGTGAACACACAACGGCGAAAACGAAGTGAGAATGCAATCGCAAGAATGGCGATTGCCGACAGAGACACAGGACTGAGCAAAACAGGGTACGAGGGTAGCAAAGGCACAGCAAATAATACAATAAGGAGATACGGAAAATAAACGCTAGCTAACCGCGAACACTCATTCGCAACAGTGCACGCGGTTATGCGCGGTCTCCACGTGATAAGCACAATAGAGACAAGCACGCCTAACTAACCATTAACAGACAAACATGAAACAGAGGACGCGAGCGCTTGCTTAACGGTTACCTCACCGAGCCTCCAGCAAGCATAGCAGACAAGACAGACACACGAAAACAGGGACAAGCGAGAGATAGGATGCACAGCACTAGCGGAAAGTGGCTAGCACGATCCAGGTACAGAGTAGCAGAACAGAAGGATCCCCAGCGCTAGCGAAAAGTGGCTAGCGCGATCCCAGAAGACAAAACAGAAGGATCCCCAGCGCTAGCGAAAAGTAGCTAGCGCGATTCCAGGAGACAGAACAGAAGGATCCCCAGCGCTAGCGAAAAGTGGCTAGCGCGATCCCAGGAGACAGAACAGAAGAGATAGCTGGTAGCAACCGCTGCACCAGCTATACTCCAAGAACAGAGATCAGAACCATTTCCTGTCGACCACCGTTGGGACAGGACAATAACAACAGAACAAACAAACAGATAATACAACCTGACTGGGCTAGAAGGGGAGCCTAAAGCAACCCCCTACTAGATAGCAATGGCTGACACTCCAGCAGTGTCCATCAGGAACAGACCATGGAAGGGAAATGACCAGCAAAGCCTTCTGGGAAACATAAAGCTCTTATAGTGCTAGTCATCAAAGAAGGCAGGTAGGGGATTTGCATAACGAATGTATGCAAATTCCCCAGCAAGAGAACAGACCAGAAACTTGCAATGGAAAGACAGGTCTCTGTTCCAGAGACCTGCAGCCCACAGACTAGAGGAATGGACAAACAGCTGTCTGCCTGTGCAGCCAGCTGAGCGGATCATCACAGCGCTGAGATGAGAGAGAGCGAGTAGGCGCCGTGAGTGCGCTCCAAGCGGCGGATGTTCAATGACATAGCGGCGGAAATGATGTCCTCCGCAATATGGAGACGGTACCACGACAGGAAGTCCCTAGATGGGATAACTATTTAAGAAGCCGATTTACACCACTCGGTAAGCTAGCCCCTGTTGACGCCATAGCGAAACCGGTCGGGCCTGGGCCAACGAGTGGTTGGTGTTAGAACGGCACCTTATGATTATAAACGCGCTTGTACATTGTGGGTCCCTGTGGAAAGGTCCCGGATGTCAGTATTTTATTGGTATTTGATGAGCAATTAAAAGTTGTTGTTTTTAAAACGGAGTACACTTAGATCTATTCTTTGATTATGGTTTTATACTGAGGATTATTGTGACGTATGAAGAAGAGTGGATCCTTTTGGTATATGTTGGAGAAGCAGTGATCGTTGAATGGTTACCACAAACGCTCAGACTTTATAATCTGGGTCTTTCATCCACTTGGAAAGCCTGCACTTTGAAGGGTGTGATGGTGGAATTGAAATTATGATGCCAATCAGCGCTGAAGTTTTTTGAGAAGTATAGTATTCTCTGGCTCAAAGAAGTTTGAAGGGTGCATTCACCCAATGCTCGTTGTGGTGCTCTATAATGTAAGTTCTAATCAAATGGCAACGTGTCGCTACAGTCCTCCAATGGGCCCACTCACATCGTTGACAACAGATTTAGGGCTCGTTCGCACTATGAGCGTTTGCAGGTTTTTTTTAAGCACTGGTGATTTTAGAAATCGCCCCAAAAGCGCTTGTGCAATGATTCTCTATGAGCGTGTTCACATGTAAGTGTTTCGATTTCATTGAAATCACAAATGCGCTACATGTACCATTTTCTGAGCGCTTTTGCTATAATGGAAGGTATAGGGGAATTGCAAAACGCTTGAAAAAGCACTTTGTATAGTGATTTACCCTAGAGTCGATGTCAGGAAATGACAATCTCAATCGCTCCACAATAGCGCTTACAAAAGCGTTTTTTTAAGCTCAAAGCTCAGAGAAAAGCGCTTTGAAAAACTCTCAAATTGCTCAGCGCTTGCGATAGCACTGGCGATTTATAATGTGAACAAGGCCTTAATGTGAACTTAGCCTAATCAATAATTTTTTGTCCATGGACTACAGCTCCTTTAATGACAAAATGAGGGACACATCAGTCATTCTATGTTGCATACTCACGTTATCCGTTCATTTTTCTGAAACATGACATTGACCTGCAGCCTTTTAGCAAAGTGCATTGTAAACCCAGTTATCTGAAAAGAAACAAATCAAGCATAAAAAAACAAGCAAATCAGCATATAAACTAGACTGGAAAGAATTCTCTCCATCTCTCCATAGAGAATCAATCAATACAGCCATTTAAAAAAGCAATGGAGATGTGCAAAATCCAGGTACCCATAGCACACAATTAAATGTCACTTTTTTTAAAGGGACCCTGACCAGCCCACCGTAGGCCGTGAGGTCCCCCGGCGTCGTCCTGGCTCCTTCCCTGGTCCCAACTCCGGTTACAGGATGACTTCGGCCAGAAGTAGTCAGGTCTTCTTCCCGCTTCCGTGGATTGCGGCATTACGCTGGTCGGCTATGCATCATCTCACCGTCTGGCATGAAAGTCCTGCTCATGCACGGTTCAATCTTTGCGAACTGCGCATGTGCAGGACTCTCACACTGGCCGGTGTGATGACGCATAGTCGGTGTAATGCCGCAATCCATGAAAGCGGGAAGCAGAACTGACGACTTCAGGCCGAAGTCGTCCTGTAACCGGAGCCAGTACCAGGAAAGGAGCGAGGAGGGGACCTTGTGGCCTACGGTGGGCTGGAGGAAGCCCCAGGTAAGTGTAAAGTCTGTTTTTATCACCTGCTCAGGGTCCCTTCAACACATTCTCCAAGGTATTACTTTTTTTAAAAATTGTTCAGCCCACTCTTTTCCTTATATTCCATGTGTAAAAAGTAATTTATGAGGCTTAGTTCACACTGTGGGGCATACAGTAGAATCTTGTTATAGTAAGCTCTGATATAGTAATCTTCTGGATATCGTAAACTCAGTCCTCAGGACCTAGCAACTGTGTCTGTATAAATAGTTAATGTATGAACAATTCTGATAAAGTAAACTTCTGATATAGTATACTACTTTTCCTGGTCCCTTGGAGTTTACTATAAAGGGATTTTTCTGTATTTACAAAACTTTGGTAAAGATAGGTGTTAATTACACTTAATTAAGGTGACAAGGTAGTGCACATTGCCCAATTAACGTGACATGCTGCTTGTGAGATTTGACTACTGTACAGTGATTTACATGGTTACATTTTACATGGCTATTTCACTTGATCACATTCAAGCCTAATGGCTGGCAACCCAACCGGGTCGACCTCGTGTGCATGCGCGGGTGCAAGCCCACACCACTCATTGTCCTGCTCCCGTGGCTGGGAGCGTTCTGCGCAGGTGCAGTGCTACTATTGCAGTTTACACTCTTTTTAAAGTACGTGTTACCACTGCGAATCCAGCCTATGGCGGACTCTTTCACACAGGAGACTGCAATGTACAGAAGGGATGCAGTTTATTCTCCAATCTACTGGCCACCAAGCGCCTTCTGGCTGTATAGCAGAGATTGTAAATTTTACTTCCTTGACACATGGTGCAATTACTATGCAGAAAAGGACCAACTCGGTACATGTGAGTGCAGCTGCAGACACGCTCAGACGTGACTCCATGAGACAGATGCCTCTCCATTCGGTTACGGCAATTAAGCTGTGGAGGAGATTTGGGCGCTGTTACGCTGCTAATGTAATTTTGCCACTATAAGGAGAATCCTGGCGCATACTGTTCAATTTGGGCACAGCGCACTGGTTATAGGCTTGTGCTGCACCTAAATTTAACAGTATGCGCCAGGATTCTCCGTATACCGAAGAAATTTTTAAGTGTCGGGCCTGGCGGCGAAAGTGGGTGGATACTTTCTGCGTTCCAGTCGCATGGGACGCTCCGCTCTGTGTGCGGCTAGTCTGGTCTTCTAGCCGCACACAGAGCGGAGCGTCCCATGCGACTGGAACGAGGTAAGTCTCCGCCCACTTTCGCCGCCGGGCCGACACTTAAAAACGCCGGAGGGGAGAGGCAGGAAGGGGTGCACAAAGGTGAGGGATGGGGGGGGGAGATGTCCGCCCATCCCCGCTGTCCCTATAGCTCGCCTTCCCTGCTCTGCTCCCTCCGGGTGGGGGCACACCTGGCTACCTGGGCACATATACCCCTGACTACATATACTGGCCACATATACCCCTGCCTACATATACTGGGGACATATACACCTGCCTACACATACTGGGGACATATACACCAGCCTACATATACTGGGGACATACACCCCTGCCTACATATACTGGGCATATATACCCCTCGCTACATATACTGGGGACATATACACCTGCTTACATATACTGGGGACATATACCCCTGCCTACATAGACTGGGGACATATACCCCTGCCTACATATACTGGGGACATATACACCTGCCTACATATACTGGGGACATATACCCCTGCCTACATATACTGGGGACATATCCCACTGGCTACATATACTGGGCACATATACCCCTGGCTACATATACTAGGCAACTATACCTCTGGCTACATATACTGGGGACTACTATACTCATGGCTACTTATACTGGGGACACCTATAGACCTTGCTACCTGGGGGTACCTATTTTGGGGGAACTGCTGTCAGATTATCTGCATTTTTGTGGAATCGCTGTTATGTATTTTGGGGAACAGCTGCCAGATTATGTGTATGTTAGGGGAACGGCTGCTGCCAGATTACGTGTATTTTGGGGAACTGCTGCCAGATTGTGTATGTTTGGGGGACCACTACTGCCAGATTATATGTCTTTTGGGTGTTACGTGTATTTTGGGTGATCCGCTGCCAGGTTTCGCGTATTTTGGGGAACTGCTTCCAAATTATGTGTATGTTGGTGGAACTGCTGCTGCCACATTGTCTGTTTTGGGGGAAACACTTCCATATTATCTGTATTTTGGAGGAACTTCTACCAGATTGTGGCCTCAATTCACAGAGTTTTATCAAACACTTTATCAAAAGTTTGATAAACGTTTGATAAATTACCTTATGGGTAAAATCTAATTTTGAATTCACTAAGGTGTTATATATTTATCGAATGTTTTACCGATAAAACGTTCAACAAATATATAACACCTTGGTGCGATTTTACCCATGAGGTAAATTATCAAACGTTTGATAAAGTGTTTGATAAACGTTTGATAATGCTCCGTGAATTGAGGCCTGTGTGTCTTTTTGGTGAAATGCTGTCAGATTACATCAATTTTTGGGGGGTACACTACGGCAGAGCTCAAACTTCCTTGGCAGACCTTTTACATCACTGCTAAGGTCATGTATATTTGGCCCCACCCATGACCACGCCCATGGTGTGCTTGACCACGCCCATTTTTGGTGCGCCACACTTCCCGCGGTGCAGAGGTTCTCCAGGTGAGTCCACTCACTTCTTTTCCCAGGACTAGACCCCTGGGGTTAACACTGCGGTTCTCAAGTGGTTAAACTATCTGAACCCAGTGTAATTTAACTGCGCACGCTATGTCTGCATAGCGTGCGCAGGGGATTATAACTTCTGTAAAGAAGAATGGTCAAAAATTACTTCTGACCACTGTGCATGTCTTATCTGGCAGCAATAACTTCAACCAAACATTTCCTGTAGTTGCAAAGGAGGTTCAACCAGTTATTAAATCCATTGGTTCACATACCTTTTCCATCTGCACTGTGAATGTTTACATAGTGTGTTCAATAAAAACATGGAAACATTTAATTATTTGTGTGGTCACACTGGACACTTTTTGCTCAAATGTAAATAAAAGCTGAGAAATATTTTTTTCCCACAATCATGCCTCTTGTTGTACATCGTCTTATTATCTTTTGGTAGACACCTATGTCATTTCCCATCAAAAATTACTTGCTGGTTGAATAAAAGTAACTTTGTCATAATTTGCCTGGGATATGAATAATTATGGGCAGCACTGTATATGATTCCATTTTCCATGTGATTGACTGGAATCACATGATCATTTCCACATGTCCAATCTGTTTCTTTTTGATTTAGTGTAGTTATCATAAAATCAATCCCTGTATCTATCAGGAGCAGTTTGGACATGTACGCACGATTCATCAACAGTTGTCAGATTACCAATCGATCGGACAGGAAATTAAATCGTGTGTACCCAGCATAACTCTCATTATCTGTTCATCTCATGCATTGTTTCTCCTTATAGTTGACAAGGCCGGATTTATAATTTTTGTGCACCTAGGCCAAGTATGTTGTGGCCTTTCTTGTGCAGTAGCCCCCCCTCCCATTCCATGTGCCATCCCCTCTTCCATGTGTATCATCCATGTACTGCAGCCCCTCTCATTCCATGTGCCACCTCCTCTTCCATGTGTATCATCCATGTACTGCAGCCCCACCATTCCATGTGCAGCCCACTCTTCCATGTATATCATCTATGTACTGCAGTCCCTCCCATTCCATGTGCAGCCCCATCTTCCATGTATATCATCCATGTACTGCCGCCCCTCCCATTCCATGTGCAGCCCCATCTTCCATGTATATCATCCATGTACTGCAGGCCCTCCCATTCCATGTGCAGCCACCTCTTCCATGTGTATCATCCATGTACAGCAGTCCCTTTCTGTCATGAACTGCTCCCTTAAGCATCAGTTTCCCTTTTTCATGTTTTGCTCCCCATTTTCAGACTCCTTTTTCATATGTAGCAATGTCTCTTTCATGTCCAGGTGCCCCCCATAAACAGCAGCCTCCCAAGGCCTGGCCCTTTGTGGCCTTTCCAGAAATCCGGCCCTGATAGTAGAGATGAAAACTAAGGTTTGTGAATCAACCACATTACTATTTGAACTTACAGGCTCAACATCTACAAATGTCTCATGTTCTTCCTTGTTAGGGCTTAGGCCATCCACCATGTCCATTATGAAGTCACTTGCATGCATGAAATGAGGCAGAGAAATGTATATCGGTTTACCTAGAGGAACATAAAATTATTATTTTTATTATTTGGTATTTCTATAGGCTGTCCCTCAATAGGGCTCACAATCTAAACCCTATGATTATCTAAGTCCAATTTTAAGGGAAGCCAATTAGCCTAACTGGGTTTTTTGGAATGCACTTGGCAAGTGCCAAGTGCCACGTGACACATAGTTACATAGTTACATAGTTATTTTGGTTGAAAGAAGACATACGTCCATCGAGTTCAACCAGTATAAAGTACAACACCAGCCTGCTCCCTCACATATCCCTGTTGATCCAGAGGAAGGCGAAAAAACCCTTACAAGGCATGGTCCAATTAGCCCCTAAAGGGAAAAATTCCTTCCCGACTCCAGATGGCAATCAGATAAAATCCCTGGATCAACTTCATTAGGCATTACCTAGTAATTGTAGCCATGGATGTCTTTCAACGCAAGGAAAGCATCTAAGCCCCCTTTAAATGCAGGTATAGAGTTTGCCATAACAACTTCCTGTGGCAATGCATTCCACATCTTAATCACTCTAACTGTAAAGAACCCTTTCCTAAATAAATGGTTAAAACGTTTTTCCTCCATGCGCAGATCATGTCCTCTAGTCCTTTGAGAAGGCCTAGGGACAAAAAGCTCATCCGCCAAGGTATTATATTGCCCTCTGATGTATTTATACATGTTAATTAGATCCCCTCTAAGGCGTCTTTTCTCTAGACTAAATAAACCCAGTTTATCTAACCTTTCTCGATAAGTGAGACCTTCCATCCCACGCATCAATTTTGTTGCTCGTCTCTGCACCTGCTCTAAAACTGCAATATCTTTTTTGTAATGTGGCGCCCAGAACTGAATTCCATATTCCAGATGTGGCCTTACTAGAGAGTTAAACAGGGGCAATATTATGCTAGCATCTCGAGTTTTTATTTCCCTTTTAATGCATCCCAAAATTTTGTTAGCTTTAGCTGCAGCTGCTTGGCATTGAGTACGATTATTTAACTTGTTGTCAATGAGTACTCCTAAGTCCTTCTCCAAGTTTGATGTCCCCAACTGTATCCCATTTATTTTGTATGGTGCTAGACCATTAGTACGTCCAAAATGCATGACCTTACATTTGTCAACATTGAATTTCATCTGCCATGTATGTGCCCATATAGCCATCCTATCCAGATCCTGTTGCAATATGACACTATCTTCCTGAGAGTTGATGATTCTGCACAATTTTGTATCATCTGCAAAAATAGCAACATTGCTCACTACTGCATCTACTAGGTCATTAATAAATAAATTGAAGAGCACTGGACCCAGAACAGACCCCTGTGGGACCCCACTGCTAACAGTCTCCCATTTTGAGTATGATCCATTGACCACAACTCTTTGTTTTCTGTCCATTAGCCAGTTCCCTATCCATGAACACAGACTCTTCCCCAGTCCTTGCATCCTCAACTTTTGCACCAGACTTTTGTGGGGAACAGTGTCGAAGGCCTTTGCAAAGTCCAAGTATATCACATCTACAGCATTCCCAATATCCATATTAGCATTCACTACCTCATAAAAGCTGAGCATGTTAGTCAAACAGGACCTGTCTTTAGTAAACCCATGTTGATGCTGAGAAATAAGATTATTTTCTACTATGAAGTCATGTATAGTATCTCTTAGTAACCCCTCAAATAGTTTGCATACAACTGATGTTAAACTTACAGGTCTATAATTTCCTGGATCAGATTTTTTGCCCTTCTTAAATAATGGGAAAACGTGGGCTGTACGCCAATCCACTGGGACTCTGCCAGTTGCAAGAGAGTCACAAAAGATAAGATAAAGGGGTTTATCTATAACTGAACTTAATTCCCTTAGGACCCGAGGATGCATGCCATCCGGGCCAGGTGCCTTGTCTATTTTTAATTTATTTAGTCTTGCCTTCACTTCTTCCTGCGTTAAGTATTTAATATTACAGTTAGAAGATTGAGACTCTTCTGCCTCTGTAGTTTGCAACAGTGCTGTTTCTTTTGTGAAGACAGAAGCAAAGAAAGCATTTAATAACTCTGCCTTACCTTGGTCATCCACCATTGAGTTCCCATCCTCATCCTTTAGGAGTCCTATACAGTCAACCTTTCTTTTTTTAGAGTTAATGGGCCATATTCTATTGCTGAACTCGCCAGCGCTAAGCACTGGCGAGTTCTTAACTTAGGCGATGGGGGCATCGCCTAATCTAATTAAACTTTAGACCCCCCCAGGCGGAAAAGAACTCGCTTGGGCGATATAATCGCCCAGCGAGTTCTTAACACGGAATCCAATTACCCTTATCATGTCTCCGGGAAGCGATGCTTCCCGGCAGACATGAGCGTTAGCTTAGACCTGCAAAAAGCAGGTCTAAACTAGCTAACGCACGTCGTCGCCGCAGCATCTGGGGGTCTCCTTTAATAAGGAGACCCCCAGAGCTCCCCGTCGGGTCGCCGCACAGTTTAGAAGCCAGCGCGCAGCTCTGCCGGGCTCCTCTGTCATACGTACCGCCGCCGATCACCCGCCGCCTCTCGCCGCAAAATCCGTCATGTATTTACAGTGTATCTAACACTGTAATTACTGTGCGCATAGAAGGAGCCCGGGCAAAGCATCTTTGAATCTGCAGCCGGGCTCCCCATTGGTCCGCTGTGTGAGCCATTTTATTGGTTCAGACAGCAGACCAATGGGGAGCCCGGCTGCAGATTCAAAGATGCTTTGCCCGGGCTCCTTCTATGCGCACAGTAATTACAGTGTTAGATACACTGTAATTACGTGACGGATTTTGCGGCGAGAGGCGGCGGGTGATCGGCGGCGGTACGTATGACAGAGGAGCCCGGCAGAGCTGCGCGCTGGCTTCTAAACTGTGCGGCGACCCGACGGGGAGCTCTGGGGGTCTCCTTATTAAAGGAGACCCCCAGATGCTGCGGCGGAAGATGTCGGCGATGTTCGGCGGACGAGTGCGCATGTGTGGGGAGTGAGGCCGTGGTGCTGATGGACAGCACCACAGCGTAAACCTCACTCCCCATCGCTCGGTAACAGGGAGCATCGCTCAGGCTTTCGCCTGAGTAATGCTCCCTAACGATCGGCCATCGCGCGAAGGAAATGGGCAATAGGATTTGCCGGTAATCCTCGCGCGATGGCAAGGTGATAAGTAGCTCGCATCTGCAAGCTACTTATCACCTTGAATAGGATATGGCCCAATGTACTTGTAAAACTTTTTTGGGTTAGATTTGATATCCTTAGCGATTTGTTTTTCAGCTTCAATCTTTGCCTGCCTAATTTCTTTTTTACAATTTTTATTGCACTCCTTATAATTGCTTAGTGCAGCCTCGGTCCCCTCCTGTTTTAAGACCTTATAGGCATTCTTTTTCCTCTTCATTTTATCTTTAACCTTTCTATTCATCCATAGAGGCCTTCTTTTATTCCTAGACATTTTGTTTCCATATGGGATATACATACTACAGTATTGATTGAGTATAAGTTTAAAAGCTTGCCATTTCCCTTCAGTGTCTTCCCCTTGTAGTACATTATCCCAGTTCACCAAACTTAGTGCCTGCCTA
This sequence comes from Hyperolius riggenbachi, assembly GCF_040937935.1. Taxonomy (NCBI): domain Eukaryota; kingdom Metazoa; phylum Chordata; class Amphibia; order Anura; family Hyperoliidae; genus Hyperolius; species Hyperolius riggenbachi. Next base: position 256,725,644 of record NC_090648.1, read on the forward strand.
ATTTGAGTGAACTTTGCTTTTCTAAAATTCATAGTTTTAGTGGTCCCGCTGCCCCGTGGCCTATCAGTCACCAGATCAAACGTTATCATGTTGTGATCACTATTTCCCAAATGTTCTTGGGAAGTGCCACGTGACACTTGGCAAGTGCCACATGACACGTGGCAAGTGCCACGTCCGGCATGCTCCTGGCACACGTTACACCTGCTGCTGCTGCTGCATTGCCCTGCTCCTGCTGCCTGTGCAGCTCCCACCGACAGGCCAGGGAGCCACAGGCCACTGATACCACCTATATTTAACCCAAAACACAATTGCTGCGTAATTTATTGGAGGTGTCTAGGCTGAAAACTGTCATGCCCCAGTTGTGCAGTTGGACTTTGGACACAATTTGGGCTGCACGATTGCTGTCTCGACCTAGGCCTAATGTAATTTTTTTTATTTTTTGGGGTGGGGGGGAGGGGGGTTTGAAGTCCCCACATCATCAATTAGTGTTCCCCTTTGCAAAATAGTGATGATACATGCCTCATTTACCCTAAAAACACTTTTTAAAGCAATTTAAAGGGCACTTCCGGTTTTTCTATCCAGATATCCGAATCCGGCTGGATACCCCGGGTACTGAGGTCGGATATTTAATTCGGATCCGGGATCCGGGTTGGAAAATTTTGAACTCGGATATCTGACCCGGATTGGATATCTGGGTATCCAGGTCCGAATTAGATCCAGCTAGTGAAAAGTGGTATCCGAGCAGCACTGCGCAGGAGAGACTGGGGACAGCACAGCAGCAGACAGCTGATTGATTACCCGATTAACAGCTGATCTTCGGCTAGCGTGCGACACCCGCCCCAGCTCTCCTGCCTCTCACCAAACTAAAGTGAGCGCAGCATAAACACAGCGGGGGTGGTGGGCGGCAAACCAGGCTCAACACAGACCTGCTCCTTGCACCCACCCAGACTGCAGTGAGCTCCGCCCAGAGGCTCCAGCCTCGTGAGCCTCTGTGTCGGCACGGCCCTGACTGCATGCAGCGCATAACCATACTGCAACGTATTATTCTGTAATGCACCTACAGAACTCTGAATGTTGCATAGGTGGTGCATTGCAGTGCAGTGAGTTGCGTTATAAAGCGGCTGCTGCACCATACCGGCCGCATCTTTCTTTACATAAGCTGAGGACCATGTATCCATTTATTGAGTGGGAGCTTACTGCAGATTCAGACTTGCTTTAACTTACTTAAGCAACCTTTTATTACCAAAAGGTCACATTAACCAGCGATCAGTGACATATCATTTGCAAAGTGCTCTTTCATTAACATACTGTGAGTTACAATGCACTTCATTTTTTTCCTAATACATTCATTTAACATTTTCTGAGCATACTCTCCAATATATAAGTTGAATACAGCAAGACATCTACTTACCTCCTTGGCATTTTTGGAGATCCAACACACCAGCTCCAGTGCAATTTCTAGACAGCACCAATTCTGTGCAATAGCAATGATTGTCTGGATTGATTAGTGGTGAGGCATGAACAAGGCTTGGCACTACAAACCGATATATTTTAATGCCTTTTAGTGTATATTCTTTTTCAAACTCTCCATACATGGATCTATAACAGAAAATGAATGAATAATGTTCAATAATAATTAACATATTTTGGGTCAGGTTGGATCAGATAGCAAAGAAAAAGGTTTGGATTCAGTAGTGTCCTTGAAATATACTGTGTATATATACATATATATATATAAATATATATATATATATATATATATATTGATTGATTGGCTTGCAGTCCACTGGTGCCCAGGGCCAAGTTTCTCTGCAGACTGCCTGATGTTGTCGTTCAGAATCCTTCTGTATTGCTCTTTATTCATGGTGCTGTTTACTGTGATTAGGTTCCCTGGTCCATTGGCTGAAAAACACCCCCAAAACACCCCATGAACCACGTTTGACAGTAGGGATGGTGTTCTTTGAGTTGAAGGCTTCTCCTTTTTTACGCCAAATGAAGGAAACATCATTGTGACCAAACAATTCAATTTTTGTTTCATCTGACCATAACACAGAAGACCAGGAGTCTTCTTCTTTGTCCAGATGAGCTTTTTTAACGGCCAAGCAAGTTTTTGTGTGCCTTATCTGGAGAAGTGGCATCCATCTTGGTCTGCATCCGTGGAACCTAGCAGTGTGCAGTGTACGTTGGATTGCCTGCCTTGAGACATTGCCACCAGCAGAGCCCAGATTCACCAGGATGGCCTTGGTGGTGAGCCTTGGATTCTTTTTCACCTCTCTCACTATACTCCTGGCCAGCACAGGTGTCACTTTTGGCTTCTGAGATCTTCCACAGTGCAGAACGTCTTGTATTTTAATAATACTTTGCACTGTAGCCACTGGACCTTGAAATCCTTTAGAAATGGCCATGTAGCCCTTTCCTGACTTGTGAGCAGCCACAATACGCAGCCGAAGGTCCTCCCTGAGCCCCCTTGTCTTAGACATGACTGTCCACAAACCAACTTCAGAGACCTGCTGTTTTTCACCTGTTGAGTTGATTAAAACAGCTGTCCCCAATTAATCAGGGTAATTAGGATGCTGTAGAACAGCTTGGACTATTTGGAATGGTATAGAACTTTGGATTTTCCCACAGACTGTGACAGTTTGTTAAGGGTATGAATCATTTTGGACTGGACACCTTTTGCTCATGTTTTACCCTTCTTAATTTTCATGTAAAAAATGCCACTACTATAAAACATCTCAAAATATACACCTTTTCCTGTTTAAAATGACACCACATATGCCTTAATTCACTAGTAGTTGGGCATGTAGCAGACCATTATCCCCACACTGTATTTCTGTAGTGATTGGATTTGATACTGTACAAATCCATTGCTAGGCAAAAGAAGAGTGATACATCTGTACAGCATTAATGCCCCGAACTGTCTGTCTAGTGATCACATCAGGTAGCTTCAAGCGGCCATCATTAGTGTGCACATATCTTAAAGACAATTACAGGTTGCGCATGCGGTTAAAAGGCTAAGAAGGGATTAACAATTAATTTTAAAACATTTATTTACATGGTAAAGTGCTGCGATCTACGGCAGCGCTGTACTGGGGACAGCCGTGTCACTCGGCTGTCCCTTGGAGGGGCTTAGAAAGTGATTGGCTCTCATAGGCTGATGTCTATGAGAGCCAATTACTGTGATTGACTGGCGGGGGAGGGGGGGCATTGGGTAAAGAAAAAAAATCACCCTTTTTTTAATTACAAAAAAAATGAATAAAATTAGTAAAAAAAAAAAATAACCACTGCCTGCAGCAGCAATCAGAGCCCACCAACAGAAAGCTCTGTTGGTGGGCAGAAAGGGGGGATTCATTTGTGTGGCTCTGCAGCAAGCCATTAAAGCTGCAGAGCCCTAATGTAAAAAAAAAATAGCCCAGTCACTAGGGGGGTAAAGCCTGTGGTCCTTAAGAGGTTAAGCAACAAGCAATTGGCGGTGGGTTTTAATATACAGGAGGGATGTTTAGGACGTGAAATTCCAGTCCTGAAATGTTAAAGAGAATCTGTACTCTAAAATTCTTATAAAAAGCATACCATTCTATTCATTATGTTCTCCTGAGCCCCTCTGTGCTGTTTCTGCCACTCCCTGCTGTGATCCTGGCTTGTAATTGCCAGCTTTAGGCAGTGTTTACAAACAAAAGACATGGCTGCTAACCAGCTTGTGATAGGCTGAGAGGAGCTCAGTCTGTGACTCACACAGAGCCTGCAGGGGGCGTGGAGAGGGTGTGTATAGCTTCTATCCTATCACAAGCAGAGCAGCACATTCCTGCCTGAGTGCCTGAGCCTGACAAAGCCGTCAGAGGAAAGAAGATTAGATACATAACAAAGATAATACAGCCACTGTGCAACTAGGAAAGGCTGCAGTAAGACAGACCATATTAGAACAGGTATAGGAACTTATAGGATAGAAGAAATAAGGCTGACATTTTTGTTACAAAGTCTTTTTAAAGGTTTAAAAGCATAACTTCAGTCCAACCTTAAAAAAAAACAACAAAAAAAACATTTTGGGTAGACTAGGGTTAAACATTTAACTTTACATAATTTCTCCTTGCTGGTGACTATGTAAATGGGACAGGATAAGAGGAGAAATCTTTCCAACTAAAACTTAGACAGAAATAAAACCTAAAAGAGGTACTAACCGTTTCCTAATCTATTCAAGCATAGAAGGGAACACTAGTGGACTGGATATAGATCTACCCACTGAGCGCCCATTACTGTGTGCTAATCCTGGATTGAACTGTTACAGCCCCAGTGTAAATTCCTCATCATCGGAGTACATAGCTCTGTAGTGTTTGTAAACACTATACATCTGCTTCTTTCTATAACAGCAAACACTTAATACATTTATCTAGTAAAATATGTATTCTGAGACCACAATAATCACGGTTTGCTGAACCTATACATGTTTGGTGTCCCTGATATCAAGACAAGCTCATTATGACAAAATGTTTATATTTGTTGGCAAATACTTGTAGTAATGATCAGTGAAAACTGCTGATTGTTTACTGTCTTTTCCCTAAATAATGAATACACTGAAATGTTTTAAAATGTGAGGACAAAAGAAAGATTAATGTTCCCTGGCTATCCAAACCAGAAGAAGTGTTTGTGTTGTTTAAATGACAACTGTAGTTGGAGGTATATGAAGGCTGCCATATCTATTTCCCATGAAACAATACTAGTTGCCTGGCAGACCTGCTGATCTATTTGGCCTAGAAACAAGCATACAGCTAATCTTCTCAGATCTGACAATAATGTCAGAAACACCTGATCTTCGGCACGTTTGTTCAGGGTATATGGCTAAAAGTAGTAGGCAGAGGATCAGCAGGATAGCCAGGCAACTAGTATTGCTTAAAAGGAAATAAATATGGCAGCCTCCGTATCCCTCTCACTACAGTTGTCCCTTAAAAGGCACAAGCAGAGCAGCTGAATCTATGCAATTGCAATTCAAAATGGCAGAACTTGCTCTAGGCATCAGCTAATGGCAGGCCGGCATTTGTATGTTTGTACATTTATCCTGTGATTAAGGAATAAGGTTTTCTGCGTTTGCATTTTCTGAATGCAATTGGATACAACATGTCAGTAAGATGTCAGCAGTCACAATGAAATTCACTTTGGTGGTCAGAATGTGATTGGTGGAGAGCACTCTATGGTGGGGAGCCCTAGAAATCTATTGGCACAAAATTGGTATATAGGAAAACTGGGGAACATATATTGAGAGACACTGAGAAGAAGTAAGACACTGGGACATTGGAACACACCAAGAAGGACGTTGGGAAACTGGAGCAAACGGTGGGAAAACTGCAGTTATATAGGTTCTTAGACACTGGGACACCTCAATTGGCTCTGGAGATCTGGAACATAGCTGGAATTACTGTTAGGGGCCCTGGAACATTGTACAGCTTTAGTTTTTTTATGTGGTCGTGCTCACCATTTCTGCTGTGGAAAACCCACACCGTATTAACTACTTGCCGACCGCATCACGCCGATGGGCGTGGACACGGCGGCAGCCCCAGTACCGCCTAACGCCGATCGTAAAGTCCTTGGGGCTTGTTTTGCTGGAGATCCGCTTGGTAGGTGGAGCTCCCCTCTGCCTTCAGCCTCCCAGCAGCGATAGCCGCTAGGAGACTGTTTCGCCGTCTAATTAGCTTGTACAGCACTGCGATCCACGGCAGCGCTGTACTGGGGACAGCCGTGTGATACGGCTGTCCTCTCTGTGGGCTCGGAGGTGATCCGCTGTCATAGGCTGAAGCCTATGACAGTCGATCACAGTGATAGGCTGGCCGGCGGAAGGAGGGTGGGGCCACTGTGCAAAAAATACACAATTTTAATAAAAAAAAAACATATTTATTTAAAAAAAAAAAAACTTAATTTAGCTTTAATTTATAAGCCAGTCTGTGCAAAAGACATTTTGGTGAGGGGTGCACATATTTTTAGCCAAGAGTGACAGTGTTGTCATTTGTTCTGAAGGCACGGGGATAGGGGCAGGGGCGTAGCAGCCATAGCAGCCATAGTAGCCATAGCAGTTGCTATGAGGCCCTGGAGCTTAGGGTGCCCAGTGACTACTATATATATTTACAATTAACTTTGTGTTTCTCCACCCTCTGAATCTGTCTCAGTGCCCAGGAACTATGTGCAGTTTTGATTGCTTGATAATGTAAATTGCCCAATTAACTTGTATCCATAGGGTAGGGGCAGGTGGCATTGCTAAAGAGTGCCTCCATGAAAGATTTGCTATGGGGCCCCCTAATCTCTAGCTATGCCACTGGATAAGGGTGATTGTCATTACTTACCTATGGGGTGCTACTCCTCTGACCCCTCATCCATATGGGATGCACCATGCATCTTCCCCCAGTATAGACCTCATTTTGAATTTCCTGACCAAGTCACACACCCACGAAAGCACTGGACTCACATCCATAGACTAAATCTCCTGGCATGAATTGTGGCAATCGCAGGCGTGCAACTTTGCCGGGAACTTCAAGATGCAGCAAACCTGTGATCTCTCCTGGGGAAGATGGCAGATCCCATATGGACGAGGGGCAAGAGCAGTAGCACTCTGTAGGTAAGTATTGATGATCACCCCCCTCATGGCACGCTCTTTACAAGCCTCCTTTATGAAAAGGTTAATTTTGTATATTTTTAGTTACGGGTGCTCAGTTGCCTTTAAGGCAGGTATGTCAAACCGGTCCTACGAGGGCCGAGATCCTCACACATTTATGATACAGCTCAAATTAATTAATGGGTCTGTATCAGGAAAGGTGTGGTCCATCAGGTAGAACAGATTCCTTTCTTTCTCAGTCCATCCTAAGCACTGGCATGGATTTGGCTCTCCAGGCCTGGAGTTCGACACATGTGCTTTAAGGAGAATGCACACAATTGTCTTATTTATCCCTTATTTGTCTAATTTATCCCTACCTTTCGCGTCCCTACCTCTCCCTCTAGATTGTAAGTCTTCAGCTGGGTCCTCCTCCTTGCGTCTCCTACCTGTTCACGCACCTCAATTATCGTACACCCATCCTATGGATCTGAGTGAACTCTTGAGTGAACTCAACTTGCCTAATCTCCATGCTCCCATCCAGTGACTGACTGAGCATTACCTTGGACTCATACTGTGCTGTGTGATCTGGTTTGCATGTATTCCTGTATTGTCTTATTGGTGTATGTCACCCCTAAATATTGCATGTGACCTTAACTAATGTCCAGCACTGCGTAATTTGTTGGCGCTATATAACTATACAATAAAAATAATTTATGAATATCATTAAAAAATGTTACCAAATATTAAGTACTAGCTGGTGGTACTGTGTATACTGTATGGGGGAGTAGTGTGCACAATCACTTTGAACAACCCGTGCCCCATCCCACCACCCAATCACACCGTCCACACATGTGCGCCATCTAATCAGCGATGCGGTCTATCGCTGCGGCCAATCACAATGGAACAGAGCAGGATGGGGCATGTTTTGGGACAGATGGATACATACAGTGGGCAACGTGGAAATTATTATTATAGATTATACTGTATTATGCCATTGGTGTCTTAACCCATAACCTTATTGTTTTGTATGTTACATTGTGTTTAGGTTGACATTGACATCCACCTTCAAAAACTTTGTGATGAGCTTGCAAATTCTGAACTATCGACGGTAATTCCAAAGTTGTTCTTACTTAATATCTTTTTAAGGATGTACTAGTAGTCCTAAAGGTCCGTACACACGCCGGACTTTTGGCAACGACGGACCGCTCAGGAACAGCCGTATCAGTCTGACGACAGAGCGTACACACGCCGGACTGTCGCTGGCACGCCCACCCAGCGGGAGGCAACGATGGACCCGTCGTTGCCTAAAGTCCGGCGTGTGTACGGACCTTTAGCCTGTTTAAAAATGGGCTCTAGGTCTGTGTCGTCAACCCTCCCCTCCCCTGTGACTGCCGCCACCGCCGCACAGTCAGCACGTATGCACACGCCCACCTGCCCGGCCAGCCCCCTGGCCCCTCCTGCTCCCTGTCCCAAGGCTGTCCGTGTGGCACACGCGCAGTAGCACAAAACACAGACACACACACACACACAGGTCTGCAGAGACACGGGGATTATTATAGAGCATAACTTACCTGCAGATTTCAGAAGAAAAGAAAAATAACCGATCTTTTTTGCCTACAAATGGGGGGAATGAAGCTCCATCTGTTAAATAAAACATACCATTCTTGTATAATTAAAGGATGTGCAACATATTTATCATAAATGTTGAAATCTAAAGTGTTTCATTGTAAACAAATTATCAATCTCTCTTGCATTTCATTGAGTTCCTTTATGAAATGCTATTGCTCTAGAAGTTTAACCTGTGGATGGCCAAGCTAAGCTAACCTCAGAGCAGTCTCTATAAGTAAGTGGGTAAAGTAAGCAGCAAGGGCATTATTGAATTTGCCCTGCCCCATGCTGAGTTTGGCTGAAAAGCACACTGAATCTAGCATATTTAGCTTCTTCCAGTGGGCTCCAGTTCCTTTAAGCAGTTTGGCTGTTAGCTGTAGAACACCGGTTACACACACAGAGCCGGGACAAGGTCCTCCAGCACCCAAGGCTGAGACACCAAAGTGTGCCCCTCCATCCCAGTCATCACACACTGATTGCTATTAGACTAAGAGGTGCCCGAGGGCCTCTAACACCTAAAGCTCTAGTTATCTGGCTTGCAGTCACTGCCATGTATCCTCTTTTCTTATTTCTCTCTGCTTCAAACACAATAAGGGAATGATAGCTGAGTGAGTTGTGTGCCCCCTCCTACACTGCGCCCTGAGGCTGGAGGCTGGAGCCTCTCTCGCCTCTGCCTCAGCCTGGCCCTGCACACACAAACAATCAAACTACAGTTATAAATTATATGGAGCAGCTATATTTAGAGATGGAGTAGCTATATTTAGAGATTATTCTTGTGCATTGTTTCTTACTGTGTAATGGGCAACAAATCATTGAGTGTATTTCTCTGCGAGAATAGATTATGCGCCATAACCATTGCAGATACTGACTACTGTTTCTTCAGAACGATGGCGCAACAGACATAACAGCTGCACTTTGCAATAAACTATAATAGCAGCGCTGCACCAAATTTACAGATTATGTGCTATAACGGCTATCTGCAAAAACATTTGCAGCCATGGATGCTCTAAGCTTAATAATTGGGGTGTGATCATGTATGAAAATTCTTGTTGTGTGCAATAACGGTTATAGATAAAGGGTAAAAACATGAGCCATAACTCATTGCAGCTTCTTGGCCGCAGTTTATTTTTGAACCATGACGTGGCGTCCAATTTACACATTGACATATTATGTGCTATAACAGTTATATGCCATAACTATTGTAGGCATGGATGCTGTAGGCATAATGAAAACTTCCTGTATAACTGTTATGCGCCATGACAGTTCCAACTATGTATGCCGCTGTAGGTGCAATTACATTTGTTTGAATTGTGTAAGGTCATTACCGTTACATAAACTTTGAGGTGTACTATAACTGCTGCAAAACTGCTGTGCCTGCACTATAACCAGTGCGCTGCACCTCTGAACAGCTGCATAACTGGTGTGCCTGCGCTATAACCATTGTGCTTTGTGCTATAACTGCTATTACCTGTGCTCTGCATCTTGCGGTGAACCATAAGAGTTGCATAACCACTGTTCCTGCGCTATAACCATTGCGCTCTGCTATAACCTGTGTGCTGTGCCCAGTTTTCATATGCCATAATAGTTCTCATAGGCAGCAAATAACATTGAAGATATAGCGGAACCCAAATTTCATCACGGCTTAATTGTTGTGAGCACAGGAAAGAGCTCTGGCTCCAGTTAGAATAAATCCAGGCACCTTTGAAAAAGGTGACACTGGGGTCGATTCATAAAGCATTACCCAGTGGCGTACCTAGGGCATTTGGCACCCGGTGCTGGGTATTAAAAGATAACCCCCCCCCCCTAAAAAATGGGCGTGACCACAACCTGTGCTTCGTGCATCGCTGCAAAAAATGGGCGTGGTCATGACTGGATGAGGGCGGAGCTAACTAATTTAAAGTATTAGCTAGTATAGTTGCCCCAGTATAGCTAGTATAGTTGCCCCCAGTATAGCTAGTATAGTTGCCCCCAGTATAGCTAGTACAGTTTCCCCCCGTATAGCTGCCCCCAGTGAAGCTAGTATAGTTGCCCCCAGTTAAGCTAGTATAGTTGCCCCCAGTGAAACTAGTTGCCCCTAATGAAGTTAGTATAGTTGCCCCCAGTATAGCTAGTTTAGTTGCCCCCAATATAGCTAGTATAGTTGCCCCCAGTATAGCTAGTATAGTTGCCCCCAGTATAGCTAGTATAGTTACCCCCAGTATAGCTAGTATAGTTGCCCCCCAGTATAGCTAGTATAGTTGCCCCCAGTATAGCTAGTATAGTTGCCCCAGTATAGCTAGTATAGTTGCCCCCAGTATAGCTAGTATAGTTTCCCCCAGTATAGCTAGTTTAGTTGCCCCCAGTATAGATGCCTCAGGAGGGGGGAAAGAAGCACTAGAAGGAGAGGCAGTGGGGGCAGCGGTGGGGAGGGGGGGACATATCCCACCCTCCCTCACCTGGGACCCCTCCTTCTGCCTCTCTCCCCCTCCATAGATTACCGGCGGCAAGTGCAGTGGCGGCGAGGAGGCATGCGAAGAATTACTCACCACTTCCGCGTTCCAAGCGCTGGCAGCATCATGTCGTCACAGATCTCCGCCTTCAATGCCGCCCACTGTGCTTCCTGATTAGCGGAAGCACAGTGGGCGGCATTGAAGGCGGAGATCTGTGACGACATGACGCTGCCAGCGCTTGGATCGCGGAAGTGGTGAGTAATTCTCTGCATTCCTCCTCGCCGCCCCAGCACTTGCCGCCGGTAATCTATGGAGGGGGAGAAAGGCAGAAGGAGGGGTCCTAGGTGAGGGAGGGGGGGATATGTCCCCCTCCCCACCTCTGCCCCTACCGCCCCTCCTTCTAGCGCTGCTTCCCCCTCCGGCTCTGCTGCTGTGGGAGGTCATGGCGACACCCCCCTAGCTGTCCGTCACTCGGTGCGCCACGCCCCCTGCGCCCTACAGTAGGAACACCACTGGCATTACCGCATTTGGTAATACAGAAAACAGATGACTTTACCGAGCACTTAGCAAAATGTACATTTATAAAGGCTGTTACCGCATGAAAAACTGAAATTATTGATCAGGGAGGTACATTTCTGACTTGTGCGGTAAATACCCCAACAAATGTCAGTAAATGTCAATTCATAAAGCATGCAACATGTGGTAAAGCCACAAACAATACCGTTTGCTTTGAAGTAGTTAAAAGAATGTGGAGTCTGTGCAAGGAGACTGTGCTGGGAGCCATGACTCACAAGCAGAAGCAGTGATAGTTGTGACTGACAGGAGCAAGGAGCCAATAGAAACAGCCCCTGTTCTCCTGCAAGTCTGAATGATGGAATCTGATAGGACCCGCAGCTTTCTCAGAAGGAACAAGCTTTTAAACCCCCCCTCCTTCCCCCCAAGCAGCAGCAGAGTGATCGGAACAAACAGGCTTCCCTTAAATACCTTCGGCTGTTTACCCTCTTGAGTTCCTGTTTGAAGATATGTAGGAGCTAGTGGGGAAAATCACCTAAGCATTGCATGTGTAACATTTCTTGAAGTTCATCTAAGCTGTGACAATTAGAGTGTTAAGAAAGACTAATAGACAGATTCAGAGCAGATTCAGAGCAAGCAGAGACAAAACATGTAAATCTGAAGGGATGTCGGGATGCCTCACAATGCCCTCACTGTGCAGAACAGCTTGTAACAACACAGAGACACTCCACTCTCTTCTGCTGTTAGGAACAGGTTTTTGTCAATAGGCTTTGGTAATTTTTATGAATTGGTGCATTTGGTATTTTCCCAACCAGATTTTTTTTTTCTCGAACAGCCTTTTATGACTCGACCCCTATGCCCAACCTAGTGTGTTTTCAGTGAATGCTCTGCATGAGGATGGGAGTCGAACATGGCATCCAGTACTACATTGTGGCGGCATTTGTTATATAGGGTACATTAGAGCCAAACCTGTTATGGGTAACATGGTGGTACATTTAATATATATGTTACAGCCAGAACTCGAAGACTGGCCACTTTGGGTTCTGGCCGGCCAAAATCCGAAGTGGGCGTGCTAATGCGTCCAATGTTAGAAATGAATTGTGGCTCTGCCTCCTCCCCTTGCGAAGTGGCCGTGCTAATGTGGCCAATGTTAGAAAAGATTTGCGGCTCCGCTTCCTCCCCTTGCGATCACAGCTGTGAGTGGCATCCTGTCACTGCCAGCCTCGGCTCCCTCCGTATCTTCTCATCCATCAATCTCCCCTTGCCTCTGCAAGCCCCCCACCTCAGGTGATCAATGCGATGGAACCCGCTCGGAGGTTTACAAAGAGCGAGGCTTCCCGTCCTGGCTCCTCTCCTTGCTCCCCTCGCGACCACATCCCTTTTCACTGCCAGCCTCGGTTGACCTCCGCCGTGTTGCTATCCTGCATACATGATATTTTGTCCATTGTGAACGAAGGTATTTAGCACTGTATTTTGCACTAACGTGGATAGCAACACGGCGGAAATCAACCGAGGCTGCAAGCCAGTGACAAGGAATGCTGCTCACAGCCGTGGTCACAAGGGGAGCAAGGGGAAGAGCTGAATAAATTCATTTCTGACATGCGAGTGGAGCAAAGGGGAGGAGCCGGAGCCTTAATTCATTTCTGACATTGGCCGCGTTAGCACGGCAACTTCGCATTTTGGCCAGTCAGAACCCGAAGTGGTCAGACTTCGGGTTCTGACCGTAACATATATACAACTCTGGCTGTACTTGTTATATGTAGACATTATGGTTTTACTTTTTATATGGAGGACATGTCTGGTCTTGTTATAGGTAAGATATTGCAGTACTTTCTTTATGGGGTACATAGTGTAGCAGCATGTATTCTGTTGAGGGTTGACCATGGCTTTACTTTTTATATGAAGGTTATTATGGCTGTTCTTGTTATATGGGGACACATTAGGACACTGGAAATGGTTGCACTACAACGGTCCAAAATAAGTTAAGCTTAACACAATCCTACCTGGGCTGGGCAACATCTGTATTCATGTATAAGTATTTTGTAATCCCCAACAATAAACATAGATTAATCACAGGAACCATAATGTGTGTTTAAAGGGAAACATACCAGGTCCAGTCATTTCTATTTTTTTCTTTGTAAATAACACCTGGCTGTGTATTTGCCCATCATATGGTCACTATATATTGCCAAGGTCTGTGATAGATTGCTATGAAATGTCTCATTTATCCAGGTCATATTATTTCTAAACAAAAATAAGGTAGGATCAGCTGGATGCTGTTTAGGTTTTTTTTTAAGTCACTTCTACAGAGCAAATTCATCAGTTGTAATGAGGGAAATTCACACCTCTGTGGTCTATTTATGCCTAAAAGAGAAAATACTCATTTGATGATTACGGCATATTTTGGGTACAGAAAGGAACTGGTTCAGAAGAGCAGTGAAATCAGTGATTTGTAGCATACTGGAGCAATCATCTGTAAACAGGGGAAGGTAGGAAAGGAGGCCTTTGACAATATTTATCCTCATTATGTAATGCTGTTTTATCACCCTTAGCTAGACAACACACATCCAGGGGCGTAGCAATAGGGGTTGCAGAGGTTGCGACTGCATCGGGGCCCTTGGGCCAGAGGGGCCCCGGATGGCCCTCCCTCAACTACAATATTAGCTCTCTATTGGTCCTGTGCTCATAATAATCACTTTTATAGATGCTTTGAATAGTGGTAATCATTAACAGTCTGTTCCCCATCCCCTTCTTGCTCCTCTGAGACTGTAGTTGCCATTGGCAGGTTTTGGTGCGCCATATCAATTGTTATGTATAGAGTGCTTGGGGGGCCCCATTGCAAAACTTGCATCGGGGCCCACAGCTCATTAGCTACGCCACTGCACACATCATTGTCCTGGCATTTCAACATTTAAAATACGTGTATTGCAGATTGCAGGAGTCACATTGGCGGATGATTTGAATGATCACATAAAAGACTTGCATTACCCCAAGGATGTAAAGGGCGGTGTGTGTAAAGGGAAAGTGACTTTGTGCCATTTTTGATTTGTGATATTTTTGATATTTAACTAGGAAAGCCTGTGCAATTGTTTTGTGCTTGTTTTGCATGTTTGTTTCAAATCTCAATTGAGGAGGGCATCTGGTGTGTGGGGGACCATTATCCTCATCGTTACACTTTTAGGTCTATTTACTTGGCTCTTTATAATGTGCAGAAGTGCTGGCTGGAGTAAATGGATTACTTGTATGTACAAATGTCTGGGAATTTCCTTACATATTTCCTTCATTCAAAAAAGATTCTTAAGGGGAGTTGTGAAACATCTTCTAGAGGGCTAACCGGTGTCCATTTTTTCTTTTGGTTTGAGACAGAATTACTTTATAACACCTTTTTAACTAAATGACCAAAAAATGTTTTTCTTTAATTAGACCAACAAACATTATTCAATGATTTTTCAGGAGTCATTTCCTTTGTTGCAGGGGCGTAACTAAGAACCCCCGGGCCTCCCTGCAGAAATTTTGAGCGGGCCCCCCTCCCCCAGGGCCTGCTCATGGCTGTTTTGGGTGGCTGGAGGGGTCGCACCATGAGGGGAAAGCTATGGCCACACTCGGCGGGGAGGGAGGAAGGTCAAGGGCAAACATACCTTCCGTGCGTCCGGACGCTTCTCGCTCTAGTGACTGACGTGACTTCCTGTTTTATACAGGAAGTCGCGTCAGTCACTAGAGCGAGAAGTGCCTGCACTGGAATGCATGGAAGGTAGGTTTGCCTGCCGCTGCCCGCCGCTCCGCTCGCTGCAATTGTATAGCTAGAAGCTGGAGGGGAGCACAGAGGGGAAACCCGAGGTGAGGGAGGGGCGGGACCTTCCCCCCCTCCCCGCCGAGTGTGGCCATAGCTTTCCCCTCATGGTGCGACCCCTCCAGCCACCCAAAATGGCCACGAGCGGGCCCCCCGCGGCGCATGGGCTGCATCCCCTATTGTTATGCCCATGCTTTGTCGGATCACCAGAATCGGCATCAACCTTTTTTAATGCTATGAATATGCTAAGATGTCTGCAGTTATCTCATTTATGAAATCATGACAACAAGGTTCACAAAGAGAACAGATGTTACACATACCTGTACCATTTATCATGTCGCAGTAAGTATCATTCCAGTAAGACAGTGAACTAAAATCAAAAGGAGAGTTTACAAATATATTTCAGCTTGTACAGTATAATTTAAAATGTAGAAAGAGGTTTAAAAGCATGATACATTGCAGGTCATTAGTTTTCGATTAATATTTCCTCTGCAAAACATTGGCTCACTCATAACTATGCTGCAACTATCTACAAGAATCATCCAGAAAGCAACAGCCATTTGCTTTTATTTGCCATGCAAGGTAATTTAACTTCCATTAACTGTCAGGTTAATCTCTTCTCTTCTTGTACCACTTGTCACTTGACTGCAGAACTCCAATAACTGTTTGTTCAGCAGCAATAACATGAAGTCCCTCCCCCTCAATACTCCAACCCATAGAGGAGCAGTGTGATGTTACTACAACAAAGGGATTGAAAACCTTGCAAAAAGATAGGATACATGATTAGATAATTGCAGGCCTGCTCTTTGGTAGCCACTCCCCGCCACAGCTAAACTGTTTTCCCAATTTCTAATTGAGAATCACTTCCAATTCAACCATGGCAGCTATCATACATACCTATTTAAGGCCCCGTTCACACTTGCGTTTTGGCAAGTAAACGGACCGGATCTTGATCGGATCCTGACCTGATCCTGATCAGAACCGTACGGTTCCGATCCGGATCCGGTCCGTTTGTATCAGGCATGCATCAGGCTGCCATCCGGATCCGTGGGCAAAAAATAGTTAAATATAAATAAAAAAATGTTCGGGTCAGCAGAAGGTGCACCTGGTGCACATGTACAATCAGGTTCCTCCGCTGTAGGCATCACCTCCACCTCCGATATTCTGCCAAACAGCTCCAGCACATCTGTCACTGCTGCTCCACTCCAGACATGCTTGGCCCATGTGTCCCCATCCGAAATGGCCGCTTGGATACGCATAGGAAGTGGGGTAGAACGTCAAGTTTTTGTAGGCAGTGTGTTCTGTGCCTTCCGTTTCCCATTGGTTTCTGTGTTCCTGATGGTGCTGTCAGGCTCAGGTCAGGCTCCGGTCAGGATGCGTGGGCCGGAGATCCGGACACAAAAAATAGTGCATTTTGGAAAAGAGTCCGGAGTCCGGATCCGGTCCGGCTCCGTACTGTATGGAACGTACGTATGTGAACGTCCGCATAGCCATTGCATGCTATGCGGAACGTACGTTCCGTTTGTACAGTATGCGGTCCGGATCAGATCCGGAAAATCCGGATAGCGAACGCTAATGTGAACCGGGCCTTTGCGCTGGAGCTTGGTCACTTGTGGCCTTGGTCAATTTGTGCCATTTAATTCCTAAGTGCCATTTATTACAAAGTGCTTTACAACTTACCAAGAATTCACCTGGGAATTCAAACAGGATTCAACAGCCACAGGACTCTGCTAGGAACTACTACTCTGCATCCTGAACTGCCTCCAATGCTGTTGCTAAAAATGCCACTGCTGGATATATGTTACACAGCCAAGTAGACTCTGCTTCTTTATTTACACAGGTTTGCTTGCACTAACTGCATACTCATATAAACTGTTAAGTGTTTGGAAATTTCCTGGTTATAATCAGAGACCCTTACCATGTTTACTGCACTTTTTCTTATGTTCTGCCTGTCTGCAAACATCTACAAGTTGCATTGCAATATGCATCCTCCCAGTGTACCACACTCCATATTCATTTCACCTGCTCTGCTTTCCTCACCTTACTCAGCTTCTCATGAACTGTTAGCTCTCCTGAAATATCTCTCTCCCTCCAGCAGCTCAAAAACCTCACAAACATTTAAATCTCATTTACATTTGCTTACTCTCTCCCTCCTACTCTTACTTGCAGCTGGTGATATATCACCTAACCCTGGGCCACAGCTTGCTGCCGGACAAGCATCCCCTGCTCGCCTGCTTCACACACTTTGCAGCCCTCTGTCCACAAATAACGTA
Organism: Hyperolius riggenbachi; assembly: GCF_040937935.1. NCBI lineage: Eukaryota > Metazoa > Chordata > Amphibia > Anura > Hyperoliidae > Hyperolius > Hyperolius riggenbachi. The sequence continues at coordinate 256,742,831 of NC_090648.1, forward strand.
AACATCCATCCTCGCCCCAACCTTTTTTCCATCCATCCCATCCACAAACACATGCTCCCCCTACCCTGCGGTCTCTGGAATGCCAGATCCGTCCGCAACAAACTTACAGCAGTCCACGACCTCTTCCTCTCCAAATCTCTCACCATCCTTGCACTCACTGAGACATGTCTCACCCCCTCACTCTGCCGCAGAGGCTGCCCTCTCCTATGGTGGGCTTCACCTCAGTCACACCCCCAGACCAGACAACAGGACTGGGGGAGGGGTGGGCCTGCTCCTCTCCCCATCCTGCACCTTCTGTGTCCTCCTCACATCACCTACCTCTCTACAATTCACATCATTTGAGGCCCACACCATACGCCTCTACCATCCCCTCCCTGCCATTGTTGCGGCAGCCAGACTGATACATTCTTCTCACCGCAGCGCCTCTACAACTCCGCTCTGTAAAGCACTACACTGGCTCCCCATCAGCTTTAGGATCAATTTCAAAATCCTGTGCTTTGCCTACAAATCAGTGCACAAGACCTGCCCAACCTACATCTCTGATCTGGTCCACAGGCACATACCAGCCCGCCCCCTCCGATCCTCCAATGACCTGCGCCTAGTCGCACCACGCATAACTCAGTCACACGCTCGATTGCAGGACTTCACCAGGGCCGCCCCTACTCTCTGGAACTCTCTCCCACCAGCCGTCAGACTCGCCCCCACCTTTAATTCCTTCAAACAAGCTCTCAAGACTCACCTCTTCACGCTCGCATACCCCCCTACACCAGCACTATAATATGTTCTGTTAGACCCCCTCTCAAAAGACGCACCTATTGTCTCCACCCCACCCTTTAGATTGTAAGCCTCCGGCAGGGCCCTCCTCCATAACGTATCCAGCTTGATTATGCAATCTTACTCGCAACCACCCCTCTTGTAGACTCGAACAGTCTCTATTTTGACCTATGACACTGTATTGTTATCAAATCATTTGCATGATCTTGTTTTGTTGTGAGTTTCCGTATGTTCTACCTGTATGTTAACCCATTTATCTATTGTGCAGCGCTGCGTAAGATGTTGGCGCTTTATAAATACAATAAATAATAATAATAATAATAATATAACGCCCTCCAGGCTCCACACCACAATTTCTCAATGTCCTTGCCTCCTGGCTCCCACACATCCTCTCCTCTGACCTCCCCACCATCATCCTTGGGGATTTCAATATTCCCATCGATGAACCCCAGAACTCCGTTGTGACCCGGCTACTCACCATAGCCAACTCACTTGGTCTAGTACAACAACACACCAACACCCCCACCCACACTGCAGGCCACACTCTCGACCTTATACAGTATGCACTAAATCCACCACCATTGCAGATCTTGACATCGCACCCTTTCCACCCTTGGACCATCACCTTCTCACCTTCAATCTCCTCATGGAAGGCACCTCCAAACTAACCACCCACCCACCTGGTCAATGGCAGCGAGACCTACGCAAGCTCAACCCTAGCGTCCTTGCTGACCCCCTCCATGCCCTCTCCTCCACTCTCCCCACCCTAACCTGTCCTAATCTTGCTGCAGCTCAGTATCACCAAACTCTCTCATCAGCCCTAGAAAAAGCTGCTCCACCAATATTCTGCCGCAATCGCCCCCCTAACCCCCAGCCCTGGCACACTACCCATACTTGCAACCTCCAGAGGAAAACACGCGCCACTGAATGGAAATGGAGGAAAACTCAACTTAACCAGGATATCCGACAGTACAAGACTAACCTGCTGCAGTTCCACACTGCCCTTGTTCATGCGAAGCAGGAATACTTTACCAAGCTCATCGGAGCACAAGCTTACAACCCCTGGCGTCTTTTTGCAACTTTCAACTCCCTGCTTAAACCCCCCCCCCCCCCCCCCCCATCTTCTGTTCTCTCCCTCTCTGCCACAGATTTAGCCATCCACTTCACCAACAAAATTGTTTCCATCCATCAGGAAATATCCAATCTTCAATCTACACCTCCCACTCCCTCCCAACCAGCTCCTCCACCACCCTATCCTCCCCTCACCTCCTTCACTCCTACTACCATGGAGGAAGTCAACCACCTACTGCAGACTTCCCATACCACTACTCCCCCCCCCCTTGATCCCATCCCTGCTGATTTACTCCAGCCTCACTTCAAGGAATTGGCCCCAGTCCTCACTACCCTGTTTAACCTCTCCCTATCCACAGGCACCTTCCCCTCAGACTTCAAGCAGGCCACTGCACTACCCCTGCTCAAGAAACCCTCCCTCGACCCCTCACTACCCTCCAACTACCGCCCTATCTCCCACCTCTCCTTTGCATCAAAACTCCTTGAGCGTCTGGTTCACAAACGTCTGACCCAATACCTCAATGCCAACTCACTGCTAGACCCACTGCAATCTGGATTTCAGCCTGCCCACTCAACTGAAACTGCTCTCACCAAAGTGGTCAATGACCTTGCCTAAGCTAAAGCTGACTGTAAATACTCCATTCTCCTCCTCCTTGACCTTTCAGCAACTTTTGACACAGTAGATCATCCCCTACTCCTCCAGTCCCTCCAGTCCATGGGCATTCACAATCTTGCCCTGACCTGGCTTTCATCCTACCTCTCCAACCACTCCTTCATGACCTCCTTCAATGTGTCCTCATCCACCCCCAACCACCTCTCGGTGGGAGTCCCCCAAGGCTCGGTCCTTGGCCCCCTACTGTTCTCCCTATACACATCCTCCATTGGCAAGGTTATCTCTTCCCTGAGTTTTAACTATCATCTTTATGCAGATGACACCCAGTTCTACCTCCACACCCCTGACATATCCACCACTACCATGGACAAGGTCTCCTCCTGCCTATCAGCCATCTCCTCCTGGATGTCCACTAGGTTCCTGAAACTAAATCTAGACAAAACAGAATTTATGATCTTCCCACCCCGGCCATCCATGAACCTCCCAGATGTGCATGTCACTGTTAACCACACTACCATTCACCCTACCTCTCAAGCCCGATGTCTGGGTGTCATCCTGGACTCCGCACTCTCTTTCACGCCCCACATCCAAAACCTCACAAAGTCCTGCAACTTCCACCTTTGTAACATCTGTAAGATTCGCCCATTCTAGACCTCTGCCACCACCAAACTCCTCATCCATGCCCTCATTATTTCCCGCCTTGACTACTGCAATGCCTTTCTGTCTGGTCTCCCTATGACCTGAATTGCCCCACTACAGTCTATCATGAATGCATAAGTCAGAATTATCCACTTCTCCCATCGCTCCACCACGGTGGCTCCCCTCTGTGAATCCCTCCACTGGCTTCCTAACCAGTCCAGAATCAGATTCAAGATACTGTGTCTGACCTACAAATCTGTCCACAAAACCTGTCCAACCTACATTTCCGATCTTACTCAGAAGTACACACCTAGCCACTCACTCCGCTCTTCCAATGAACTTTGCCTGACCTCCCCCCGCATCAGCCAGTCCCATGCACGCATCCAGGACGTCTCAAGAGCTGCTTCAACCCTATGGAACTCCCTATCCCCACCCATTAGGGCAGCCCCCTACTTCAACATCTTCAAGAAGACCCTCAAAACTCAACTTTTCACTCTGGCCTACTACCCCTCACAAGTGCTCTAAACCCACAGCTGAACTCTGGTCCCCTACCTTTCGTGTCCCTACCTCTCCCTCTAGATTGTAAGCCTTTGGGCAGGGTCCTCCTCCTTTTGTGTCCTACCTGATCATGCATCTCCATTACTGTGAACCCATGCTATGCATTTGAGTGAACCTAACTTGCCTAATCTCCATGCTCCATCCAGTGACTGACTAAGCATTACCATGTACTCATACTGTGATACGTGATCTGTTTTTTCTTGTATTCCTGTATGGTCGTATTGCTGTATGTCACCCCTAAATATTGTCTGTAACCTAAACTAATGTCCAACGCTGCGTAATATAATGGTGCTTTATAAACACAATAAATAAATGATGTGGAGAAATAATCAGAAAATACAAGTTACAGCAGTGAGTCTAAAGGAAAATAAATGTAATGTTTCTGTAATTGATTAAATGAAAACGCCTGTTACTTTCCAGATGACCCCCTTATTAATATTACATGCATTGAGTGTTGCACAGATTTCAGAAGAGCCAAAATATAAATAAGATATTACTGACAATGCACACAGCATAATCGTTCATTTGTGAAATTTAACAGCAATAGTGCCGTCATCATGATCTGAATCTGACTGATCATGAATCTAACAGCAGACAACAAACTATTTACCTTTCCCCCATGTATTTATCGATTATGGCAACTTTACTGATATCCTCCTTTCCATTGAACACAATGTAAGGCCCGTCACTCGTTCCATTATACTGAATGTAATGAAATCAAAATATATGTTGATTCAATATGAAGTATGTAAGAATATTAATTTAGAAAGAAATATCAATATATACTGTAACTAGAAGTACATATTAATGTATAACTAGAATATGTTATCAGTTTACTCTTTAATGTCTACATGTTACAGCAACTCTACTGCTCAGTATATCTCTGCCAATCTGTTTCTCTGCTGCTATCCATTTAAAAAAAGGTTTAGGCATTACAGAGCCTCTTTTAAAACAGAATTCCAAGCACAACATGCTCTAAATAAATGCATTGTTAGGTAAGGAAAAATTTTTATATATATATATATATATATATATATATATATATATATATATATATATATATATATATATATATATATACACACACATATATACAGGATCTTCTCAAAAAATTAGCATATTGTGAGAAAGTTCATTATTTTCTGTAATGTACTGATAAACATTAGACTTTCATATATTTTAGATTCAGATACACACAACTGAAGTAGTTCAAGCCTTTTATTGTTTTAATATTGATGATTTTGGCATACAGCTCATGAAAACCCAAATTTCCTTTCTCAAAAAATTAGCATATTTCATCCGACCAATAAAGGAAAAGTGTTTTTAAAACAAAAAAAGTCAACCTTCAAATAATTATGTTCAGTTATGCACTTAATAATTGGTCGGGAATCCTTTTGCAGAAATGACTGCTTCAGTGCGGCATGGCATGGAGGCAATCAGCCTGTGGCACTGCTCAGGGGTTATGGAGGCCCAGGATGCTTCGATAGCGGCCTTAAGCTCATCCAGAGTGTTGGGTCTTGCGTCTCTCAACTTTCTCTTCAAAATATCCCACAGATTCTCTATGGGGTTCAGGTCAGGAGAGTTGGCAGGCCAATTGAGCACAGTAATACCATGGTCAGTAAACCATTTACCAGTGGTTTTGGCACTGTGAGCAGGTGCCAGGTTGTGCTGAAAAATGAAATTTTCATCTCCATAAAGCTTTTCAGCAGATGGAAGCATGAAGTGCTCCAAAATCTCCTGATAGCTAGCTGCATTGACCCTGCCCTTGATAAAACACAGTGAACCAACACCAGCAGCTGCCATGGCACCCCAGACCATCACTGACTGTGGGTACTTGACACTGGACTTCAGGCATTTTGGCATTTCCCTCTCCCCAGTCTTCCTCCAGACTCTGGCACCTTGATTTCCGAAATGACATGTAAAAGTTGCTTTCATCCGAAAAAAGTACTTTGGACCACTGAGCAACAGTCCAGTGCTGCTTCTCTGTAGCCCAGGTCAGGTGCTTCTGCCGCTGTTTCTGGTTCAAAAGTGGGTTCATGCTTCCATCTGCTGAAAAGCTTTATGGAGATGAAGATTTCATTTTTCAGCACAACCTGGCACCTACTCACAGTGCCAAAACCACTGGTAAATGGTTTACTGACCATAGTATTACTGTGCTCAATTGGCCTGCCAACTCTCCTAACCTGAACCCCATAGAGAATCTGTGGGATATTGTGAAGAGAAAGTTGAGAGACGCAAGATCCAACACTCTGGATGAGCTTAAGGCAGCTATCGAAGCACCCTGGGCCTCCATAACCCCTGAGCAGTGCCACAGGCTGATTGCCTCCATGCCATGCCGCATTGAAGCAGTCATTTCTGCAAAAGGATTCCCGACCAAGTATTGAGTACATAACTGAACATAATTATTTGAAGGTTGACTTTTTTGTTTTAAAAACACTTCTCTTTTATTGGTCGGATGAAATATGCTAATTTTTTGAGGAAGGAAATTTGGGTTTTCATGAGCTATATGCCAAAATAATCAATATTAAAACAATAAAAGGCTTGAACTACTTCAGTTGTGTGTATTTGAATCTAAAATATATGAAAGTCTAATGTTTATCAGTACTTTACAGAAAATAATGAACTTCATCACAATATGCAAATTTTTTGAGAAGATCCTGTATATATATATATATATATATATATATATATATATATATATATACACACACATGCCTAACATAATTCAGATGTAGAACAATATAAGGCTTTCATATCACTCCTTTGTTGACAGTATTATACAATGTTATAAATAAACCTATATAACTGAAAACCAAAATACTATTTTCTTTGCTACTAATGTTCTATTTATTATCCATACTAAACACGGAATTCAGGGTGAGCTCTCTCACTCTTTTGTGTCTTGGAATGTGTTACACATTTTATTCATGTTACTTTTGTATATACAATACAATAACATTTCTATAGCGCTTTTCTCCAATTGACGTGAAAGAGAACCTGAACTGAAAATAAAATGTCAAAATAACCATAGACATGTCATACTTACCTCCTGTGTAGTCTACTCCTCAATCTTTTTCTCCTCCCCTGCGTCCCATTTGTCCACTGTGATCAATGGATTTCTCCGTCCTTCATTTTAAAAATGGCCATTACCCCATAACATCTTCCTGGTCAGCACACTGTTTAACTGCAATATCACCCACTTGAGCCATAGGGAAACATGGACATTACCTTGCACATTCAGTTGTAACTGACAGCTGCTGATATATACTGTAACTGACAGCAACTGGTAAATGTTAGTTCTGACAAAATATTATCAGAACTGGAAGGGATCACTGTAAGAAGAAAATGGTGAGCCTCTGAGAGGAACTGACGCTGAGGTTAGTATGTAATATTCATTTGCAGTTACGTTGTGTGTTTATTTGAAATAATTTTCCTCGCTTTAGGTTCCCTATAAGCTTACTGGTCTATAATTTCTCGGATCTGATTTTTTTCCCCTTCTTAAATAATGGGAAAACGTAGGCTGAATGTCAATCTGTTGGAACTCTGCTAGTTGATAGTCACAAAAGATAAGATAAAGGGGTTTATCGATAACTGAACTTAATTCCCTTAGGACGCAAGAATGTATGCCATCCGGGCCAGGTGCCTTACTATTTGTATGTTATTTAGTCTTGCCTTCACTTCTTCCTGCATTAAAGAGACACTGAAGAGAAAGAAAATATATGATATAATGATTTGTATGTGTACTACAGCTCAGAAAAAAACATTAGCAGCAGAGACACAAGTCTAATATTGTTTCCAGTAAAGGAAGAGCTAAGAAACTCCAGTTATTTATGCAAATTAGCCATTGAGCTCCATGACTTTCAAAGTCGCAGAGACCTCTGCCAGACACTTGAGATAATAAGGTTTAAAAGACAATGTTTTTTTTCCCTCTGTAGGGAAGATTTTCCAGAGCAGGCTAGTGAACATTTGAACACATTTAGAATGCTGAGTAGTGTCTAAACTGCAAATATTAGAATGATGCAATGTTATAAAAAACACTATATAACTGAAAATAAAAATATTACAACATTTTCTTTGCTACTAAAATTCTAGTAATTATCTGTATTACACAACCAATTGATTATAATCATAATTTTTTCGCTTCAGTTTAAATATTTAATATTACAATTGGAAGATTGAGACCCTTCCGCATCTGAAATTTGAAACCACAATGTTTTCCTTGTGAAGACAGAAGCAAAGAAAGCATTTAATAACTCTGCCCTACCTTGGTCATCCACCATTGAGTTCCCACCCTCATCCTTTAGTAGTCCAATACAGTCAACCTTTCTTTATTTAGAGTTGATGTACTCATAAAACTTCTTTGGGTTAGATTTGATATCCCTAGCGATTTTGATTTTTAGCTTCAATCTTTGCCAGTCTAATTTCTTTTTTACAACTTTTATTGCACGCCCTACAATTGCACAGACAGGAGCTTAGCAACAGTGGTTAGCACCAGATTTTTCAGTCTATAGAAGAATTTGTCAGCACGCTACTCTGAAGCCCAAGAGAGTTTTGCTCACAAGTTTTGAACATGATAAAATCCATAATCAGGCTGACAGTCATTTCAGGGGCATGCAGGCCTATCTTGCTGAATGTAAGACCAAGCAATAAATGGCATGTGGTGAAATGCGGCATTTATGATTTAAATGAATCTGAAGCAAACATAAACTTATGAGATTATTATTAAGCACCAACATATTCAGTGGCACTGTACAAAGCATGAAACAAAAATGGGGTACCAAATAATGCAGACAATGGTGTACACTAATATACAAAATACAGAATGCGTACAATATACAGAATCCGGTAATTACAGTGACAAAAGTAACATGAATAAATGTGTAACAAATTCCAGGACACAAAAGGGTGAGAGAGCTCACCCTGAATTGTATGTATAGTACGGAAAATAAATAGAACATTAGCAGCAAAGAATCTCATATTTTTGTTTTCAGTTATATAGCTTTATTTATTACATTGTATAATACTGTCACCGTTGCAGTTTAGAATTTACATTTTGCTATTTAAGCTGCAAAAGAAGCAGTAACAAATGACCCTTTGCACATTCCAGCAGAAAAACCTTATCTCAAGCTGTCTGTTAGGGCTGGTGCACACCAAGAGCACTTCTGAGCGTTTTTAAAAACGTTAGAGCTTTGAAAAGCAATGCGATTTTTTTTCCCAAATGTAAATGCGGGTCCTGAAGCATTTCTGATGTGATTCAGCCTCGACCTTAAGTATAGGAAAAGTGGAAAAATCACTCTAACACTAGAACAGAGCAATTTTCCAGGCATTATTTAAAAAAAATAGCTGTTCACTTCCAGCTCAAACTGTACCGTGGCAGGACGTGCCCTCGACGCCGCTCCGGAGGCTCCCGGTCTTCGCTGGTGGCTCACCCGACCTGGCCAGGCCAGCTTTCTGGTCGGGCTTCTCCTTGCGCTCCAACGTGCATCTTACGCGGTCGCGCTGACATCAGACATCCTACAGACTGTACTGCGCAGGCGCAGAACTGCTGCGCCTGCGCAGTACAGCCTGGAGGACGTCCAATGACGTTGGCACGTCCTGCCTGCCACAGGCTGGAGGAAGCCCCAGGTAAGTTACGACAAAACGCCAGTAGTACTGGAAAAGTATTTATTTAATACTCAAAATAGACAATGTGTTTCGCGGTCACTAGCCCACTTCCTCAGATCAATACTCAGTACCTTGCAGCAAGGTTAGTAGGCTATGGGTGCCTCTGATGACATCCTTTGTAGTAGTTAGAGGTGCCAGCAGAATAAAAATTAGTAGTCTATTAAAACCAAATAAAAAATTGGGGGACCGAGGTGGATCAGGCTCCCCAATATATATGACACAACCACCATATATGGTATCCAGAATATATATTTAATCAGTACTCCACATAAAATTATACAACGCGTTTCGAGGAAGCAGGCTTGGGACCCGCAAAATGTGTTGCATAATTTTATGTGGAGTACTGATTAAATATATATTTTTAAGGATACCATATATGGTGGTTGTGTCATATATATTGGGTAGACGGATCCACCCCGGTCCCCAAATTTTTTATTTGGTTTTAATAGACTACTATTTTTTATTCTGCTGGTGCCTCTGTAACTACTACAAATATTATTATCCACCTGGTGGATGGGTGTGTGCACCCTTACTTTTCTTCTACGGAGAGCGACTTCTTAGCCTGAGTGGGGACAAGCTTAATATCCCCATATACGATTGGAGTGGTTGCCTGAGGTCGGCAACCCAGACTTGTGAGTATAGCCATATCTGCTGAACAAATTGAAGATTACCTTATATCAACAATAATACACTATTGGGGGCTCTCGGTTGTTCTTTCTTTTTGTCTTTCTGATGACATCCTATTCACCTTGCTGCAAGGCACTGTGTATTGACCTGAGGAAGCGGCCTAGTACCTGTGAAACTCATTGTCTATTTTGTGTTTTAAATAAATACTTTTCCAGTATTACTGGTGTTTTTGTCATCAGATGAGGTAAGAGATTACCTCTCATTCTTATTTTAACTATTAGACGTTTATATCTATTTTTACACTTGGGCATCCTTACAAGTATACAGATAACCCTCCTTTGGAGGCAATAGTTTTTTCCCCTAAAAACTACAAACCCAGGAAAGCGACCATCCAGCTTCCAGCAAGACATGGAAAGCCAAGCGGGGCATATACGGTGGTTGCAGGGATCTGCAACCAACCGACTCTTGTGAGTATAGCTGTATACACTTACAACTTTCCATTGATTAATGATACTACACCATTGGGCTCCTGGTCTCTCTGTATACCTAGGTATTCTTGAGTAGAAGGTCACTACAAGGATCACTAAACCCCTCATATAAGCTTCAAGCATGCAAGTGAAAGCTTTTTCTCTTGTTGGAACCTTGGTACATTGTAGCATTTACCTCACTGATAGGGAACTACAGCATACACATTTCCTGCAGAGAACAACTTCTGACAGCAGGCAATAAAAAAAAAAGGTCAATAGGTCATGTATTGTTGCTCAGGGACACTTAACAGAATGCAATTGAGCAAAGAAAATAAAACATTAAAAACTACTTTGTACATTTTTAAACATAAAATAAAACCATGGGATAGCTAAAAAAAAAAGAAAAAAAAAATAGGTGTAGGAGGATAGATGCAATTGTTTATTTTCAAGTTGGGTTTGCTTTAACACTGAGTGCTTGTAAATGGGGTGATTTTCCAAAAGTTGATCAAAGATAAAAGATGGGAGAATTCAGCATTCATCTTTTTTTAGTAAACAGATCACCTACAGGATTGCATTTACATCTATATACTAATACAGTTATTTCATAAAGTATGAAACTGTTATACAATCTCTAATCTTCCATTATGGGATGTGTTAGGTTCAGTAATACAATATTACAATACATACCGGATAGAACACTCCAATGTTTTTATCAGGCATGATTTGATCTGGTATCTCTGCCAGGAAGGGACATCTGTAGCCCCATAGGAATTCCTTAACACTTCTTTCTTGGAACAGCGATGAGTTAGTTGTCCTAATTAACGTATCAATTAATAATGGTGCGTCAATCAAGGCAGGGACAGCCTGATTTAAACAATAAACAGTAGTAAGTAAAAGGATATTAACAGGAGATCAAGACATATTGATTTTATCTTTTAGACATAAGTAACTTGGTTGTAGCTGTGTGACACAAGCACCAGTATGGATTATAAATGTTATATGTGCCAGTCACCTTCTGCATGAAAAACATCAAGGTGATAGCTAAACTCATCATATGTCCATCGTGTCTGAAAGTGTCTTCTCCAATAACATTTACTGCAGCTGTGATTCTGTTTTTGAGCTCATTCAAGTCAGCAGGTAATGGTGGAACATAAGCAGATATTTTAACATATCCCCACAAGAAAAAAAGTCACATGATAAGGATGAGATATGTAGAAAGGCCCAAGCATGTGTATATGTGTGTTAAGGTATTAGAGAAGAGAGAATGCCCTCCTTTTTCCCTTCCCCTTAGCTAGCACTTATTTCATATGCCATAATTTGCATACTTATTTATTTGTAAATAAACCTACTTTATATCAAGTGGTCAGGGCCGGATTTGTACTTTCCAGTGCCCTAGGCCTGCTGTCACCAAGCGCCCCCCCCCCCCCCCCCCCCAAAAAAAAATTGTCCAACACTCTGACTAGTGATCATTGGTTTGAATGGTCTCATCTCAGTTGTGCTGCTCGGCCTCCCATTCAACAAATAATCCCTGTAATTTGCGCTCCTGCCCGAATGTGCACAGCAGCCGATAGTGTTCTGGGCATGCATACTTGTGAAATGACGCTGATGTATGATCGGTACTTGTCAAGAATGCATGACACTGTACCGGCCTCGGTTGCTGTGCACATCTGGGCAGGAGCAGGAAATTACAGGGAGTGCAAGTGGCCAGAGCATGCGCTGCTTCTTTATCCTCTGTGCGACTGGCTGCAGTCGGAGCCACAAACAGGTGGCAGGGCAGAGCAATGGAGAAAAGCCCATCCAAAACAGAGAACAAGTAAGTAGCAAACATCCTGTCAAGACCCACTTTGGATGTTCTGTTGTAATTATAGTGGACCTGAACTCAGAACTTCCTCTCTGCTCTAAAAGATACGCAACAACATAACCTTTCAACAAAAACATTTTTGTTACAGCTGATACAAATCCTGCAATAAATCTGCAGTGTGTCTACTTCCTGCTTTTATGGAAGCAGACATTTTTAACATCCTGTGCTTTCAAATGAGCTTAGCTGTTGTGGCAGTCGGGTGACACAGTGTAGAGATCAAATTACAACTTGTGACACAGAGGAGGTGGAATTAGACAGGCTCTCGAAATACATACAGGGTGCATATCTCTGTTTTCCTTCTGTTCTGTGCAAGAGTTCAGCTCCACTTTAAAGCATCTGAATGACATTTATTTATATTTGCTGAAAAATCTATGCATCTCTTTTGAATGCTGAATGTACATATGGTGATGTGCTCTAACATATTGGCAGTATACAGGAGCAAAGTCTGAAGAACGCTTATTTAAATTGCCTTTAAAACTTTTTTTTAGGGTAAATGAGGCATGTAACATCATGTTTTTTTAATGATGTGGGGACTTAAAATCCCTCTCTCTCTCTCAGATGGGAAATCCGAGTTTGCTCGGATAGTGCTATTCAGATTTTAAAAAATATCCGAATTGCTATTCAAAGTTCGGATAGTGGAAAAAGTTCAGATTATCTGGGTAGTTCCGATACCCAAATATTGGATGAGCACCACTGCTCAGGTGTATTTAAAATGACAGTTTAGCAATGAAAGGAAAAAAACAAACATTTTTTTATCCATAGATGGTAGGAGGACAGAAAATGAGTCAGGAAAGAGTTAAGGAAGAGAAGCGACCACTGCTACTAGGAAAAAAAAAGAAAGACCCTCATAAATTAGGATTAGATAAATTAACAAATGCTGGGGTCAGTGTCAAAGCTATAAAAGAGGTGAAGAAGAAACTGCAGAGCTCTCTGATGTTTGGGAATGCCTGCATTAAAACTCAGCAGAACTTAGTTCTATCTGCTTTGTAATGTAAATCTCTGGTATTTCTCACATCGATCTGTAAGTCTATCATACAAAGAAAGGAATTGATTATCAGGTGACCATTATGATTGATCCTGATTGTTTTAACACATCAGGAAGTGAGAGAGAGATGCAGGGATTGGGGAACTCTGGAATTCAGCTATTAGTGCAGAGCAGGGCGCTGGATGGCTGCGCTGCGGGACCAGAAGAGATGATTTACTTTGACATATGACCTCTTCTCTCTCCAAGTCATGCCGCCCTTCTTATCTTATCTAATTTTATCGCCCTAGGCTGTGGCCTTTCTGGCCTTTCCAGAAATCCGGCCCTGCAAGTGGTCAATCACTTTTAAGAAAGTAGCATAAGATAGAGTACATTCTCCACATGATGTAATGTGTGGAGACCTTGGAGGCCAAGAAAGCAGTGCCAAGCCATTGGTCCCATGCACCACAATCATGGACCTTGCTAAATTTGAGGAAAAAAATGCCTTCTATCGACAGATGCCATCTTGTGAAGGATGAAACATAAAAAATGTATAATTTTTGTGTTCATGCCTAATTTTCCCTGATAAAATACATGTAAAGTTAAGCAATTCTTAGAAATCTTAGATTGTTATGAAATATATATATATATATATATATATATATATATATATCACTTTGATTAAGTAATAAAATATTATTCACAAAAGAGTTTGTCAGCACCCCAAGTAATATTGACTGCGTGCGCTGGGGTAGAACATGTATACATAACACTACATACTACTATAAGAAAAAACCCCTATAAACAGCACCACTGCAGACCATATGTATCAATCAAAAAAATGTCTTTATTACAATCTTTGCAAACACATATCAATGATACACAAAAATTAAAAACATCTAAAAACAGCATAATATTGTATTTCCAGCCATATTCAACATAATGGACCTGCTAGATATAATAATCTATTATATTCAATTTCAGTGGATGTACAACCTGTAACTACTGGGGGCTCAGAGAATGAGCCCCCTCATGGATGAACCCGGGTTCAGTATGAATTATAAAGTGCAAAAAACCTGTGTATAACAGTGCAGATCAGCCCTACTTGGAACCATGAAAGTGCATATAGTGCTATATTTACACAAACAAACAATCATTCAGCATATGCAATAACCTGAACTGTGCAACCTATCAGACTAAAAGTGCAATTTAAATACTGTCAGAGTCACTAATGACCAAGTGGAAGCAGCCTATAGGGTCTGCAAGGAAGTGAATAAGTAGAAGATATACTTAGCCGGGTATAAAAAGAGGCAGGCACAGACTGGCTTGGAAAGACGGATATATCCCCTCAGGACATAGCCCACATGCTCCGCGGTCGTCACTCCTCTTTAAAAGGTGAGGTGGATAGCTGTGCTGTGTAGCCGCCATTGCAGCTTTAAATAAGAAAGAGAAGGGTGAGCCACTCCCTGCATCATCTCCAGCTGCAGGAAATGATGTAAGCCAGGAGGCCATATAAGGAGATGTTTCAGAGGGATGTGGGCTGCAGATCCGCGCCACCCAGTGGTAAAGAGCAGAGATGCAAACAATGCACATCTATATAAGTATAATGCAATAAGATATAGGAGATATAAAAGATAGATAATCAAACCACACCACCCGGTGGCAGAGAGTAGAATTGCAGACTAACACATCTCATTCAAATTTAATGCACTCTAGTGCAGAAACTGCAATCCATATATATGAATTATCTATGACATCACCAAGTGGCAAAGAATATGATTACAAACCTCACGCATCTATGCAGTCTAATACAAGAATACCACAATGACAAGATATCAGAATACACACATAAAGTAATGCATTCAGGAAACACGATCTCCTAAGAAGTTCTAATTACTGAGTGCGAAGTCCATAGGCGGCAACAGAAGTTCCAAAGTGCCAAGTTCTTACAATACAAATAGAACCAGTGTGGCCATGATGGGCAATCTTGCGTTAGGCCAAGAAGTATGCAGTTTTACAAAGTATCTATGTGAGTCCAACAGCGTCCAAGTACAGAGGTCCACATTCAATGTCCACATATGCAGGCCATTACAGCCTGCATATACAGCATATGCTGAATGATTGTTTGTTTGTGTAAATATAGCACTATATGCACTTTCGTGGTTCCAAGTAGGGCTGATATGCACAGGTTTTTTGCACTTTATAATTCATACTGAACCCGGGTTCATCCACGAGGGGGCTCATTCTCTGAGCCCCCAGTGGTTACAGGTTGTACATCCACTGAGATTGAACATAATAGATTATTATATCTAGCAGGCCCATTATGTTGAATATGGCTGGAAATACAATATTATGCTGTTTTTAGATGTTTTTAATTTTTGTGTATCATTGATATGTGTTTGCAAAGATTGTAATAAAGACATTTTTTTGATTGATACATATGGTCTGCAGTGGTGCTGTTTATAGGGGTATCTTTTTTCTTATAGTATTATGTAATAAAATGTTATTGCTTCATCAATAGCAACACATCCAAAACGGCTAAATTGTCAGGAAACTCAAGGGGTAAAAACCCTGGAATGCAAAGTGTTTAAAGAGACGATGAAAAATGATCTCCTAGGAGAAAAATTAGTAGAAAAGTGAATTGAATAAGGGCCAATATGTATAAAATTAATACTTATAAATCTATATGTCCAAGGTAAACTGTCAGGTAGGATCTCCTGACTTGATTATGCAACTCACTGCATTCACCATAAATCTTATTGTTTTCCCACATATCTATCGTATAACAAGAAAAGGCCAGCAATACCATGATCACTCTATGTTTCAGCATGATTGTGATTGTCCTAACATGGTTCAAAAAATAAAAGTAGTCACAAGGGAAAGAGAACCAGACGTTCTAATAACTAAAAATCTAAGGTTAATATTGCAACTTATTCTGTAAGTTAATATGTAATTGCGCTTACTTACAGCTACTGCCAGGTTGAGAACAGTGTAGTTAGTTTCCTCTGGACCAATAGACATATGGCGCTGAAAGGTAGCTTGATTTGGCTGGTAAAAGCTCACTGTATTGCCAAGCTGTGTTATGTTGCTCTTTTCTAGGTCTCTAACCCTTTAGAAGACAAGTATAAAAACAAAACATTAGTGCAAATGTATTAAAGAGAAACATAACTGTTATTTTCAATAAAAATAACTCCTGTGTCTTATTCTGTTAAAATCATATCATGTACTTATTGTATTATACTATTTTCTTTGAGGTTTACAGTATGTAATGGTAACAGAAAAAATATTATTTTATTGTTTATAACTAGCATTTTTAATAAAGAACAAGTGAACAAATGGCATTCAACGTTTCCAAAATGAGTTATAGCAATTGTAAACATGTCCAACCAAGAGACTAGTCACAATGCAGATCTCTAAAACAGATGGCTAAAGCTTCTTTTTCCTCTAGGAAACTTGATTGCATATGTAATCATGTAATCATGCTGCTAAGCGATCATGTTTCCAATCATTTCCACTACCCACGATTGCGACACTATCCATCAGATGCAAATGCATTAAAATTGCGCAGTCCGGCAATTGCGTTTTGAGGAAAAACAAATCGCATTAGTGAAAAAACAGCACCGTTATTTCCATGTTGATCATGGTGCTGTTACAATTGTCAAAATGGGCACGATACCGATTTTCAGAACAAATTACATCCAGTGGAAAAGAACCCCTAAAGGACTCACGAGGTGACATGTGACAGGATGAGATAGACATGTGCATGTAGAGTGCCTAGTCCACAAATAACTAGGCTGTGTTCCTTTTTTTTCCTCTGCCTGAAAAGTTAAAAATCTGGTATGTAAGTGGCAGTTCCTGTCTGGGTCGGGACCGGGTCGGACTCTAGCGTAACCCTCACTGATGAGGAATTGCAGCCATAAAACACTTTTGTGGCAGTAAAAGGCTTCTAAGAGCAGGAAAGAGATAAAAAGGTCAATAGTGCATATATTTTAGCCCTGGCATACTTCAATTAATGCGTTATTGAGAAAAGGCCATGAAACAGTAAAAGCTTAAAAAGTTGTTTTAAATATAAAATAAAACTGCAAGATAACTTTAAAAGTCTTTTTTAGAAGGAGGAGGACAGATACAATTGTTTATCTCAGTTTTCTTTTTCGCCTCGAATGTCCTTTAAAGGGAACCTAAACTGAGAAGGATATGGATTTTTCCTTTTAAAATAATACCAGCTGCCTGACTCTCCTGCTGATGCTGTGTCACTAATACATTCAGCCACAGCCCCTCAACAAGCATGCAGATCAGGTGCTCTGACTGAGGTCAGACTGGATTAGCTGCATGCTTGTTTCAGGTCTGTGATTCAGCCTCTACTGCAGCTAAAGAGACCAGCCGTGTCAGAATTCTAGCGGTTTTATTTATGGATGAAAAGCTGTCCTATGTATATGTTTTAAGTTTTAATGTTCTATGCAAAATTTCATTGTAAACTGTAAAGTTAGAGGACTTCTTTTTAAATATTGTTCTAAGACCTCTCAGCATATTCCAGGCTGTGAAGCTTATAAGATTATTCTAGTTACAAGAAGACAAAACATTCTGTGTTTATGCTAAGAAGCATCTTTCAAATGTCAAGGTTATAAGATAAGTGTACTGTGTGAAAGACTGGAAACAAGTTTTAAAACTCACTTTACTGCAGCAATCTTATATATATATATATATATATATATATATATATATATATATATATATATATATATATATATATATTTGCTCAGTTATTACACATAAATATTAATAATCAATACAGACCTTCTAAAGGAAGAAATAGTTATTGTTAAACCCTATAATTACAAATAATAGAATGTATTACTTTGAAATACATTTAAAAGCTGGATTCTGCCAGTGATGCTTTGGGTCTGTGAAACATTTTCGTGGGATTGTTTTGGTTCTGGAGGATTGTTGACATGTACTACAAGGTTGTTACAGCCAGCAAGAAAAGATAACATTCCCCAGCCAGAGAAAGTCAAAATATGAAAAATATAAAACAATAGAAGAAGTTTTCCCAATTAGTTAAAGTTAAATGGTGACATCTGGTGGTTGAAAATATTATATTTATATCTTCTTAAGAAAGGCAAATATGTAGAAAATGATTTTATATTATTACATTTTAAGATGCAATTATATTTTATATGATTAATTGTTTTAAGAAGAATTATTAATTGTTTTAAGAAGAATTATTTAATAAGCTTTATATTTAAATAAGTATATTAGAATGTTTCAATAAGCCTTGAATTGCTGAAGACTCTTACAGTGTCAACCTGACCAATCTTATGTCTGGGAAAGAACAGACACATTCCAAACTAATTAGCAGAAGGACACATTATCAGAAATGCATCATAAATTACATTGTTTACTGTTTGGAAGTCCCAATGTCTGGGGCAAAAAAGTCAACCAGCAGACCAGATGGCTGGTGACGTCCATTTTTAATTAACTGCGTCAGAAATGACCTAATCAGAATTTAAAAACAATAATATTATGATTTAGGTATTCAAAACATGATAAAGCATTGACGCATGGAAGCTTTAGCCAATCAGAACCTGGGATTTAGGGAGATTCCAGATTAGGCAGCCATATTGTATCCAATCACTATAAAAGTAGGAGCTGAAAGCTCATAGTTTGCAGAAGCCCAACAATCTCCTGAGAAGAATTGCATCAACAAAAAGAAAACATCCGTGGGCACCAAATACAGAAGCGTTATTTATTCCAGCAGTTTGCACATACAGACATTTGCAGATGTAGATTTAAATATACATCACCGCTCCAAAGTAGCTGGCAGTAGACAGAGTGGATGGTAAGGTCGACAATTGTTTCGCGCTAACCAGCGCTTTATCATAGACAGGACTCCATGGCGGGGAGAAGCTCACCGCCATTCCCTCTGCTCGGCGTTATAAGAGCAACGCCGAGCCTTCCTCCAATCATCAGGTCCGCCCCCCGTCGTCACCTCCCCCATACGGAAGGCGGAAGTGAGTGAGCGCTCCATGATGGAGCGCAGCGCAACACCTACGTCACTTCCAAGACTCTGAGCTGCCCGGCGCACACTCACATCATAACGAGGCGAGGTGCGTTACCAGGGCAACATGTCGTTTAGACAAAGATCCCACTGGAGGCCTAAAAGAGACAGGCCGCCAGTGCTGGGATTTTTTAGAGTCAGGGTTAAATGGGGAATATAAGTGAAGACCAGGGACGGACCAGACCGACCGGAACAGAGGCTACCCAGGTACATTATAGACCATGCTGTTAAAGGCTATTGATATTCAAATAGATATTTTTGCAAAGGTACAAAGGAGGAAAGGTTACCCACAGACACCAGCCACCAGGGGCAGTATAGTGATTAAAGTGTTACCACCAAAGTAGTATAATAGAGAGAGGTGAATGAGAGACAAAAGGATAGGCCCTCCAACCAAAGGGACATTTTATCTGTAATCTTCCAGGAAAACACTCAATTCATTTCGATCATTAAAGCCACAAGGGCCCTCTGCGTTTGTTCTAGAAATTAATAGAGCTTCTCTCTGGGATAATAATCTCCTCCTATCTCCTCCACGTCGAGGGGCTTTAACCAATTCTAGACCTACGATTTTTAAGACATCTGCATTCCCATCATGGAACTCTCTAACATGGCCAATCAGCCTTTGTGCTCCCACACCATTTTTGATTGATCGGCGGTGCTCCACCAATCTTTCTCGTATAACTACCTGTTGTGTTGAGTGAACCCAGCTCACTGCATATACCTACTACCTGTTGTGTTGAGTGATCCCAGCTCACTGCATATATCTACCATCCACCCGAGATGGACAAAATGGACAAACCAGGTAGAGGAAGAGGTAGAGGCAGACCCAGAGGAAGGCCACCTGTCACCGGCAGGTCTGTGCGAGGTGGTGTGGATGTGATTTCGTGCGACCCTGCCCCAAAGTACAGTGCTCAGAAGAAGGCATGTGCCATCACTTCCCAAAATTGTGAGGAGGTGATTAAGTATTTAACACAGAACACCTCATCTCCCGCAGCCAGTGCCACCAGCACTAGTACAAGCACCACATCCGCTGCATTTGACACTTTGCAGGAGTTATTTGGTGGTGGTGGTGAAATCACTGATTCACAGCCACTACTGCAACAACAAGAAGAAGGCGCAGGTACACCATCTCATACGTCTGAGTTAGGTGGCGATAGTATGGATGTAACGTGTGAGGAGGAGGATGATGAACCACCTGATGTTGGTGCAGCTGTGGAGGTGTCTGAGAAAAGTGAAGCTGGGCAGGAGGATTATGACGATGATTATACGGATGCCACGTATGTTCCCAATAGAGGAGATGACCAGTCCAGGAGGACAGTTCAGAGGGGGAGTCAGAGAGTAGGAGGAGACGAGTCCATGATAGAAGCAGAGGGAGCTTGTCCTCAGAAACAGCTGGGGGCAGTGTCCGGCGTCATGTATCGCCAGCTATGGCCAGCCAGCCAACATGCCCTTCAATGTCAGCTGCTGATGCCACCGTAGCGCCCTCACCCCAGGGGGGCTCAGCGGTTTGGAAATTTTTTAACGTGTGTGTCTATGATCAGAGCAAAGCCATCTGTTGTCTCTGCCAGCAAAAATTGAGCCGAGGAAAGGCCAACTCTCACGTAGGGACAAGTGCCTTACGAAGGCACCTGGAGAAAAGGCACAAACAGCTATGGCAAGAACACCTGAGGAAAAGCAGCACCCCTCAAAAGACAAGCCACCCTCCTTCTCTTCCTCCTTCAGGTGCATCATCTTCTTCATCCACTTTCTCCCATGCACCTTCACAGCCACCCTCCTCCACACCGCCTCTTCCCTTCAGCGGTTCCTTCTCCTCTGCCCACAGCAGTAGCCAGCTGTCTGTAAAGGAAGTATTTCAGCGTAAGCATCAAATGTCTGCCGATCACCCTCTTGCCCGGTGTCTGACAGCTGGCGTGGCGGAACTATTAGCTCGCCAGCTATTACTATACAAGCTGGTGGAGTCATAGGCTTTCCGTAAGTTTGTGGCCATTGGTACACCGCAGTGGAAGATACCAGGCTGCAATTATTTCTCACAAAAGGCCATACCCAAATTGTACCGTGCAGTGGAGAGGCAAGTGGTGTCATCTCTTGCGAAGAACGTTGGGTCAAGGGTCCACCTGACCATGGATGCCTGGTCTGCCAAGCACGGGCAGGGCCGCTACATTATGTACACAGCCCATTGGGTCAACCAGGAGACCGATGGCAGCAAGCAGGGAGTATGTGACTGCGCAGCGGACCAACTGGTGACACGTCCACGGCTTGCAGGCAGGCCTCCTGCCACCTCCTCTCCGCCTGCAACATCCTCTTCACCGTCGTCATCTTCCTCCTCCTTAGCTGGTGCCGCCATCTCCTCTCCAGCTACACAGCCCCCGCATGCCAGGTATGACGGTGTCACGCCATCTTGACATGTCTTGCCTAAAAGCGCAGAGTCACACTGGAGCAGATCTCCCGGCTGCTCTTAACAAACAGAGCAATGGCTGACCCCGCACCACTGTTAACAAACAGTGGAGCAATGGCTGACCCCGCACCAGCTGGAGATCGTCAACATGGTGTGTGACAACGGCAGCAATCTCCTTTCCGCTTTGAATTTGGGAAAGCTGACGCATGTACCCTGCATGGCACATGTGCTGAATCTGGTCCTGCAAAGATTTGTGTCCAAGTACCCAGGCTTACAGGACGTCCTGAAGCAGACCAGTAAGTTGTGTGGGCATTTCAGGCGCTCTTACACGGCCATGGCATGCTTTGCGGAAATTCAGCGTAGAAACAACTTGCTGGTGAGAAGCCTAATTTGTGATAGCCCGACTCGCTGGAATTCCACCCTGTTATAATTTAGGTAGGCCTCAGTTATTAGGCCTGAGTTTTATGTAAAAGGTTTGTCCGCAGAGTATGCCTTTAAAATAAATAGAGTTTCTTGTGATTCAGGCAGAAGCATCTCAGTGTCTGCGTGTAGCAGATGATACACGCAGATACGGAGAACATGTTCCCGAAAGAAGGCCACAGGCCTACACTGACCTCAACACGTACACCACAAGAACAATCAACATAGGCCATGTTTACCAAAATACCACATTCCAGTAAGTAAGGGAAAAGGGACATTAAATATTAATCGAGTAGGCGGGTATTATGACACCACGAGGGGGCTCAGCCAATAGTCTGGTCTGTGGGAGGGCGAAGATGAGGTCACATTTAACTCTTTCCTAGTCGGTATTAAAGACCCGGGACGAGCGGACAGAGGGCATTCTGACTCTGATTCCTGCTCTGCTTCCTACTTCAGGCTACCTAGATGCTGACTGGGACCTCTAAGTATTTTCATTCTTCATGTAATCTGATCTAATGTATGCTGTACATAGGTAGTCTAGATGTAACTTAGAATAGATTTAAGAAGACCTGATTACAGTCACTAGGAAGGTAATCAAGAGCTGTAACGCCAAGAACTTAAACATGATTATTGGCTTGACTGGGATATGATGAACTGTATCTATCTGTATTTCTGTTTCCTGAATAAATAACGTGAATATTGAAGAAGCCTGGGAAAAGTCTAGCTTCTGCTTGCTGTGATGAGTCCTGTGTGCAACTCTTGCTGATGAGTTTGCTGGTGCCGGAAAAAAAGGTGATTAGAACAGTTTATAACACACCCTGCTGATGTTCTCTCGCCTGTTTGACCAGGAGAAAGCAGTCACCCAGTACCTCTACAATTACAGTAGAAAGACACAATCTGGAAAGATGGGGATGTTGTGACCCAACAACTGGACACTGATGCGAAATGCATGCAGGGTCATGCAGCCCTTTGAGGGGTTGACCAAACTGCTGAGTAGCGCTGAAGGCACCATCAGCGACTTGATATCCTACGCTTACTTCCTGGGGCGTGCGCGCGAGGAGTCGTGTGGGGAAGGAGAGGAGTCAGACTCGGATGATGATGATGAGGAAGGTGTTTCTGTGGAGGAGGAAGTGGCGGCGGAAGAAGAACAACCACGGCAGCCATCACAGGGGGCTTCTGCTGCTCCACGTTCCCGTGGTATTGTTAGTGGCTAGGGGGAGGAAGAGGACTTGCGCTCCGTCACTCGGGAAGAGGAAGAGGAGATGGAGAGTACGTCTGCATCCAGCTTTGTGCAGATGGCCTCTTTCATGTTGCCCAGCCTGTTGAGGGACCCCCGTATCAAAAAACGTAAGGCGAATGAGCTGTACTGGGTGGCCACGCTATTAGACCCTCGGTACAGGCATAAAGTGGCGGACCTGTTACCAACTCACCAGAAGGCGGAAAGGATGCAGCACATGCAGAACAAGCTGGCAATGATGCTTTACAATGCGTTTAAGGGTGATGTGACAGCATAACACAATCAAGGTACCACTGGCAGTAATCCTCCTCCTCCCAAGTCCACACCGGCAAGGACAGGACACTCCGGCGATCTCAGGGTGATGTCGGACATGCGGTCATTCTTTAGTCCAAAACCTCGCCGTAGCCCTTCCGGATCCACCCTCCACCAACGCCTGGACCGGCAGGTAGCCGACTACCTGGCCTTGAGTGTGGATGTAGACACTGCGAGCAGCGACGATTAACCCTTGGTCTACTGGTTGCGCAGGCTTGACCTGTGGCCAGAGCTGTCCCACTTTGCCATACAACTTCTCTCTTGCCCTGCCACAAGCGTCCTGTCAGAATGGACCTTCAGTGCAGCTGGAGGCATTGTCACTGAGAAGAGAAGTCGCCTAAGTCACGACAGTGTTCAGTACCTGACCTTTATCAAAATGAATGAGGCACGGATCCTGGAGGGCTACTGCACGACCAAAGACTAAGTCAGTCCCCACACACAGCATCTCTGCCTGCAGGCCGCTTGACTGCCTTCTCCGCCACCACCAACAGGGTCCAGGACTGTAGGCGGATTCCTGAATTTTTAAGGCCGCTGCTAGCAGCGGCCGCTATACTAATTTTTCTGGTGCGTGTACATGCATGCCTAATTTTTCTGGCTGCACTGTGGGCGGCTCTAACAAAAAGAAAAGCCATGTACATGTGCCTATTCCCCTTCGTGATCATTACCTTGCCGCGGTGAAGGGGCTTGCGTATCACAATGAAGCAATGACCACCGGCTATATGAGTGTCTCGGGTGGGGGTGGCACACCAAAGATAATAAGGTCGTTGCTTCATTGTGGTCAGACCAAATTTGATCAGCTGGCCCATTACCCATGGTCAGTGGTCACAATGGCAGACTTGACCTCCATAACACATTCTCTCCGGAGACCAACCAGGTGAATCGCAGTGAAGGCACCATCAGACTTTCCCTCCATAACTGGTTCTCGTTAAAGGATTTTAAGTACATTCATTTCAATAGGGCCTCAAAAGTCCTCCTGAGTCCTGTATTGTTATTTTTGGTCACTACCTCGGGGCGGCCATGCCTGCAGCCCTCCTTGCCTGGGTGTGTGGTGCTACAACTCTGGACCGGAATCACACCAGGAAGGTTTCCACGGCCATTACCCTTGGTCACAATGGCAGACTTGCCCTCCATAATAGATTCTCGTTGCCGGTACTAAACAGCAAGTAAAAATGTAATGTAAAAAAAATAGATGTAATCTTTAGCAATGGTAGAGAAAGAACCATCAAAAGTTGATAAGGCAGACAGACATTACTTAACCAGACATCACTGAGTGAGGAAGTGCAATCTCGCCATAGTGCGCACTGTGCAGTAGTCCACAGCTGTTTGCGGTGCATTACACAGTGAGTTTGGTGTTTCAGTGTGAAGCAGTACACTAATTACACTCCCTGATTGATGTATACACATGCAAGATGTTTGAAAGCATTTTAGGCCTGCAATTTAGCATTCAATGTGATTCCTGCCTTTAAAACGCTGCTTTGTGTCAAATCCAGATTTTTCCCTGGGACTTTTGGCATGTATCCCACTCCGCCACCTAAGGGTCCAGGTATTAGGCCCCTTCAAACATGTTTTCCATCACTTTTGTGGCCAGCATAATTTTTTCTATTTTTGAAAGTTCGCCTCCCCATATGAAGTCTATTGCGGTTCGTGAACTTTTCCGCGAACCGAACCTTCCGCGGAGGTTCGCGAACAGGGTTCGCGAACCGAAAATCGGAGGTTCGCGACATCACTATTCTCTTATGACAAGCATTTGGTTCATATGTAGTTGGAATATTATCAGGGATACAATCTCTTGGTACGATGGGACTTGGGGTTTGTAGTCAAATTACTATTTTATTGAATTCCTCCCATTCTGATGAAAAAATTTGATTGTTGTCATTCTGAGTACAATAATATTAATAATATCATCATATACATCACCATGATATAAACAGCATTTGCAGTGTAACATACATTTTGGACTATAAGACACTTTTTCTTGGGAGAAAACTCAGTGCATCTTATGGTCCAAAGGTGTCCTCGATAAGTGCCCCCTCTGTACTCCTTTGCCGTCCTGTGTCGACACAGGAGAGCACAGGGGGGAATATTACACACTGGGGGCACAGTGGAAACAGGAGAGCACGGGCAGATAGTACAGAGGGGACACGAGGGGGCAGATGGCACATGGGGGACACAGGAGGGCACATGGTACACAGGAAGGCATGGAGGAAGATGGCAAATAGGGGACAAAGGAGGGCATGGGGAAGATGGCACACAGGGGACATCAGACGGAGGGGGTACAGGGGGGCGGATGGCACACAGGGGACACAGGAAGGCACAGGGGGGCAGATGGCACAGAGGACACAGTCAGGCACAGGAGGAAGATGGCACAAAGGGGACAAAGGAGGGCAAGGGGGAAGATGGCACACAGGGGACACCAGACAAAGGGGGTACAGGGGGCGGATGGCACACAGGGGACTCTGGACAGAAGGGGTACAGGTGAGGCAGATGGCACACAGGCACACAGGGTACACCAGACAGGGGGGCACAGGGGGGACAGATGAGACACAGTGGGACCCTAGGGTCACCACAGACACAGGAACAGAGAATGAGACAGGTCTGCAAAGGATAGAGGGGACACAGGGGGACATAGGCGGACACAGGGAAACAGAGGAGACAAAGGGGGGATAGAGGAGGTTATCAGGAAGACAGAGGAGGTCATAAGAGGACACAGGCGGACAAAGGAGGACACAGGAGGAACAGAGAATGACACAAGAGATACAAAGAAGGCACAGGGTGGATACAAGGGAGACATAATAACTGGGGAGGACTGAGGGAAGAAGATCTGCAAAATGCCCCTGCACCATGGATGCACCAGGTTTAGTATATTTGTTTACCCTGGTTTTTGTCCTCTTAACATAGGTACACCTTATGATGAGGAGGGTCTTATGGTCTGAAAAATACGGTAATATGAAGTTATTCTTACAGATATGTGTAAGGTCCTTTTTGCTGCAGCAATGGTTTTCCTCCATTTATAATAGCATCTGGATTTGCAACGTGAAAAATCCAAAACTGTCTGTAAACCTCGCTTCCTGGCTTAACCCAGTTGTCATAGGCAATAGTTCCTTTTTCAATGACAACTTCCTATAAAAACAATAGATGTTAAAACATTATGGATAGATACAAAGGTTTCCCAAATAAGTCCTTATAATGGAATTTGTACAGTATACAATATCTAATGAAAATTTATTTAAAAATAAGGCCATGATGTTTTATCAATTAAAGATTAATCTAGAAAGGACTATGGCCAAATTAACTCTAAACAATATCAGCAAGTGCAATAATAATAGTTCCAGATTAATTTTACACAAGAGAAATATTGGTCATTTTGAGTCACAGTGTATTGACCACCTTATATTAAAGGACCGCTATCATGAAAAATGGTAAAATTTAAAATACACAAGTATTCATATGTATAAAATGTACATATGTTTGAGGGTAAAATGTGCTATAAATTTCTTTATTGCTACATCGCTGTCACTTAAGTTACAATAGTTTGTAAGCATCCAACAGATCCGACAGGATTTGGACTAGTACTTCTCATGGGGGATTCTCATGTTTTTTTTTATTTTCAATAATGGCAGATGCTCAGTCCAACTGCCAATATAGCATGTACACATGTATTTTACATTTTACAATTTTCCTGATGGTGTAACACAGGTTTATTTATTTATTTATTGTATTTATAAAGCGCCAACATATTACACAGCGCTGGACGTTAAGGTTACAGACAATACTTAGGGGTCACGTACAGCAATAAGACAATACAGGAATACATGCAAACCAAAGTTACAATATGTGTTAATTGCATATTTAATTCACCAGCATGTAAAAAAATAATTTGTCCAGTTCCATCCCTATATAGTGACCCATTGCCAATGGAGTATCATAGGACTGCTCTAGGGAGTGATCTGCACTATTCAGTACAGCTCATGAGAAGAAGTGGTCCATGCATCTGCTGCTTCCATTTCACAAAATTTTCCAGCGCCACACAGAGATTTTATTACTTTTATGCCATCGGATGGTGAAAGGGTGTGGTGACACCTCTGTGTGCTGTGCCTATTCCCTTTCCTACCTGCAAATAACATAAAATAGATACTAGCATTTAAAAGAACCCTACTAGAAGAGCTCATAAACTCCTTCATAAAATATTTTATGTCATCATAACTACCATTGTGATCACTAAGGATCATAAAAATCCTGACCCATAATTGCCTTTCTGTTCTGAGGTTAATTTTAATAAATATGTATTAATGTCACTATAAATCTAGAGACCCCACAACCTACTAGTCTCAATGAAGTCACAGTCCTCAGAAAGATAGTGGATTTAACCAGGCAGTCTTAGAAGCAAGCTTAACTGGTTCAGTGCCCGCATACAGTATATCTACACCCAGGCAGACTTAATCTCAGCACCTGGGGCGTAAATATACGCATCTCTGTCGCGACCGCCGCTGTCCGCACCTCTGCTCAAACACTCATTCACTCTGCTGCCCGATAGTAGGGAGATCAGTGAATGGGAAGGCAGTTCCCATTCATTGATCTAAGTCCCTGTTCCAATAATCGGCAGCATCAATGAGATCGGTCATTGTAACTTAACAAAGTAGCACTTCCACGCATTACTTCCTGAGGATGTCTTGTGGCCAAACAGTAAAATTACACAACATTCATTTTATTTTTATTTTTTTTATAAAAACACCTTTATTGTCATTTTTTTTAAATAAAAAGACATTTAAAATGTACCCCTTACCTCCCATGCTCTACCATAGCTACCAAAAAAAAACTTATGCATAAAAAAAAGACAATTAAAAAAAATACATAAATAGTTACCTTAGTGGCTGAGCTTTTTTAATATGTATGTCCAGAGAGTATCCTCTATAATAAAACCCCTGTGTCTGTGCCTCCTGTCTCTGTGTAGCGTTGTCCATGCTTTTGGTCACTGCGCATGTGCACAGCACGGACCCAGAGACAGGAGGCAGGGGACGGGACCAGGGAGTCGAGCGGGCCTGTGGCGGGCTGGGCTGGTGGCGGGCGCGCTCGCACCCAGGAACACAGACCTAGAGCCTGTTTTTATACGGGCTTAGGTCTACTAGTTACTTTTCTATAATACACTATGGGCTTTTAATTAGTGATGGATGCAAAACTGAAAAAAAAAATGCACCCTTATTTCAAAATAAAATATTGGCGCCATTGTACTAGAGAAATATTTTAAAAGTTGAAATACCCGGGACAAATAGGCAAATAAAATGCATGGGTTTTAACCACAGTAGAACGTTTTATTTTAAAACTATAATGGTCGAAAACTGAGAAATAATGAATTTTTTAATAAAATGTTCTTATTATTCCCGTTAAAATGCATTTAGAATAAGACAATTCTTAGCATAATGTACCACCCAAAGAAAGCCTAAGTGGTGGTGAAAAAAGCAAGATATAGATAATTTTGTTGTGATGAGTAGTGATAAAGTTATTGGCGAATGAATGGAAGGAGCGCTGAAAGGTGAAACTTGCTCTGGTGCTGAAGCGGAAAAACCCCTTAGTGGTCAAGTGGTTAAAGTCTTCACAGCCAGGTGGAGGAAGATTAGAGAGATTAGCAGTGAGATGATATGATCAATATTATTTCTTTCTCTGCCTACAATGTATGCAGGCAGTGTCTAGCTTCTGTGGGGGTCTCTTTTCTACTATAGCAGTAATAAAAGGACCCCTTTTAGCCAGGGCCTTCTTAAAGGGACACTGTAGGGGGGTCAGGGGAAAATGAGTTGAAGTTACCCGGGACTTCTAATGGTCCCCCACAGACATCCTGTGCCCGAGCAGCCACTCCCCAATGTTCCAGCCCCGCCTCTGGTTCACTTCTGGAATTTCAGACTTTAAAGTCTAAAAAACCACTGCGCCTGCGTTGCCGTGTCCTCGCTCCCGCTGATGGCACCAGGAGTGTATTGTGAAGGCCCAGTATGGTCTGTGCCTGCGCCGTGCGCTCCTGGTGACATCAGGGGAAGCAAGGACGCGGCAACGCAGGTGCAGTGGTTTTCAGACTGTAAAGTTTGAAATTCCAGAAGTGAACCGGAGGCGGGGCCGGAGCATCCGTGAGTGGCTGCGCAGGCACAGGATGTCTGCGGGGGACCATTAGAAGCCCCGGGTAACTTCAACTCATTTTCCCCCGACCCCCCTATAGTATTCCTTTAAGTAAAAATAAGAAGGCAGACACCACCAGCAGCACTTTATTATAGTAGTTATATTGAGATGTGACAGAATGATGAGGTGAAGAATGGCTCAAAGGAGTGGAGTATCACTGAATGCGGAGTGACTTTCACCTTTTTATCTACCACAGTACTGAATGTATGGATTTTTTTCATTGTGAATGCTGAATTGCTTAGCTTTGTCAGCTGTTAGTGTGATAGAAGGGTAGGACCCAACTATGCTTATAAATACCCAGCTTCCCTGTGGCTGTATAAATCCCTCCCCATTGTACAATAAAGGTGCCATTGCTGATCCTTTTCCTCTAATACTTTTAGTCCTGAACAAGCATGTGGCAGATCAGGGGTTTCTGACATTTTTGTCAGATCTGACAAAACTAGCTGCATGCCTGTTTCTGGTGTGATTCAGACACTACTGAAGTCCAGGGACGGCCCTGCCATAGAGGCAAAGGGGGTCATTGCCACAGGGCCCCCAACCTCTACAGGGTCCCCTGCACTGCCAGACCCTGGGAATTGTTCTCCCCTCCCTCAGATTAGATGTTACTATGCCCTGCTCATCCTTTCTGCTCCTGTGCTCTCCCTCTCTCCCATGTAAAATTCAGACCGCGACAATTACTCACCCTCTGCCCCGTTGACAGTGGCTGTATTCAACATTACAGTGATGGCATTCTTCTGTATCTTTAAGGGACCCACTTGATGACCTCATCAAGTATGGATCCTTACAACACAGAAGAATGCCGTCATTGTAATGTTGAACACAGTCGCTGTCAACTGGCCCCCATGGCACCTTAAATTGGCCCTGCCAGCTAAGGACTGCCAGGCAACCTGTATTATTTCAAAGGAAATAAATATGGCAGCCTCCATAGTCTTACTACAGTTTTACTTTAAAATTCACATTCATTTGTGAATATTTGCATGCCCTGGAAGCCAGCATATGAAGATTTGCACAAACACAAATTTTTATGTGAAAAATTGCATGTGAAAAACTTTATATTTTCTTCCAAAAAGCTAAAGAGTCGGGAAATTGTGGCCTGGCAGGAAGGGAAAATTATATTAAATGGTTTTTTTTACATGATTTTGGGTTTAAAGATTTTATATACTCAAAATGTATACTAGACTTGACAAATTTTGTCAAGACGTCATGCTGCATGGTCCCATCACTCTTGCTGCTCTACCGTTGCTGAAGCCCTCTCGCTCTGCTCTGCTCACTCTGCTCTGCCGACAGTGATCACAGGGTGAGGAGTCAATGAAATCAGCTCCTGACCGACTCGCGGAGCTCTGTTGTCATAGCGACAGCAGGATTGGCAGTAGCAGGCGGGTCTGTGTGGCGCAGTAATTGAAATCTATGCCCTTGAAGAGATAACACGTCTCAAGCAAGCATGCAATGTCAGTGATCTCTAAATTGTGGTAAACACTTTCAATTATAATTTGCCAATCACTGACCAATTTTACCACCGCCATGTAGTTTGAGGGCCAATATATTTTAAATACTTTGAACAGATTGTGTAGGTAAGCTCTCATACTACATGGAGGTGGTAAAATTAGCCAATCATTGGCAACTAAAAATTGGATGTGTGTATTCATCCTTAAAGTGTACCAGATATCAGCATAATGAGTGTATTTATACTTACCTGGGGCTTCTTCCAGCCCCATGAGGTGTGTGGGCTCCCTTTGCCGCCCTCTCCGGGCGCTCCGTTCACTTGTAATCCCACCCGGTACTTTGGCAAGTTGTGTCCAGTCGTGCTCTTCTGCACATGTGTGCCCCCGCTGTGCTTCCTCTCCTGGGAGCGTTCCCCACCTCTGCAGTACTACAGTGCAGGCGCAGAATGTTCCCGAACGTCACATGCGCAGGAGAGCATGGCTGTTCAGATTACCAGGAGCAATTACAGGTGAACGGAGTGGCCAGAAAGGCCAGAAAGGGAGCCTACCCACCTCATGGGGCTAGAGGAAGCACCAGGTAATTATAAATACACCCATTATGCTGAACTCTGGTTTCCCTTAGGCCTAGGAACAGTTCTAACCAGGGTCGGACCATCAACCAGGCACCTCAAGCACCTGATTGGGGCCCCTTCGGTGTCAAAAGGGCCTCCCTCTGAGCCTCATAGAATGCTGTGGCTGCCGGCCTTCCGCACTGTGTATGGATCTGATTAGTGGCCCCATCACCGCCGGCGCTGTGCTGTACAATTACCCGTGCCCGCCTGCTCCCAGCTCTCTGCTCTGAGGCTGGCTGGCTGAGCGTCGCCGTTGCCATGGCAAACAGACGCTCTCCAGTCCAGTCCTCAGCGAGCGAGCGAATCAGCGTGCGCCAGCGTCCCGTTACTTCCGCCTCGTCATCATGTCAGTTGCTGCTGACGTCATTTGTCCTCGCTCTCTCCCTCCCTCCTTGCTCAGTAGTGAGAGAGCATAGCGCAGGCTGAGGCAGGTCAGTGTCAGTGAGAGCCTGGAGACAGGCAGCTCTGCTATTCAGAAATGTCAATTCATTCATTTGGAATATGATATGGTCATCATGTGTAATATATATACACACACACACACACACACACACACACGTACGTGTGTGTGTATATGTGTGTGTGTGTATATATATATATATATATATATATATATACATATATATATATATATATACAGTGTGTGTGTGTGTGTGTGTGTGTGTGTGTGTTTGTGTGTGGGGGGGGGGGCATGAGAGAGGGGGGCCCAAATCTGCCATTTTGCTTAGGGCCCCATTTGGCCTTAATCCGGCTCTGATTCTAACACGTTCTAACACAGAGTTTCATAAGATACAGCACTACTGAATCTCCAATGCAAACAGTCGTGTTACTGCTGCTGCTGCTGCTTCTACTGCTACTATTACTGCCATCACATATGCTTCTATAATAACTGCTACTAAAATAAGTTAAATTACTCTTATCAAAGTATCAAATACGCCTTTAACTGCTACACCTAGTTAGTATTAATTGAAAGGCTCAATTTATTAGAAGTAACCTAAAAACTCAGCAATGCCAAGTAGTCCATCTATTCATTTTTTTCTGAAAACTCATATAATTCAGTGGTGTAGATATTGTTCACACACACAGTCTGCCCATACTAAAACTATGCTAGCATTCAAGTAAACTGTAACCAGGTAGGTTTCCAATACATTTTTGGCTATTCAGCTTTTTTTTAAAGGACAACCAAAGTGATATGTGACATGATGAGATAGACATGTGTATGTACAGTGCCACGAGCACAAATAACTAGGCTGTGTTCTTTTTTTTACTTTCTCTGCCTGAAAGAGTTAAAAAAAAACAGGTATGCAAGTGAAAGTTTCTGTCCGGGTCGGGATCAGGTCGGACAGGGTCTGACTAAAGCATAACCCTCACTGATTAGTAATTACAGCCATAAAATACTTTTCTGTCAGTAAATAGCTTCTGAGCGCAGGAAAGAGGTATAAAGAATCAAAAAATTCATAGATTTGAGCTCTAGGATACTTCAATGAAGGTGTCATTGAGCAGAGAAAATAAAACAGTAAGAACTTAAAAACTAGATTTATATATCTAAAAAAGTTATTTTTAGGAGAACGGGGGTGGATAAAATAGTTTTTCTCATGAGCTTATTTTCACCTTGGATGTCCTTTAAATAGACACTGAAGCGGAAAAAAAATTATGATATAATGATTTGTATGTGTAGTATAGCTAAGAAATAAAACATTAGGAGCAGAGACACAAGTCTAATATTCGTTTCCAGTACAGGAAGAGCTAAGAAACTCCAGTTATCTATACAAATTGCCATTGAGCTCCACAACTTTCAAAGTCGCAGAGAGCTCTGTGTTCTACAGGCTGTTATAATCCAATAATAATCCAAACATTTGTATAGCGCTTTTCTCCTGTCGGACTCAAAGCGCTCAAGAGCTGCAGCCACTGGGACACGCTCAAGAGGCCACCCTGCAGTGTTAGGGAGTCTTGCCTTGAACTCCTTACTGAATAGGTACTTGACCTAGCCAGGATTCAAACCCTGGTCTCCCATGTCAAAGGCAGAGCCCTTAACCAGTACACCATCCAGCCACCTTATCTTAACTGTATTGTTCTTTCTTTTGCAGAGAACAGTTCAGGACAGGTCAAAAGTTCACTGCCTGTTCTGTAAAAAAAACTAGTCTCTTTAAGACTAGAAAATTTATATTAGAGTACCATATGTAGTGTACCAGGTATACAGCCAGACAGGGGCGTATCTAGAGGGGAGCAGTTCCTGTGATCGCTGGAGGGAGGGTCCCAACTACTACTCTTTCCTTCCTCTGATACAGGGGACTACACTTCAGATCAGGTGTTTGTGTGGCTACACTTGTTATGGGGATGGAGATCATGATGGCCACACTTGTTTTATGATCCGTTTTGAGATGGGCCTCAAGGCCGTGACGGGCACCAAAGGGATACAAGGAAAGGAGTGTAAACTTTGGGGGGGTCATCAAAGTTTTGCTGGGGGGGGGGCTATGAATTGTAGTTATGCCGCTGCAGCCATGTATAGCAAGAAACTGGTACCAGCAAGCCGCTGACTTGTGCTGCTTTGTACACAATCCAGTCCTTACATGTGATGTTTTCTGGCTGATAGTGTTATCTTATGGAAGCAATGATGACTATTTACTATCACAAAAGCTTCCTAGTGCACATACAGAATTTCAGGCTTGCTGGGATATGTATATGACTGAGACTAGGCATTGGTGTTTCCTTCATTTGTCTCCTGACATTGTTTCTCATCTTTGGTATAATTGATAAAGTTCCAGCTTTCTTGGTGCTCTGGGGAGACATTTGCTCTTAAATAGTAAACTGCCCATCTGTAACCTGATTTATGAAAGCTTTTCATAACGCCCATAATATTACTTTACACCAAGCAGAGAAAACTGTGTTGTGTTAGGCAGTATGAACACACATTATTTGCGTACTATGAAATCTTATTTAATGACTATATAACCCCAAAATTATATTATAGAAATCCCAATGTATTATTGCAATCAAGCCAATGGAAACCTTTTTCAGTGCCTCTAACTACTGATAAACAATAGCTGCATACCAGAAAACAATTTGAACTATATAGCCTTGTAGTCATATCATCATCAAGCCACAGAGTGAAATAAATATGAAATAATATGCATACCATACCTTTTCTATTGTACTCTCAACCAATAAATCTCCCACAGGAAAGAGGACTCCTCCCAGGATAGCAAGCAGCCCCCCCACAACCGATCCCGCTATTAGCCAGCATGTTTTACTGCAGCACATGTTGGGTATGATGGAGAATCCACACAGAGCTGTAAGACGGTGCAAGAGGCATCAGGTCTTTATATAGTGTATATCGGAACTATGATTGATAATTCCAACATTACCATTAACTACACTGATAAAGAAAAGTCTGTCCAAAATTAAGGACCAAAGTTCAAGCAACTGCAAACCTAAGATTAGATAATAGATTGTGTGACCTCTATAGCATGTTTCTTAATTACATTGCATGTGAAATACACTGTCTGCCGTTCCACACACAGCTCACTTATTCAGTGACCTGACAGTATCTGAAACATATTCTATAGCAAGAGACTATTTCCTATTTTCCAGAGCAGTGCAAAGTTTATAGGAATACTATGGGAGGATCCCTGTGGTCCTCTGAACACAGAGCTTATGTAAGCTAACTCCACTCATAATGGGTATAGCAGATGTGCGTGAAAATCATTACTATAAATGTACAGTATCTCACAAAAGTGAATACACCTCTCAGATTTTTTAAATATTTTATAAAATCTTTTCATGGGACAACACTGAGGATATGACACTTTGATACAATGTAAATTAGTAGGGATGGGACGAATCCACAATTTCTTCGAATCCGAATCCGGATCCGAATGTAAAAAGGTTCTCGAATATCTCGAACCTTTCGAATCCACGAATCTAATGAATCCTGCACATAAGAATTGTGCGATCCATGGTATAGTTGCCCGCAGTATAGGTACCCAGGCATAGGTAGCGAGGTAAAGGTGCCTTCAGTATAGCTAGCTATATATGGGTGCCTTCAATATTGGTAGCTTTCAGTATAGGTAGCAAGGTATAGGGGCCTGCAGTATAGGTAGCAGGGTTTATGGGCCTTCAGTATAGGTAGCAGGGTATATGGGCCTTCAGTATAGGTAGCAGGGTATATGAGCCTTCAGTATAGGTAGCAGGGTATATGGGCCTTCAGTATCGGTAGCAAGGTACATGTGCCTTCAGTATCGGTAGCAAGGTATAGGGGCCTTCAGTATAGGTAGCACAGTATATGTGCTTTCAGTATTGGTAGGTAACTAGGTATAGGGGCCTTCAGTATAGGTAGTAGGGTATATGTGCCTTCAGTATAGGTAGCAGGGCATATGTGCCTTCAGTATAGGTA
The DNA here is from genome assembly GCF_040937935.1 of Hyperolius riggenbachi. NCBI lineage: Eukaryota > Metazoa > Chordata > Amphibia > Anura > Hyperoliidae > Hyperolius > Hyperolius riggenbachi. Next base: position 256,779,090 of record NC_090648.1, read on the forward strand.
GGTAGCTAGGTATAGGGGCCTTCAGTATAGGTAGTAAAGTACACGTGCCTTCAGTATAGGTAGGTAGGTAGGTAGGTAGGTAGGTAAAGGGACCTTCAGTATAGGTAGCAGGGTATAGGGCCTTAAGTATAGGTAGGTTGTAGGTAGGTAGGTATAGGGGCCTTTAGGTAGGTAGGTAGGTAAAGGGACCTTCAGTATAGGTAGCAGGGTATAGGTCCTTAATTATAGGTAGGTATGTAGGTAGGTATAGGGGCCTTTAGGTAGGTAGGTAAAGGGACCTTCAGTATAGGTAGCAGGGTATAGGGCCTTAAGTATAGGTAGGTATGTAGGTAGGTAGGTATAGGTGCCTTTAGGTAGGTAGGTAGGTAGGTAAAGGGACCTTCAGTATAGGTAGCAGGGTATAGGGCCTTAAGTATAGGTAGGTATGTAGGTAGGTAGGTATAGGGGCCTTTAGGTAGGTAGGTAAAGGGACCTTCAGTATAGGTAGCAGGGTATAGGGCCTTAAGTATAGGTAGGTATGTAGGTAGGCAGGTATAGGTGCCTTTAGTTAGGTAGGTACGTATAGGGGGTCTGTAGGTAGGTGGGTAGGTAGGTATGTATTGAGGCCTGTAGGTAGGTATAGTGGCCTGTAGGTAGGTAGGTAGGTAGGTATAGGGGCCTTTAGGTAGGTAGGTAGGTATAGGGGCCTTTAGGTAGGTATAGGGGGCCTTTAGGTAGGTATAGGGGCCTGTAGGTAGGTGGGTATAGCGGCCGGTAGGTAGGTATAGCGGCCTGTAGGTAGGTAGGTAAGGATAGTGGCCGGTAGGTAGGTAGGTATAGTGGCCTGTAGGTAGGTATAGTTGACTGTAGGTAGGTAGGTATAGTGTCCGGTAGGTAGGTAGGTAGGTAGGTAGGTATAGGTGCCTTTAGGTAGGTAGGTACGTATAGGGGGCCTGTAGGTAGGTGGGTAGGTAGGTATTGAGGCCTGTAGGTAGGTATAGTGGCCTGTAGGTAGGTAGGTAGGTATAGGGGCCTTTAGGTAGGTAGGTAGGTAGGTAGGTATAGGGGCCTTTAGGTAGGTAGGTAGGTATAGGGGCCTTTAGGTAGGTATAGGGGCCTTTAGGTAGGTAGGTAGGTATGTATAGGGGCCTTTAGGTAGGTATAGGGGGCCTTTAGGTAGGTATAGGGGCCTGTAGGTAGGTAGGTATAGCGGCCTGTAGGTAGGTAGGTATAGCGGCCTGTAGGTAGGTAGGTATAGCGGCCTGTAGGTAGGTAGGTAGGTAAGGATAGTGTCCGGTAGGTAGACACCCCCCCCGTGCCTCCTCCGCTTGCCGCCAACCCGCCCCCCCCCCCCCCCCCCCACGGCCCCCTCCGTCCCCTGTGCCTCCTCCGCTCACCCCTGCATAAGAATCTACTCACCTTTCCCGTGGAGCGCAGAGCGGCAGACCTCTTCGTTACTTCCCTGTTCCCTCTAGTGGCCGGACCGGCTCTTACTGATGACGTCATTGTAAGAGCCGGTCACTAGGGGGAACCAGGAAGTCAGCGAGAGGTCTGCCGCTCTGCGCTCCGCTATGGATAGGTGAGTTGATACAGTATGCGGGCGGGCGGAGGAGGCGCGGGGGGGGGGGGTTGTCTGTAGAGGTCGGAGGAGGACGAGTGCGAGCGGCGAATGCGCGGCAATGCAGCGTCGGGATTCGGTGGATTCGTATAGTGGAAAATGGCGTCGGGATTCGAATCCACGAATCTCGAATATTTCCTAATATTCGAGGGATTCATGGATTCGCAGGATTCGTCGTCCCACCCCTATAAATCAGTCAGTGTACAGCTTGTACAACGGTGTAAATTTGCGGCCCCATCATAATAACTCAACACACAGCCCTTAATGTCTAAACCACTGGTAGCAAAAGTGAGTACACCCCTTGGTGATGAATGTCAAAATTCTGCCCAATTAGAAATTTTTTCCTCCATGGGGACATGTTGCTGTAGTGTTACAAGGCTCTGGTGTGAATGGGGAGCAGGTGTGTAATATTTGGTGCTATCCCTCTCACACTCTCACATAATGGTCACTGGAAGTTCAGCATGGCACCTCATGGCAGCTGTCTAAATGTGGCTTCTATAGGTACCTCTAAAGGCTGGTTATCTCAGCAGGTCACAAATTTGGTTATATTTTCAGAATAACTTAAAATACTTATCAGAGGACAGTCAGTGACATACTATGTACTTTGTAAAGTGCTGGGAGTGATGAACGTGGCAAAACCCCTGGCGCAGTTCCCACAAGTGTATAAATGTGCCCCCATGTGTGCATTTATACATACCTTGCCTTGTGTCATTCACTGCACGGTGCCCATCCATCTTCAGCTTTTTCCTCTTCCATTTGTAGCTCACATGCCACCAGCATATAGTGTGTGACGCATGTGTGATGTCACGGGCGCTAAATGCCAGCGGCGTGTGAAGCGCAAATGGAGGAATGGAAGATGGATGGGCACCAGGACAGGTTATGTATAAAACCACATGGGGGCTGGGGGTTGGACTCTGGGTGATTCTGGATTGATTTCAGCATGAAACTGATTGGGTATCACCCTGCTGTGTAATGGCAGTATTTGGCAGTATTTGTATATGTGCAGCCGACAGATCTCTCTCTAATTAGATTTAATCAGAGAGGGATTTGTCTCTTGGTTGAATATGCCCATCATCAATAGATGTATGGCTACTTTTACTCCAGTAGCAACATTAAGACCCTGCAATGTCATTCCTGTAAGTCCAGGTCCTTATCAGTACTAGGAGGGGAGGGGGGTAGAGAGAAGTACAGAAGGCTTTACAGCCTGTCTCCCTGACTTTTTAGAACACAGGTTCAGGATTCAGAAGGGGGGCGCAGAGCTGCTCTCTCACAAACACCACACATACCTTTCCTGTTCAACTTATGGCCCATACTCACGGGCTACATTTGTGGCCTGTGGCCTGTCTCTAGCACACGGGAGCGTGTGCGCGACAGGCCTGCGACAGCTCGTCGCCAGGTACCTCTGCATACACACGGCGGAGGGACCTGGCAACTGATGCGAAGGAAGCTGTCGCTGATGTTCCTACCCCCGCCGGAAGCTCAGGGTATTCCCTGCTGGTTGCTGTTGCTAGTCCGCATACCCACGCGGACTAGCGACACTTGTGGCGGAGTTGCGGCGGCAACTGTCGCCAGGCGATTGACTGCGCCAGTCGCCTGGCGACGACAGAGATGAGCGACGGTTCGGGGTGCGTGCCCGTGTTGCGCCTCATACTCACGGGCGACAATTGTAGCCCGTGAGTATGGGCCATTAGAATACCAATCTCTGTTGGCCAGCCTTGCTTGACTGGGCTGAATTACTACTCCATCCTAGGAGTGTGGCAGCAGCCCTGGATGACTCACTGACAGAAGTCAGTGATTAAGAGTTAAAATAACAAAGGAACTTGCAGACCAGCTGAGTGCCCTTACTGGTGTGCACTGAACAGAGGGACTGTCTGCAATTTTTAGTCTTCAGAGGCAGAGCAAATGCAGTCTTTAGAGAGCACTGTGCAGAACTGTGCGGAGAGCTTTTTATCTTTGCTCCCTTACTCTCTCTCTTAGGACAGGGAAAAAAACTTTTTTTCCTGAACTGCCTGTGGATTGAAATGCATTTGAAAACGCCCTGTCCTGACCTGCTGACCTGCCGCTCAGAGGCCGGAGCCTTGTGAGCCTCTGTGTCGGCCCGGCTCTGCTATGCTGTATGTTTGACAAAGTTTAAGCCACACCATGGGGGGTTAAGGTTAGGCACCACCAGGGAGGGGGTCTTTGAATTAGGCACCAACTGAGGGGGTGGGGTATTATGGTTAGGCATCACTAAGGCAGGGTTCTGTGTGAGAGTAGGGAGAAGTTAGGCCATGGTAATCACTTGTTGGCCATATCTGGTGCCCTTTTATAACCAAAATCAGTTTTCTCAGCTATATCCAGTGCTGTTTTATAACTGAAATCACTTTTTTCTGCTATATGCGGCACTCTTGTGCAGGCATCAACCCAACAAGCGTTGATTCCGGTAATAAGTCTAATGACTAATTGTACATGGTTTACTGCAAGCTTTTGAAACTTTAAGTTTCTTCAGGCATTATACAGAACTGGGTCAGAACCGTACAGCTCAGTTGACCCAGTTCTGTATAATGCCTGAAGAAGTTGGCAATAAACCATGCACAGGTAGTCATTAAAGGTATTACCGGAATCAATACTTGTTGGCTTGATATCTGCATTTCTGCTCCTCAACTAACACCAGACTACACTTCACTTGTCTGGCGCTCTTTTATAACGAAAATCACTTTTCTCGACTATATCTGGCGCCCTTTTATAACTGAAATCTCTTTTTTTCTGTTATATCCAGCACCCTATCATTTTCTCTGCTATATCCGGACCCCTTTTATAACCAAAAGCACTTTTCCCTGCTTTATATGGTACCATTTTATAACCTAAATTATGTTTCCCGACTTGATATGGCGCCCTTTTTTCTAGGCAGACTTTTTAAATGAGTACATACCAAATACCACCATCATTTTGCCCCTTCCAATACCATTTCATCGCCACCTCCTTCAGGCTGGACACTAAGTTTGGAAAAGGGTGTTCTGCAGAGGAGGGGGCCTTGTAACCCCCATTTAAAGTGTCCCACCTAATGTTATGGGTCAAGTGGACTGAAATATTGCTCGGTAATGGGGGAAGCTTATGGCTTCCAAGTTCCCCTGGGAATACAAGGGGTTAGTAATAGAACTCATGGGGGAGCACACTTTTTTTATCAACTGTCTGTACACAAACTAAAAAAAGGGGTGGTTTGAAAACATATTGCTTTACACAAATGTCAAGGGAAATGTAAAAGCATCTATGCATAGAGAGACATAACTATAGGTAGTAAGAATAGAGAAATTAACTGTATAGAGACTCATATTAAGTCCCACGCAGAGCTGGATTAAGACCATGCAGGCCCCAAGCAGAGCAATAAATGGAGCCCAGTTGTTTTTGCCTGGCACACTTTCCCTAGCTAAGCTAACAAGCTTCTCCTGTGGGAGAGATCACATTCCAGCACCCAGCCCATGTCTGACAGCTCTGAGCTAAGGGGAGGGGTAGTAACTCTGTGTGTGTCTGCTTGTATAACTTCTTATCTCTGTAGTAGAGAAATGCTGCAGAGATCTTATTTTTACTGACTAAAAGGAATACTTAAGGACTACATGAACAGAGGCAATAAATCTTAATGGGGCCCTTTTAACCTCCTGGGGGCCCCAAAGCAATTGATTTGGTTGACTGTTTGAAGATCCGGCTCTGGTCCCAAGTAGTGATGGCCAGAACTGTTCTCCGGTGAACGGTTCCTGGCAATCATCGGCTGTTCGCCCATTCGCTCCTCTGCGAACAGATCGTGATTTTTTTGGGGGGTGATTGTTGCACATTGCATAAACCTAACTGCCACCTGAGTTAAGTGACATTCAGTTAATAAAAACACGAGTGTCCACCACTACTGTAACTGTTCCAGTACTGCCCTGTATAAGACTTCACTGGCCGGGCCTTTATTTTGCTGATTGTTGCACACTGCCCAAACTAACTGCCACCTGAGTTAAGTGATATTCAGTTCATGAAAGACAGGTATACCGATGCACTTCGCAGAAGACAGACCTAGACCTGGGTAACCACCCTGTAAGTCAAAGAAATGAAGGAGGGTCCGCTTCAATGTCCCATAAGATTTATTGAGGACTTATCCCAAAACAGCAATAGGAACATTCTGCTGACATGTTTCAGACCTGGATCGGTCCTTAATCATAGCACATTTTACAGCATACACATGAGAGCTTTTAAAGAAATGACAATGAAGGGGTCAACCCAGAACCACCCACTGAGGGGAGGGGCAGGTTAACACACCACCTTCTGTCCATAGCTGATCATTAAAATACAAAACAAAACAATTTAAAAGGTATGTATGTACCAATAAGAACAAAGCGTACATAAGGTACATAATGACTGAGGGGAATACATCTGTGGAACAAGACAAAAAAGTTTTTTGGGGAGAGCGCCCCCAAAAATGTAACCCAAAAATGTCTGGCATAGACCTTAACAAAGTATTCAGTTCACCAAAGAACCTGTGTGTGCATCACTCCTCTTACCGTTACAGTATTGCCCTGTATAAGACCTTACTGGCACTACAGTTCATCAACACTTGCAGGGCCTTTTTGGTGATTGTTGTACATTGACAAATGGTGATTGTTGTACATTGCATACACCTAACTGCCACCTGAGTGAGAGCCAGTGCACACCAAAAATTGCGGATCCGCAAACGCTAGCGGTTTTTACAGAGGTTTTTCAGAGCGATTCTAGGCATGTTTAGAGAGATTTTCTAAACATGCCTAGCATTTTTTGGAGCTTTTTATTGTAGCAGATTTTATATTTTGTTACAGTAAAGCTGTAACTGAACAGGTTCTGTAACAAAAATGTTTGGAAAACCGCTGTGATCTAGCATTTTTTAGAGCGGTTTTCCACTTTCCTTTACTTAACATTGAGGCAGAAACGCTTCAGAAATCATCAAAAATGCTGCAGAACCTGCTCTGGTGTGCAACGAACTGCTCTGGTGTGCACCATCCCTTTACAATACATTAGCCAAGCTGTTTTCACCCCGCAAGCGTTTTAAAAACTCTCAGAACCGCTCTTGGTGTGCACCAGCCCTGAAAGGGAACCTTAACTGAGAGGGATATGGCTGTTTCCTTTTAAACAATACCAGTTGCTTGTCAATCTTGCTGATCTCTTTCGCCTGACCGACCCCCCCATTGCCCAGTCCCATGCGCCCCTCCAGGACAAGAGCTGCTCTTCCACACTATGGAACTTCCTACCTACACCCATTAGGACAGCCCCCTCCTTCAACATCTTCAAGAAGGCCCTCAAAACTCACCTTTTCACTCTTGTCTACCTCCCCTCACAAGTGCTCTAAACCCACAGCTGAACTCTGGTCCTCTACCTTTCGTATCCTTACCTCTCCCTCTCGATTGTAAGCCTTCGGGCAGGGTCCTCCTCCTTTTGTGTCCTACCTGATCATGCACCTCCATTACTGTGCACCCATGCTATGCATTTGAGTGAACTCAACTTGCCTAATCTCCATGCTCCCATCCAGTGACTAAGCATTACCTTGTACTTATACTGTGCTGCGTGATCTGTTTTTTCTTGTATTCCTGTATTGTCGTATTGCTGTATTTCACCCCTAAATATTGTCTGTAACCTAAAACCCCGTTCACACTGTACGCGTTTACAGCCGCGTTTTGGAAACGCGTGCAGGTGGCCGACACGCACGACATCAGACATTGCATAGAGTGCAATGTCTGATGTTCACACTGCATGCATTCCGGACCTGTGCGGTCCAGGAACGCATGCTGCACGCATTTTTTGTAAAAACGCGTGGCTGTCCCATTCACTTTTCAGTGTTTGGATCAGCCACGCAACGCACACAAACGCGAATGGCGTGCGTTCGTACGCGTTGCGTTCCGCGTGCGTGCCCGTTTGTGATGTGAACGGAGCCTAAACTAATGTCCAGCGCTGCATAATATGTTGGCGCTTTATAAATACAATAAATAAACAAATAAATAAAACCCTGGGCAGCATGGTGGCGTAGTGGTTAGCTCTCTCGCCTTGCAGCGCTGGGTCCCTGGTTCGAATCTCAGCCAGGGCACTATCTGCAAAGAGTTTGTATGTTCTCTCCGTGTCTGCGTGGGTTTCCTCCGGGCACCCCGGTTTCCTCCCACATTCCAAAAACATACGGATAAGTTAATTGGCTCCCCCTAAAAAAATTGGCCCTAGACTACAGTACTTACACTACATAATATAGACATATGGCAATGGTAGGGATTAGATTGTGAGCTCCTTTGAGGGACAGTTAGTGACAAGACAATATATATATATATATATATATATATATATATATATATATATATATATATATATATATATATATATATATATATATATATATATACACTGTACAGCTCTGCGTAATATGTCGGCGCTATATAAATACTAAATAATAATAATAATAACTCTTTGGTCGCAGTAGTAGCTGAATCACACACCTGAAACAAGCATGCAGCTAATTCAGTCTGACTTCAGTCAGAGAACCTGATCTGCATGCTTGTTAAGGGGCTATGGCTAAAAGTTATTAGAGACACAGGATCAGCAGGAGATTCAGGCACCTAGTATTTTAAAAGAAAAATCCATATCCTTCTCAGTTTAGGTTCCTTTTAAAGAGAGTCTGAAGCGAGAATAGATCTCGCTTCAGACCTCATAGCTAGCAGGGGCATGCGTGCCCCTGCTAAAACGCCGCTATAGCGCGGCTTAACGGGGGTCCCTGTCCCCCCAAACGCCCTCCGTGCAGCGGGGGAGCGCTTCCTGGTTGGGGCAGGGCTAACCGCCGCAGCCCTGCCCCATGCGCGTCTGTCAGACGCGTATCTCCGCCTCTCCCCCGCCCCTCTCAGTCTTCCTTCACTGAGAGGGGCGGGGGAGAGGCGGCGATGCGCGTCTGATAGACGCGACTGGAGGCAGGGCTGCAGCCGTTAGCCCTGCCTCCAGGAAGAAGAATACGAGCGACTATTTTCCGACCAACTTTTGCGGGGGGTGGGTTGGGGGTGAAGGGACCCCCGTTAAGCCGCGGGATAGCGGCGTTTTAGCAGGTGCACACGTGCCCCTGCTATATATAAGACCTGAAGCGAGATTTAGTCTCGCTTCAGTGTCTCTTTAAGAGACATTCAGTTCACCAAAGCACCTGTGTGTCCACCACTCCTGTTACCTTTCAGTACTGTACTAAATAAGATGTCACTGGCACTGCAGTTCACTGGCAAAAGCAAAGCAACCGTCACCACTACACAAATATTGCCGCAGAGAGGACTAACATTTAACCCTCCTGGCGGTTTGCTAAAAAATCGCCAGGGGCAGCAAATATTTTTTTTTAAATTTTTTTTTTGTTTTTTCATGTAGCGAGACAAAGTCTCGCTACATGAGAGCCGCTGCTCAGCGGCATCCCCCCAGCCCCTCCGATCGCCTCCGGCGATCGGCGATCAGGAGATCCCGTTCAAAGAATGGGATCTCCTGGAGGGCTTCCCCCGTCGCCATGGCGATGGGGCGGGATGACGTCACCGACGTCATCGACGTCGTGACGTCAAAGGGGATTCCGATCCACCCCATAGAGCTGCCTGGCACTGATTGGCCAGGCAGCGCACGGGGTCTGGGGGGGGGGGGGGGCGGCTGCGGCGCGACGGATAGCGGCGGATCGGCGGGTAGCGGCGGCGATCGGGCACTGCACGCAGCTAGCAAAGTGCTAGCTGCGTGCAGCAAAAAAAAAAATTATGCAAATCGGCCCAGCGGGGCCTGAGCGGTGCCTTCCGGCGGCATAGCCCGAGCTCAGCTCGGGCTTACCGCCAGGAAGGTTAAATCTTGGACGTGTCAAATGGTAAAAACAGTTATTCACTCACCTGACATTATCACTAAAGCTATTTGCGGTTGTTTGCGGTGCTGTAAGCGTGGCGTTTCGTCGGTGTGAACTTGGCCTAGCCCTTACATTACCTGATCAACATGTACACGCCGGACGATTGAAAGCACTTTATTGCACAAATTTAGGAATTCAATGTGATTTCTGCCCTTTAGAGATTAAAACATGACTGTGTAAAATACGTATTTCTCTGTGGAAATCTATTCCATGGATCCCCATCCGGCATGCCACTGTCCAAGTGTTAGGACTAGGGCTGAGCTCTCGGATTCTGAATTTCGAGTTTGCCATCGGAATTTGGCAGTTCCGAGTAAGCTCTCGAAACCCGAAAATTCGCGTTTACATTGAAGTGAATAGTGCTAAATTCCATGGTTAATTGTAAAGCCCCCTTACATGCTATCATCACCAAATTTGGCATGTATGTTAAGCAGATGAGTAGGAACATGGTAAAAAAAAAATTGGGAAAAGACCTTATAGTTTTTGAGCAAATCCATTTCAAAGTTTCATAGGAAAAATGTTTTTTAAACTGTGTAAAATGACACTGCTGCAGAACAGGTTACTGCATTCCGAGTTCTGTATACATATTGTATACATTTCATGAAAACAGACAG